>NC_140593.1:41914972-42287472 GCF_964204655.1 Triturus cristatus
TGTCCCTATGTGAAGTCTATAGATGCAAAAGCCAATGTTCTGTCTTCTTCTAGTGGTCAGTCAGTGTAACATCAACATTGATTGGTGTTGGCTGGTTTTATATACAGACTGAAGATGCCCCTATGTGAAGTCTATAGATGCAAAAGCCAATGTTCTGTCTTCTTCTAATGGTCAGTCAGTGAAACATCAACATTGATTGGTGTTGGCTGGTTTTATATACAGACTGAAGATGCCCCTATGTGAAGTCTATAGGTGCAAAAGTCAATGTTCTGTCTTCTTCTAGTGGTCAGTGTAAGATCAATATGGATTACTACTTCAAGTTAAGAATACATGTCCCCCTTGTAACCAAAGAAGTTATACTACAAAGCTTACTAACATCATTCCTACTGAGTAACTACTTTCTTCAAAAAACTGTTACACATCTCTCATGGGATCAATTTAAACCCCAGTAGATGCCCCAGTAGATGCCCTCTTTCCAAGAACGTTCTTCACTGGCAATTACTCTTTATCAACACTTCCTTCAGGACTCAAAAAAGAACACCTTTTACCAAACCACAAGAAAGTTTTTCAAACAACAGATTCATAAAAAATAATTGAATCATCTATATTTTAATCGTTAGCCGATTGTTGCCAATCGTGTCAATCAACCACAAACCTCTTGTCATGTAAATGACCTCGAGAATTATGGTGCATCCCTCACCCGGGATCCCATTTATATTGAGGTGTCTGCGACATGTTTCAACACTTAAGGAAAATAACCGGTCTTAATTAGGTCACCTTACTGTGGTCATATTTCATCATCTCGACACTTTGTAGTTATACTCTGTTCAAGTTTCTTCAATTACCTAAAGTACATATGGAAATAGAATCTTTCACTTAAAATTAGTTTTTAGTTAATGAAACTCATTTACATTATGAGATTATCAGAAAATATAATTTGCCATCTAGATTCAAACAAAATATATTTTTTGGAGCACGTTCTGACAAAACACCTGTGTGTACATTACTACTGGAATCTGGGGGTCTTCTTTACTACTAGAATCTGGGGATCATCTTTTCTACTAGAATCTGGGGGTCTTCTTCACTACTAGAATTGGGGGGCCATCTTTACTACTAGAATCTGGGGGTCTTCTTCACTACTAGAATCGGGGGGCCATCTTTACTACTGGAATCTGGGGGTCATCTTTACTACTAGAACCTGGGGGTCTTCTTTAATACTAGAATCTAAGGGTCTTCTTTACTACTAGAATCTGGGTGTCTTTGTTACTACTCGAATCTGAAGGTGGTCTTTACTACTAGAATCTGAGGGTGGTCTTTACTACTAGAATCTGAGGGTGGTCTTTACTACTAGAATCTGGAGGTCTTCTTTACTACTAGAATCTGGGGGTCTATTTTACTCCTAGAATACGGGGTCTTCTTTACTACTAGAATGTGGGGGTCTTCTTTACTACTAGAATCTGGTGGTCTTCTTTACTACTAGAATCTGAGGGTGGTCTTTACTACTAGAATCTGGGGGTCTTCTTTACTACTAGAATCTGGGGGTCTTCTTTACAACTAGAATCTGAGGGTGATCTTTACTACTAGAATCCGGGGGTCATATTTACTACTAGAATCTGGGGGTCATCTTTAGCTTTACCAGTACTCACTGGAGGCCCACTTAGCAACTGCTAATTTTTTAACCTTTTGGGCACATACAGCTTGCTGTTCATTCAATAAATACTACTGCTTTACTTTTTGCACCAGACAACTTTGCTCAGCATCGCTCTCACTTGTGCACGCACCCCACATCCACAGAAGCAGAACGGGAAGTCAGTCATTCTCCTACCAAGCTGCCAAATCCTGGAACGACCTCCCCAACACATCAGGGCCTCCTCCTCACTTCCGCAAGAAGCTGAAGACCTGGCTTTTGAGTTAGTCTTCTTGTGTGAACATCAAGACTTCCTCTACTCAGACCTAGCCTCACCACATGCCTACTCTCACCTACTCAGCGCCTGGATACCCAAACAGGTGACAAGCAGCGCTCTACAAATCCACCTTACATTATACATTTATTGCACAGTAATGCCTCCACTACCAGTTTAAAAATAGGAAAAGCTTAGAGAGAGGCTGAAAGTAAATTACCTTTCATTTGTGCTTACTTTTCCTTTCCCTCATGGTTTTGAATCAATTGGCCATCCATCAGTGGCACAATGATGACTCGTTTGAAAGCTTTGTAGAGATGCCAATGTACTTATTGTTTAGATTATGATTTCTATAACACATGATAGTGTGCCTGACACATCCATATCAGGTTTTCAAGATACTTGAATTTATCTCATGTGAATAACATGCACATTTCGTGCTGAGATGTCTGCTAAGATGCTAGGGGACTCCTAGTGCCTGCTGATAAGGGTTGTGCTGCAGCCCACTTTTTCAATATCTGGTGAACGAGATTGGACCTCATAACTCCTGCAAGCAGTTGTGTAGGAGGTAGTGTATACTTTCTTACCTGTTCTGTACTTCCGCACACAGAGTTGAAGGTTTGTCAGACTAAGACCGTCCACTGGCACGTGATCAGCATGGGCACGACACCGGAGGTGCACTCCATCTTTCTAGACGGCCACACCTTCCTAGTGAGGAACCACCGACACACCTCTCTGGAAATCTCCCCGGCCACCTTCCTGACTGCCGTGATGATGCCGGGCCCAACGGGCAGCTACCGGATGTCCTGCCAGATCCCATCCCACCTGCAAGGTAGGACTTGTGGAAGAGATGTGGGGTCAGAGATGAGCATGAGCAGGTGCCAGCAGAGAAGGAGAAAGAGTGGGGCCAGCCAATCTAGGATGAGCGCAGAAGAGAATGGTAAGATATCAGCCAATGGGAGAGCAGACAAGTGTCCAGGAAAACATGAGTAGGTGCCAGCCTGTGGGGAAGTAGTGGAAATGTATCGGAGAATAGAGAAACCCATCCACTGGGGTGCAGATGATGGTCCCCGAGATGCAGGTCAATGAGAGCAGACAATGGCATTCGACGAGGGTTCAGTGTTGGGGCCCCGGGAGAGTAAGAGAAAGTTCCAGCCAATGGGAAATCTTCTGGGAGTCTCCTGGGAAAGTATGGGATGGGAGCCAATGAAGGGACTTTAGCCAGTGGCTGTTTCAGCAAAGGTGCAGGGGGCAGCAGTGGACTCTGGCAGAGAACATGGGATTAATGACTGGGATCGCAAGAGCTGGTGCCGGCAAGAAAAGTGCCGGCCACAGAGACCTCATGAGGGTCCAGCAAGAGTAGCGCATATACCGTTCAATACAGATCCAGTAGGGATCACTGCAGAGTAGAGCAGATACCAATCAACAGGAAATCAGAGGCGGGTCATGGCAGAAGAGAAGGGTCCTACTGGGAAGAGGTCTTTACAGGATCTGACCAAGGAAAGTGACCTTGCGGTAGGAGCTCACTAAGGTGAAGAGGTCCCTGCAGGAGCTCACTAAGGTGAAGAGGTCCCTGCAGGAGGTCACTAACGAAAAGAATCTTACACTTAAGAGGTCCATGTAGAAGCTAATTACAGACACATGATCCGACAGGGGAAGAGGTCCCTTCCAGAGTTTATTAACGAGGAGGGCCACAGGGAAGAGGCCCCTGCAGGAGCTCACTGAGACCAAGTCCCCGTTAGAGCTCACTAAGGAGTAGAGTCACTAGGATGAGGTTTGTGCAGGAGCTCACTATGAGGGGCGTGCAGGACTCACTACGGAGAGTATCCCAATGGAAGCGGCCCCATTATGAGCTCCCTGCATGAGAAGGGTCTCTCAGGAAAGAGGGCGCGGCGGAAGATCATGAGGGAAAACAGTTCTACTATTAAGAGGTTCCTGCAGGAGATCATGAAGGAAAACATCTACTATGAAGAGGTCCCTTCAGGAGATCATGAAGGAAAAGAGATCTACTATGAAGAGGTCCCTGCAGGAGATCATGAAGGAAAAGAGATCTACTATGAAGAGGTCCCTACAGGAGATCATGAAGGAAAAGAGATATACTATGAAGAGGTCCCTGCAGGAGATCATGAAGGTTAAGAGATCTACTATGAAGAGGTTCCTGCAGGAGATCTTGAAGGAAAAGAGATCTACTATGCAGCGGTCCCTGCAGGAGATCATGAAGGTTAAGAGATCTACTATGAAGAGGTCCCTGCAGGAGATCATGAAGGAAAAGAGATCTACTATGAAGAGGTCCCTGCAGGAGATCATGAAGGAAAAGAGATCTACTATGAAGAGGTCCCTGCAGGAGATCATGAAGGGAAAGAGATCTACTATGAAGAGGTCCCTGCAGGAGATCATGAAGGTTAAGTGATCTACTATGAAGAGGTCCCTGCAGGAGATCATGAAGGAAAAGAGATCTACTATGAAGAGGTCCCTGCAGGAGACCATGAAGGGAAAGAGATCTACTATGAAGAGGTCCCTGCAGGAGATCATGAAGGTTAAGAGATCTACTATGAAGAGGTCCCTGCAGGAGACCATGAAGGAAAAGAGATCTACTATGAAGAGGTCCCTGCAGGAGACCATGAAGGTTAAGAGATCTACTATGAAGAGGTCCCTGCAAGAGATCATGAAGGAAAAGAGATCTACTATGAAGAGGTCCCTGCAGGAGATCATGAAGGAAAAGAGATCTATTATGAAGAGGTCCCTGCAGGAGATCATGAAGGAAAAGAGATCTACTATGAAGAGTTCCCTGCGGGAGATCATGAAGGAAAATAGATCTACTATGAAGAGGTCCCTGCAGGAGATCATGAAGGAAAAGAGATCTACTATGAAGAGGTCCCTGCAGGAGATCATGAAGGTTAAGAGATCTACTATGAAGAGGTCCCTGCAGGAGACCATGAAGGAAAAGAGATCTACTATGAAGAGGTCCCTGCAGGAGATCATGAAGGAAAAGAGATCTACTATGAAGAGGTCCCTGCAGGAGACCATGAAGGTTAAGAGATCTACTATGAAGAGGTCCCTGCAGGAGATCATGAAGGAAAAGAGATCTACTATGAAGAGGTCCCTGCAGGAGATCATGAAGGTAAAGAGATTTACTGTGAAGAGGTCCCTGCAGGAGATCATGAAGGAAAGAGATCTACTATGAAGAGGTCCCTGCAGGAGATCATGAAGGAAAAGAGATCTACTATGCAGCGGTCCCTGCAGGAGATCATGAAGGTTAAGAGATCTACTATGAAGAGGTCCCTGCAGGAGATCTTGAAGGAAAAGAGATCTACTATGAAGAGGTCCCTGCAGGAGATCATGAAGGTAAAGAGATCTACTGTGAAGAGGTCCCTGCAGGAGATCATGAAGGAAAACAGATCTACTATGAAGAGGTCCCTGCAGGAGATCATGAAGGTCAAGGTTAAACCCGTAGCAGCCATTTTGTCAAACACTTGCATAAGGACTACGTTATGCTCTTCAATTGACTTGCCAAAAACAAGGATAACATCTTGGAAGAAGATGACATTTTTGCACTGTCCAAAGGTGTTCCTCGTAATCCTTTGACAGACTTCTGAGGCTGCGCTAACAGAAAGCCATGTTTTCAGTAGCTCCAATCCACTCAGTAGGAGTGGACCAGGCTGAGACAGAAAACATGGAGGCACAATCATGTCTCGAGAATTGTCCGTGATGGCAATGGGATACAGAGAGCTTCACTTGGGTGTGGTATGTTCCCTGGAGCCCATGCCCAAAGGCTGGGAGCTGGACATTGCGGGTTCATGGAGGGGCATCTCACACCAATAGGCTGTGGTGCAATATTTTAGGTGCACACACTTTGTGAGGTTTGGTGCGGAACTGACGTTACGCGGCCCGCCTAGTTTATTATATCATCTGGTCACGTGACCTTGCAAAAAATCACAACTGCATAATCTATTAGGGGTGCTCAGGGAAACACCTCTATGACCATCAACATTGCATTCTTCCTTAACTTTAAATAAAACAAAAATAAACTTTTATAATAACACACAAAAGCTGAATTCTGGAACGTTCCTTTTTCATCGGGTGACCTCTCCAAATGACCTCCTGTGGGTGGTGCTCGCGTTTAGCATTCAGCCCACCACATAGTGTTGGAATCGGTGTGATGGAGTAGGGTTCCTTCTGAGGTTATATCGTGGCAGTCAATGCCCAGAGGCCTCGACTGTAGGGGACCCTGGTGCCAGTGGCCTGGGGCTCGGGCAAGGGTCCTGAGGCCCTTCTGAAACTGGGGAAGGTAACTCTGCTCCACTGAATTCTTCTTCTGTGGTGTGGGGTGGTGGTGGTCTCTCCGTGCACCCATGATGCTCTGACAGATGCCTCATGGAACCTCTTGAGATACAACACATTTCTTGTTTCAGTTTCCTCGCCCCCATGGCGGTCACCATCTTCTTTTTGATATTTGTGACTTGGCACAGAAAGCGTCCAAAAGGCAGGCGGAGCTTGCTTCGTGGGTGGGAGTCTCTTACCAGCACCCGGCCTCAGACTTGGATGTTAGGGACCACAGCCCGTCCGCGTTGCAACATTTTTTAGTTTTGTGTATGCCTCCTGGATGGGGCTGTGCTGTTACTCACTGGGTCTTTTCCTGCAGAGGATGGAGGGGTATTATATCTACCACCCTTCTTCTGAAACAGAGGGTACTAGGGGCACGTGTCCTCAGTGATGGGATGGGGTGGGAGGCAGCAGTCTTTGGAAAAGTCTAGACATCTGTTCCAAGGTTTTGCTGTTCAGTTTGAGCAGTCAGGATTATCTTGTTGCGGCTTCACATGAACAGCTTGGCCTACCCGTTTGTCCAGGGCCAACATGGAGTGATTTTGCGATGCTTTGTGTTCTTGACAGCAAACAGTTGGACCCATCCTGGCCACTGAAATGAGGACCATTGTCTATGTGTAAGTCCCTCACCAGGCCATGAGTGGCCATGACTTTTTCAAACCTTGCTATGGTTTCCCCCACAGATGCAGATGACACGATTTCCACTCCAGGGTACTTTGAAAAATCGTCATTGATGACAAACAGGTGACGGCCATCCAGAAGGCTGCCAAAATCTGCACTGCTGCGGTGTTAGAGGGTTACCGGGCTTGGCTCGGTGATTATGGGCGGAAGAAGGTCTGGGCCAAATGTCGCTTGGCATAAGTTACGCTGCTGCATGATACGTTCAACCAGATCATCCGAGCCCAGGAACTGCACCTTACTACGCAGCCTATTCTCGGTTCTGACGATTCCTTGGTGTGGTCCTTGGGCGAGATCTACCTTGTTCTTCGCTAAACGGGAAGTTATTACTAACCAACGCCCTCTTAGGAGAGAGACATCCATCCTCAGTGACTGTGAGTTCACCCCTCACATGGTGCAGGGATTGCAAAGTGTATCGGGCCTCGGCTGTGTTTTGTGGCAGGTTGGCAATTAAGTTGGCCCATTTCCAGGAGCGGATGGCAGTGCTGGCGGACTGGAGGCAGCCATCAGTCCTTGTCACCTCTATGTTGCCTGGTAGGGAGATGGGAAGAGGGCGAAATCGCTCCATGACCATCTTGACGTACTCCTCCATATCCACTGCTTCCCGAGCTTCTTGGGGATCGGCGGGCCGCGTGTGTGGGACCATGGCTTACACTCAACTGAGAATTGTATTCTTGCAACTGGCAAATACATTTCTCAATCCGTGGTGGAGGTTTTGTTGCTGACCCCGCGAAAAGTGGAATGAGTGGCTTATGGTCGATGTTCACCCTGAACGGGTAGTCATACGGGTACACATGGAAAAGACGGCACCCCCAATGTATCGCGATTGCCTCTTTTTCTATTTGTGAATACCTCTGTTTGGTTGGGGTTAGTTCTCTGCTGGCATAGCAACAGGAGCCCACTATCCTCACTGTTGTTTCTGGGATAGAACAGCTCCGAGGCCCATGGGGCTGGCGTCCATGGAGAGTTCTGCATCGCTTGCTGGATCAAAATATGCCAGGGTTGTGTCCTCAGAGAGTACCTGTTTCGTAGCCTGGAATGCGCTTTTGTGAGTTCTCAGAGCACTTCTGTGGGTTCTGAGAGATTCTGCATGCACTGTACACAGTAAGTCACCATCCCCAAAATTCTTCTGTCATCAGTGACAGTGGTGGGTGCAGGTGTAGCTTGTATGTCTCGGACTCTGGCCGGATCAGGGGCGACTCATTTTTTCGCAGTGGATCGTGAGTCCACTCCTGAAGATGCTTGAACCCCGGCCTCAGCCTGCACAGTTCTTCAATGATGGGGGCATGTACCAGAATGTCATCACTGACAATTAATACCTCATGAGCCCAGCTAGCACCCCGGAGATACTGAACTGATTAAGTTGTAGCCACTGTGCGCTACTCTTTAATGTGGAGTTCTGGAAAAATTCCACCAATCACCGCATGGTGGACTTTTTCTGATGCGAGGCTCCAAATTATGCAAGCCAGATTTGGCATCCCCTGGCGCAATTTTCAAATGTGGGCGGTTGCGGTCAGAGTGCTGAAATTTGAATGGATTTGCTGCCACTGAAATCGATTTTCTACTCGAGCGGTAGCAAAATCAACTTGAATGGCCGCACCCTCTTGTGCAACGGACGGTGCAGTTCACTCTGATTTTTAGCACTGCTCATGGTAGCGGTGCTAAATTGCAGTGAGAGCAGGGCAAGCTGCATATTTTCTGCCTATTGGCGGAATTCTGCGCAATCTCGTGGAGTTGTTCTGTTACTCTGCAGAATGCTGTGGGGTAAAATTTTGCAAGTTCTGCCCATCCTGCATAATATCCTGAAATATCTCAGCTGCGCTGGAAATGCTGAGGCGTTTGCAATGCTGTAATCTGAGGTGGGTTGAGAAGGTTGTTATGTGATGGGAATCAGATGCAAGGAGAATTTGGTGATAGCCTGACCTCAGATTTGTCTTTGAGAACCATTTGGATCCCGATAGTGCTCCGACAAAGTTGTTAACTGTTGGAGCTAGTTGTCTCTCTCTTTTTATGGTAGTGTTGGGAAGACACATATTTACACATATCCTCACCTCTTCCATTTGTTTCAGCTTCCGTGTGACCACAATGGGAGAGATCCATGGTGTTGTCCCTTCCACCTTTCCAATGATGTCTCCTTCTTCCAGCTTGCTGAGTTCAGCCTCTAATTTGGGATGCATGTGGAAAGCTATCCATCTGTGACATAGGGCGACCAGCTGCACAGACTGGTCAATATGCAAAGTACTTCATGGTCCTTGAGACAGCCAATTGCCTTGAAGAGGGGCTCAAACTCACCCAGGAGGGAGTCTACAGCACTGGTATGGACTCCAAAGGCAAAATGTACCAACTGGAGACGTTCAGCAGTGTGGCAGCTGAGAAGCATGTCAGATCCACTCATGGTGACATAGCTCTTGGTTTTGGTGGACCTGCCCTGATGTTCAATGACAAATGTGAAGACTCCGGCAAGTGGGAAACAGGTGCATTAAAGGACTGCCTCCATGTGGGCTGCTCGGGCCTTTGAGAGTTCCTTCGAGGATATCCGCTATGCTCATGCCAGGGAGGAAGTGCTCCAGTAATTTGACAGATGAGCAAACCCCATATCAACTGTGGCCGTATCTCATCAAGCTCATTGGCTCGGGTGTGGGTCCTTGCGAGTTCGAGTGTGGCATGGACCTCATCCACAGATTCCTCAGGTGTCTGCCGAGCCAGGCGGAGCAGGGAATGCTTGTAAACCGGGTTAGCTAAAGGTGCGAAAAGTGCTGTCAAAGCAGCCTTGAGCTT
Source organism: Triturus cristatus (assembly GCF_964204655.1). Classification (NCBI taxonomy): domain Eukaryota; kingdom Metazoa; phylum Chordata; class Amphibia; order Caudata; family Salamandridae; genus Triturus; species Triturus cristatus. The sequence goes on from NC_140593.1 coordinate 41,924,653, forward strand.
GATGTAGGTGTAAGGAGGGCGAGCTTCAGTTGCCCAATCAGAGAGTTTATGGATGTGAGCAGCCCCTACATGGAGAAGCGTGGAGCGGCATCTATTGGCCTCTGGGCCTACGGCGCTACAGTATGTTTCGAGGCGCTTGACCCATGTAGCCCACTTTGCTGCTTGTGAGGAGGGGCACCAGATATGATGAAAGATTCAATGGCCGGGACGGAGGACATCGAGCCACTGTTTGTATGCTGCACTTGTGAAGTGGACAGCTGTGGTCAAACTGTGACTGGCCGCGCCTCGGATAGCTGATGAGAATTAGTGTTGAGGCATGTATTGCCACCAGATGGGGGTGGGTAGGGCACGTGAATGAAGAACAAAGAAAACACACACACCAAGCCCATCTGTGGGTGCAGTCGTGTAATGACGAAGTAGGGGAGCTGTGAGGCTCGCTTCAAAGACTGCCGCCCTGAAATGGCTGCTAGTCGAGGTGGGATCTTGCTCCGTGCAGGTCTGCACCGTGCCCAAAGGCCAGCAGCCCATTTCTGATCTCATGGGTCCCAAGATGGCGGCTGGGTGTGGGCGGGAGTGAATGCTGCGTGGGGTGGCACCTCTATGATGGCAGACACCGGCTAGTACTATGCTCACCTCTGGAAAGTGTGGCTCTGAGAGTCCCTGAGGCAGCCGACAGGTGCTTGGACTGTCGCCGATGTGAGCCAGGATGAGGTGTACCCCTTTTGGTGGGATGCAGGCCCTCAGCGAGAGTGAGACACTGGGCGGGTGAGCCCTGCAGCCCGTGTCCAGAGACTGGGAGCTGCACAATGCGGGCTCAGGGAGGGGCACTTCATACCAACAGGCCGTGTGAGGGCCGCCCTGGTGCAATAATTCAGGTGCACGCAGTTAGTGAGGTTTGATGTGGGACTGCCCTTATGCGGCCTCGCCCCATTTATTATATTCCGCGGTCAGGTGACCTTGGGACAAACCACACTGCATAAGCTATTAGGGGAGCTCTGGGAAACACCATTATGGCCATTACATTACAGGTTGTTGAATGTAGGGCAAAACATTTCAGGAGAGGACACAACAGGGTGAGTGAATTCTTGTGTAATAATACTATTGACCAGTAGAGGGCGCTTTGAACTCAGGCACGCAAACTTAGAGCAGCTGAAGCCAATGAGGCATGTGAGTGAGAGTCCGCCGCCTGTACTCACTGCTCATGCGCTGGTGCCTAGAGTCACACAAGGCATAGGAGGGAATGTATTCATTTATTTATGCAGTTTTATATAGTGCAGACTTTACCCAAAGGTGTCAGAGCGCTTCACAATAGAACCCAATAGGTTACAAGAGGAAAATGTACATATTTACACGTTACAGAAACAAACGAGATAGATGAAAAAGTAAAATAAAACAATAGGTGGCAGTCACAAAGAAAACAAAAACAAATTAGGATGAGGATCGTGCAGGCATAGATTACATATTAACAACATTGAAAGAACTTCCTTGAGGGACATGAAAAGGGATGTCTTAATTCTGGAAGAGTCTTTGGAAGAGAAGAGATTTTAGGTCAGTTTTGAAGGTCTGGGTAGAGGTGGTGGTACAGAGTAGTGGAGGAAGAGAGTCACACCAGACATAGGAGAGCATGTGCTGGTGCCTAGAGTCACACAAGGCATATGAGGGTAAGTGCTAATGCCTAGAGTCACCCAAGGCATAGGAGGGTAAGTACTAGTGCCTAGAGTCACCCAAGGCATAGGGGGTGTGTGCTGGTGCCTAGAGTCACACCAGACACAGGAGGGTATGTACTGGTGCCTAGAGTCACAGAAGGCATAGGAGGGCATGTGCTGGTGCCTGGAGCACCACAAGGCTTAGGAGGGTATGTACTGGTGCCTAGAGTCACAGAAGGCATAGGAGGGCATGTGCTGGTGCCTGGAGCACCACAAGGCTTAGGAGGGTATGTACTGGTGCCTAGAGTCACACAAGGAATAGGAGGGTGTGTGCTGGTGGTGCAGATTAGGGCATACAAATTCTCTCTACTTCCACGGATAGAGTAATTTCACAGATACACGCACATGCACTCATCATACACTTGGGCCCATTTCACTAACATATACTCGATTACTCTATCAGCACTGAACCTGTGGAGAGAAAACTCCTAAACACCCTGTATCTACAGTAAGGCCAATAGGATCAGTTTGACACTGTCTTGAGTCATGATCTAAACAATCTAAACAACAATAATCAAAATAGAGTACTCAATAACTGACAAGAAATAACCACCAACACTGTATTTAAAATAATGGTACTTTATCTAAAATTAGTCAAAGAAAATCAATCAAAGTAAATCATTATTCTCATAATTACCTATTCTAGCTAAATGTCATGAATGGGTCAGGACAGGTCTCTCAGTAGAAGTCTCCCAAGTCGCCGTCCTCACAGCATCGATCCTCACCAACGCAGGTTTGGGAAGAAGTGGCCTTAGACCCTCTCTAGGCTAACAATACTTATAGTAAATCTTGCAAATTAAAGAAACATAAAATGTTCTAATTATCCGCTGAACCACTGAGCAGAGCGAGCAGGAAAGGATGTAGCATCGCTACATTTGGGAAAATCTCCGCTCAGAAAAATCACAAAAATAAAAAGACGGAAGAAGGAAACTCGAGTTTTGCAAATGTTTCTTTCACGTTCACATTTCCTCGGAACCAGCGCTGTAATCACAAAGCTCATTGTGGCTCCTTTGTCCTCCAAGGACACTTGGACTCTCGCCCAGAACTGCTGTCCTCACGGAAAACTTTTAAACCAGGCGAAGACTGTGGTCAGATGACTCTCGACCATGTTCAGCAAGGCCTTCTCATCAAAATTCGATTACTCGAGTACAGGCTTTAAACGGCAGCCATTTTACGATAGGCCAAAACGTACCATCTTAATTAAAAGAGACAAAAACAACGTTACCACAGCATAGTGATTAAACAGTGTTAACCCCACTAATACCCTTATGTGTATGTAATTATCTAGCCTTTGCAACACAGAAAAGCATTAGTACACGTTATTTCAAAAGCGTTTTGTGCTTTAAAACAAACAGCACTTAGCAACATTCATTTAATTAAACCCGCACATTATTATTAAGCAACATGAATGCATTCCCACGTGTAGTTTTCTCTTGTTAGTTCGTGTTGATTAATCAGAATGTTCACACAAAACAAATAATTAACGTTACAAATTAATATTTTTAATTTTCGACATATAGACAAACCGGAGCTTAAAAACCCAATAGATTTTCAACAGAAAACTCTGCTCCAGCAATCGCCCCTTTGGTGATATTATCACCAAATAAACAACCCAAAAAAAAAAGAAAAATGTAGGAAAATTTAGTCCCATTTTAGGAGAAATTGGAAATGTCTTTTTCTCCTTACACAACACTACACACCAGACTCCCTTTCATCATCCCTCTTTGTTTCCAAGTAAACACTCTCCCTCAATTCTTCTAATTCTATTTCTTGTGGTTCTCTTTTTGACCTTTTTTTTCTCTTTTCTATATTTCTTTTGATTAATTTCTTTTTCCCTCCCCTGTTTTTACAACACAAACACACCAATCTTAGTATCAATAAAGCAACAATTATACAGGTCAAAGGAAACAATATCTTACCTATAATAGTACTACCTATTTTTGCAATAAAACTCTTAACAGCAACTATTTTATTAGCTATTTTGGTCAAAATACTTTCAGCTTCTAGTGGTACTAATTCTTCATGCAAATCAGTAATATTTTTGATATAGACCTTCAGGTCTTTGCTTTCGTCTGGAATGTAAGTGCAACAATGTTGAACTTTCAGCATTCCACAGACTCCACCCTCTTTGGCCAATAGAATATCAAGGGCAAGTCGATTTTGCATATGAAAGATCTTTGGAAAGACCAGGCCCACATAACACGTGCCATACCAATGGTCAGGCAACCTGTAATAAGCCTTGTTCCCACAAACATAATACACTCCTGGGAAAATTGGATCTTCTCCTCCCTTGAAACCCCATCCTGTCGCAATGAAGTATGTATCATGACACTCACTAGTCCCAATAAAATATGTATCATATTGGGATTTCCTCCTTGTAACGCACAGCTTACCTTTCTGTGGAGCATCTAGAGCTAAAGTTGGACTAGCCCCATTTCTCAATTCTTTTCCCATCTCAATGTCCCAAATTGTCTCACTCATTTTATATTTCCCTGCCTTTTCATGCATGCTCATTCTCCTTTCCTCCACCATGTTTAGGAAAGCCTTCTCCTATTCTTTCAGACTGCAAGTTAAATTGTTCTTAAAAATGTAATCTAATGTTAATTCTTCTTTTTCAATAAAAATCTCACCAAAAATATTAGCTTCTTTAGCTGGATTCAGCTTTTTGTTCATAGGCAATTGCCCAAAAATGTTATCTTTGTTAGACATCTCATAATCTATTTTCCCTAACAAATAAAAAACACTACTCAACACACTACAAGAAATTCCATACGTAGCTGGTAAATGGTGATAAGTAACACCCTCTGAAACGGATGCAGGTAACTGCATACATACGTAGCAATCCCTAACTTCCATTGTCTTCACATATTCATATAACAATTTCGAAAAAACATTGCTAGAAAAAACATTAATTGACCTATCTTTATGTATGTAAGTATTACTAATTTTAGTTGGAACTACTTTTTGTGAACTCTTCCCTACATTAGTCACATTCTCTGTATGCATCTCAAATGTACCTATTGTAACTCTAAAAGTAACTAATAAAGCTAATACACCCCATAGTAGCATTAATAATCCAGTACAGCAGCAGCACATTTTACACCATCTTCTTAGGAAGGCACATCTACTTTGATTATTCTCTGTTAGCCATTTTACTACTTTGACCGTGTCTTTTGACTTAGCCTCTACTACTCCACTACTGGAATTACTAGAACTCTGGATTACTTCAAACAACTAAATTTTCAGTCTTTCTTCTTTTCACTTTTCTCCAAGTGATTTCTTCTGTTCACTCAATTTGGATACTTATCACTCTTTACTTCATTTTCTTCAACATCAAATTGTATTAAATCTCCAACAATATCCTCAGTATCCGACTGTTGGAAGGCGGACCCCGAGGAGTCGGTGAGACCACCAAGGGGGGGCCCTCACACTGCACGAAGTAGCCGAGCGCTGCCGAGAAGTCTCCTGAGAGATCCTTCTCCTATCACGTACTAGCACAGTAACACCACCACACAGGACTCAAGGAGGTTGTCTCAAGACAAGCAATTCTTTATCAGCATTAAAAAGGGTACGAGGTCAATATTTACACGAAGGGATCGAGGGATCCACCAAAAGTCTCAGTGTCTCTTTGGAAGGGTAGGGGTAGCGGGACAGTCTTTGGCAGGAGTGCGGTACGAGGGTACCTGGGGCCCAGTTCTTATCCTCAAGCTGGAGGACCTCCGGATCTCGGAGGGGTCGAGCCGCGACGGCGTCAGCAGGGCTCTGGCGTACAGTTCGTGGAGAGCCGCGATCAAATCAGCAGGGCTCTCAAGATGGTTTCTGCTCAGCTCGAGCCGCGACGTCGTCAGCAGGGCTCCGAGGGAGGTTTCAGCGAGGTTGGGCCGCGACAGCGTCAGCAGGGCTCCGATGTTCCGGGTGGCTTCAAAGGGTTCACAAGAAGGAGCCGCGACGCAGTCAGCAGGGCTCGTGATGGTTCCGACAAAAGTTCTTCTCCGTAGGGTCAGCCGCGATTCAATCAGCAGGGCTCTCGACTCCGGGATACAACTCCGATCTGTGGCGGGGTCGCCCCAGATATAGGTCTGGAGCCCTTTGATGTCCGGACCCAGGCGCCCGGGGGGGGCGTAGAGGCCGGGTGGAGGTGGCCAGACGCCCAGCAGGAGAGGCGTAAGGCCCAAGAGAGTTGCAGGCCGATCACACCTAGAGAGGGGAGGACAGTTGGGGGTCTCATCGATACTGTCCTCCGCCGGGGGCGATGAATGGTTCCTGCGGCACCCCCTGGCCAGTTTGTGGTGCCTCGATGTCGGGGCTTCGCTGGGGTCGAGGCCGGGTTGAGCGGGGTCGCGCTGGCTGGTGCACAGAGTCACGTGGATGCCAACAAGATGGCGGAGCCACGAGGGGTATGCGACCTCGTGCAGCTCAGGATGAAGGGTCTCGGTGCAGTTCAGAAGGGTGGCCCGTGAAGGCCGGGGCGGGGAACGGGCACAATCCACGGGGGTAAGGACCACGCCACGAGGCCGGGTCCAACAGGCGTCCCCCCCAGCCGAAGGCATGGAGAGTCACCCATCTCCTTGGGGATTCTCCTCGTCAAGGCGGAAGAAGCGGGACAGGCCGTCGGCGTTGGCGTGGTCATTGCCGGGCCGGTGTTCAACATCAAAGTCCATCCCTTGTAGCGAGATGGACCACCGCAGCAGCTTGGGGTTCTCGCCCCGCATTTGCATTAACCACCGCAGGGGCCGGTGGTCGGTCTGGACCCGGAAGTGGGTACCGAAGAGGTAGGGCCGGAGCTTCTTGAGGGCCCATACTACAGCAAAGGCTTCACGCTCGATGGTGCTCCATCGTTACTCCCGGGGCAGTAGCCGTCTGCTGATGAAGGCCACTGGTCGGTCGAGCCCCTTTTCATCGGCCTGGGACAGAACGGCCCCGATCCCATACTCGGAGGCGTCCGTCTGCACCACGAACTCCTTATTGTAGTCAGGGGCCTGCAGCACAGGGGCAGTACACATTGCTGTCTTTAGGGTGTCGAAGGCTGCTTGGCAGCGGGGTGTCCAGTGCACCTTCTTGGGCTGCTTTTTGGACGTTAGCTCTGTGAGGGGGCCAACAATGCTCCCATAGTCCCGGATAAACCGCCGGTAGTATCCGGTGAGACCCAGGAAGGCCCGGACAGCGGTCTGGGTAGTGGGGGGTTCCCAGGCCTGGATGGCATCTATTTTCGGTTGGAGAGGGGCCACCTGCCCGCTCCCCACTTGATGGCCCAGGTAGGTCACGGATCCGTGGCCGATCTGGCATTTGCTGGCCTTGATCGTGAGCCCGGCCCGCTGGAGGGCGGCCAGGACGGCTTTGATGTGAAGGAGGTGCTCTGCCCAGTGGTTGCTGTACACGGCAATGTCATCTAGGTAGGCCGCGCTGAAGGCCTCAAGCCCGGCCAAAACCTTGTTCACCAGTCTTTGGAAAGTGGCCGGGGCATTCTTCATTCCGAAGGGCATCACCCGAAAGTGGTAATGCCCATCCGGGGTCGAAAAGGCGGATCTTTCTTGGGCGCCGGGGGTGAGCTGGATCTGCCAGTACCCGGCGGTGAGGTCCAGCGTGCTCAGGTAGCGAGCGGCCCCTAAGCGGTCGATGAGTTCGTCGGCCCGGGGTATAGGGTGGGCGTCCGTCTTGGTCACTGCATTCAGGGCTCGGTAGTCCACGCAGAATCGTAACTCCGGGGGGTGGCCGGGAGCTGCGGCCTTTGGCACCAGGACGACAGGGCTGGCCCACGGGCTGTCGGAGGGTTCGATGACCCCCAGGGCCAGCATCTTTGCTACTTCGGCCTGGATGCATGCCCGCACTCGGTCGGGTACCCGGTAGGCTCTGTGTCGCACGGGGGGGCTCTCCCCGGTGTCGACGTCGTGGACGCACCAGTGGGTCACCCCCGGGGTGAGGGAGAAGAGGGCTGCGTAGTCCTGCAGCAGTTGCTGGCAGTCGTTGCGCTGTTCCGGAGTCAGGGAAGAGGCGAGTTGGACACCTTTGATGGATCCATCATGGACGTTGGACTGCAAGAGGTCGGGCAGGGGCTCGGAGTCGTCCTCACCCCCCTCGTCGGTCGCCAGTAGCAGGCTCAGTTCGGTCCGGGCAAAGTGGGGTTTTAGCCTGTTAGCATGTAGGACCCGGAGGGGGTTCCGGGGGGACTCCAGGTCGACCAGGTAGGTGACGGGACTTTTCTTCTCCACTACCTTGAAGGGCCCGGTCCACTTGTCCTGGAGGGCGCCGGGTTCAACCGGGGCCATGACCCATACTTTCTGACCTGGCTCGAATTCTAGGGTAGAGGAGTTCCGATCGTACCACCGCTTCATGTCCTCCTGGCTGGCCTCGAGGTTGGCTTCGGCCATGGCTCGGAACTTGCGGGTCTGGTTTCGGAGGGTCAGGAGGTATCGGTAGACGTCAGGAGGGGCGCCTTGGGGCTTCGTCTCCCAGCCCTCCTTGACCAGGCTGAGCGGTCCGCGGACCGGGTGTCCGTACAATAGTTCAAACGGGCTGAACCCTAGGGACTTCTGCGGGACCTCCCGATAGGCAAACAGGAGGCACGGCAGCAGGACATCCCATCTCCGCCTGAGGGGCTCTTCCAGGCCCTGGATCATTCCCTTTAATGTTCTGTTGAACCGCTCAACCAGTCCGTTCCCCTGAGGGTGATAGGGGGTCGTGAACTTGTACGTGACCCCGCACTGCTGCCACAGGGACCGCATGTATCTGGAAATAAAGTTCGTGCCTCTGTCGCTCACCACTTCGCGGGGAAATCCCACTCGGGAGAAGATCCCCATTAAGGCCCGGCCTACCACGGGGCCGTTATGGTTCTTAGCGGGACCGCCTCCGGGTACCTGGTGGCGTGGTCCACGAGGACCAGGATGAAGCGGTGGCCCAGGGCGGTCTGGGGGTCCAGGGGCCCCACGATATCGATTCCGACCCGTTCGAACGGGGTGCTGACGGCTGGAAAGGGCTGGAGGGGGGCCTTGACCCGACCCCCTGTCTTCCCGCTGGCTTGGCAGGTCTGGCAGGACCGGCAGGGGTTGTCCACGTCTCTCCACATCCGGGGCCAGTAGAAGTGGGTCACCAGACGGCTGTACGTTTTGTCTTGCCCCAAGTGTCCAGCGAGGGGCACATCATGTGCCAGGTTGAGCAGGAACTCCCGGAAGCGGAGGGGGACCACCAATACTCGGCTGGCCCCGAGTTCTGCCACTTTTTGCTCACTGTATAGCAGGCCCTCGGCCCAGTAGACCCAGTGGGTGCCGGTCTGGTCCCCGTTGGTTTGGGCGGACGCTTGTTGGCGGACCCCTTCGAGAGTGGGGCAGAACTGCTGCTCTTGCTGGAACTGCTCCCGGGTGGGGCCCCCTTCGTGTCGCCATTGTGTCAGCTCTGGTAGGGCGCACGGGGAAGCAATCTCTTCGGGGGAGGATTCACTAGGTCCAGGGTTGGTGTCCGCCTCCCCCTCGCTGCTGGCGGGAGGGGGTGCGAGCCCCTCGGGCTGGGCGGCCCCGGAGGCCAAGGATGAGCGGGGGGCCCGAGCGGTCATGGACCGGGTGATGGCGCAGGCCCAGTCAGAAAGTCCCAGCATTCGGAGGTGCTCTCGTCGCTCTACTTGAGCCCAGGGGGAACTCTCCAAGTCGTTCCCCAGGAGGCAGTCTACAGGGGCGTCGTCGCGTACCGTCACCTTCAGCAGGCCCGTCACCCCTCCCTACTCGAAGGGGACCAGGGCCATCTGGCACAGGCTTTCGCTGTTGTCGGCCGTCCGGACGGGGCACAGCACATTCGGTAGGATCTGTTCGGGGGTCACCAGGTGGCAGCGGACAGCGGTGACACTGACGCCGGTGTCACGAAGGGCTTCGGCCCGTTGTCCATTGACCGTGACCTGCTGCCGGTACTTCTGGGTGTTGCTTGGGATGGGGGTGCAGGGTACCATTTCTCGGCTACCCAGGCAGACCAGGGACATGGCTGCCGGCTCCCATTCAGTGGTCCCTCGGTCGAGGGTCTCTTCTTCCTCTTCTCCTTCTCCCAGGGCGGCGGCCGCCAGCTGTCGGGGCGGGGGCCCGCCGGCCCCGTTTCTTCAGTTCAGGGGGCAGACCGGATCGCTGGCATAGTGTCCGGTTTGTTGGCAGCCGTAGCACGTTACTGGTGGCCGTGGTCCGGGTCTGGCCGGGGGCGCCCCCCTTCGGGCTAGGCTCGGGGAGAGTTGTTGCTGTGGTGGCCCTCGAGGGGGGCTCCTGGGGGCCCCGGCGGGATGGTCTCGGTTCCTGTTCAGCCCTCCCCCTCCACCGCGTTGGCGGGGGGGTCCGGTGGGGTTCCTCTGGTACTCCCCCATTGAGTTCCGGGGGACCCGGGAGTTGACCCATCGATCGGCCTCGACGGCGAGTTTTCGCGGGTCGGTCATTTTGCTGTCGAGGAGGTGTTGTCTCAGTTCCACGAAGCAATTGTTGGAGAGATGTTCCCACACGATGAGGTCGACCAGCTGCCCGTAGGTGGTTACTTTGCTACCTCTGATCCACCCTTCTAGGGCCCGACTGAAAAAGTCCACATATTCCACCCAGGTGGTACCCGGGATTTTCTTGCAGTCTCTGAACCGCTGGCGGTACATTTCCGCGGTTAGTCCGTAGCGGGTGAGCAGGGCCTCCTTCATGTGATCGTAGGAGGTCATCACCTCCTCCGGCAGCTGGAGCAGTGTGTCTCGACCCTCACTCAGGAACCGCCCCCACAGGCCCGCGCCCCAGTCTTTTCGGGTCATGGCCACCTCGTAGGCCTTGAACCATTGTTGGATATCGTCATTCTTGTAGTACTCCTTGACGACCTCTTTCGGGATATGTACCTTGGTCTCGGAAGGTGGTAGAGTGTCTCTAGTACTGGGGGCGTTGGTCCCCCCATTCTTGGCCTTGATTTCGAGCTCCTTGAGACTGCGCTCGTGCTCAAGGGTCAGTTTCTTTTCCTCCAACTCCCGGTGTCGTCTCTTCTCTTCTATCTCCTCTTGAAGCCGTAGCTGCTCTAGGGCCAGTTTCTTTTCTGCCAGCTGGAGTTCGCCGTCCAGCCGCAGTCGTGCGAGCTCCAATTCGTGGTTCCGGACCTTCTCCCGCTGTCGTATCTCCTCTTCGGAGAGGCCGGTTTCTAGGCTCTTTCTTCCTCCGGTTGCCGGAGTCAGTGCGGTGGATGTGGCCTCAGTCAGGGGCAAGGGACCTTCTTCCTGGGAGGGGCCTGCCCCGGCCTCCAGCCATGTCCTCAGAGCTTTCTGCATCTCCTCTTTGGTACCTAGGCCGGTGGTTGCAATGCCTTTGTCCTTGCAGAACTGTTTTAATTCTTTGTGCGTATATTCTTCCAGCCGTTCGGGCTGGAACTCCATTGTTGCGTTGTTTTCCTGGCTGCTCATGATTACTGTTCGCTTGGATGGGTAGCTAGTGGGTACTGGCTGGTACATACTGCGTTCGGCTCGGATCCCGTCGCTGGCCACCAAATGTTGGAAGGCGGACCCCGAGGAGTCGGTGAGACCACCAAGGGGGGGCCCTCACACTGCACGAAGTAGCCGAGCGCTGCCGAGAAGTCTCCTGAGAGATCCTTCTCCTATCACGTACTAGCACAGTAACACCACCACACAGGACTCAAGGAGGTTGTCTCAAGACAAGCAATTCTTTATCAGCATTAAAAAGGGTACGAGGTCAATATTTACACGAAGGGATCGAGGGATCCACCAAAAGTCTCAGTGTCTCTTTGGAAGGGTAGGGGTAGCGGGACAGTCTTTGGCAGGAGTGCGGTACGAGGGTACCTGGGGCCCAGTTCTTATCCTCAAGCTAGAGGACCTCCGGATCTCGGAGGGGTCGAGCCGTGACGGCGTCAGCAGGGCTCTGGCGTACAGTTCGTGGAGAGCCGCGATCAAATCAGCAGGGCTCTCAAGATGGTTTCTGCTCAGCTCGAGCCGCGACGCCGTCAGCAGGGCTCCGAGGGAGGTTTCAGCGAGGTTGGGCCGCGACAGCGTCAGCAGGGCTCCGATGTTCCGGGTGGCTTGAAAGGGTTCACAAGAAGGAGCCGCGACGCAGTCAGCAGGGCTCGTGATGGTTCCGACAAAAGTTCTTCTCCGTAGGGTCAGCCGCGATTCAATCAGCAGGGCTCTCGACTCCGGGATACAACTCCGATCTGTGGCGGGGTCGCCCCAGATATAGGTCTGGAGCCCTTTGATGTCCGGACCCAGGCGCCCGGGGGGGGCGGAGAGGCCGGGTGGAGGTGGCCAGACGCCCAGCAGGAGAGGCGCCAGGCCCAAGAGAGTTGCAGGGCGATCACACCTAGAGCGGGGAGGACAGTTGGGGGTCTCATCGATACTGTCCTCCGCCGGGGGCGATGAATGGTTCCTGCGGCACCCCCTGGCCAGTTCGTGGTGCCTCGATGTCGGGGCTTCGCTGGGGTCGAGGCCGGGTTGAGCGGGGTCGCGCTGGCTGGTGCACAGAGTCACGTGGATGCCAACAAGATGGCGGAGCCACGAGGGGTATGCGACCTCGTGCAGCTCAGGATGAAGGGTCTCGGTGCAGTTCAGAAGGGTGGCCCGTGAAGGCCGGGGCGGGGAACGGGCACAATCCACGGGGGTAAGGACCACGCCACGAGGCCGGGTCCAACACCGACTTTTCTCCAATGTCAGTCAAGATTACTTTCAGGATTTCACCTGTATCTTCCTCAACCACTTCTTGTACGGTCACCTCTGGATTTCCTTGACTTTCTGCCTCTTCACCTTCAGACAGTGCCACGTACGTCCATTCCGGCGACCTATACTTCTGTTTAGGTTTTCTTATCCTTTTGATCTCCTCTGGTTCTTTTGACTCTTTTCTCTTTTCACCTTTTGCTGGATTCTGACTCGACACCTCATTCACTTGTTCAGCTTTCGAGGTATTTGCTCGTATCAGTCTGTATCTCAGCCTCTTTATTCTGTTGTTAGGCCAAAGATCTCCTCTTATAACCTTTTTTGGTCTTGTTTCTTTATTATTTCTTTCTCCAATCCAAGTTCTCTTTCTCAGAATTCGACCCTCTGATTTCTCATTCTCACTTTCATCCGATTCTGTTTCAAATGCCTCTTGTTCTTCAGCAGTTTTCTTTCGCTCCACAGTCTTTTCCACCACTGTTTGAGACTTCCCTATTTCTGTCCCTCCTCGGGTCTCCGACACGCAATCTTCCTGCTGTCTACTTGTCCCTTCACCTAGCTTATCAAGAATGTTCCCTACACCTCCTCGGGGGTCTTCCGCAATCTGTCCCTCTCTATCTTCTTCTGACCCTGCTTCTTCAGGTATAATCTCAAGTGGTTCTTCAATCTCCTTTTCTGATTCAGGAGTAGTCTCTGTGGAATTGCTTTTCTCTCTTCTTTTCCCTCCACTGCTTTTTGGAACTTCAGGCTCTCTTACAGAATCTGATCTCTTTTCTGAGACTCTCAATGGTTCTCTTGAAGCCTCCCCTGATTCTCTTTCTGAACTTCGATTTTTCCTCACTGGTTCTGTGTCTTCATCATCACTGGAATCTGACTCTTCAAAATACTCCTTACCAGTCCCATCCTTTGGGTTTGGAACTCTAAGAGTATGACTTGCATGTACCCAGTTTTTCACACCAGCACACTTCACTGCAGTTGTCGTAGTCAGAATGACTTGTCTTGGCCTTCCCCACCTTGGAACCAAGCAATTTCTTCTTCTGTGTACTTTAATCCTCACCCAATCCGCTGGACTCAGATCATGAGCTTGCTTCTTCTCAAGTGTGGTAGCGTCTTCTCCAACCTGGTGAAACACAGAATGAATTGCGTCAGCCAGGCCTTTACAGTAATCCAAAATCATGTCATCAGTTATTGTCATCAACTTATTGACAGGTACAAATGCATGACGCATTGCACGTCCCATCAAAATCTCATGTGGACTCAAACCAGTAGTTCTATCTGGAGTAGATCTAATAGTCATTAGCACTAGAGGCAAGACATCAGGCCATTTCATTCCAGTGGCTAAACACATCTTACCAATCCTGTTCTTGATCGTGCCATTCATCTGCTCCACCACGCCAGAAGCCTCTGGCCTGTATGCACAATGTAGCTTCTGCTGTATGCTCAATGCTTCACAAATCAAACTCATGAGCTCATTATAGAAGTGTCCACCTCTATCAGACTCAATCGTTACTGGAAACCCGTACCTCGGAATCAACTCTCTTAACAGTAACTTTGCCACTGTTACTCCATCATTTCTCCTAGTCGGATAGGCCTCCACCCATCTTGAGAACAAGCAGACTACCACTAGAACATACCTCAATCTGTTCACTTGGGGCATTTCAATGAAATCAATCTGCATTCTCGTGAAAGGACCACCTTCTCTGCCTATCGTTCCCAGACTCACCACTGTCTTTTTCCCAGTGTTAAATTGCTGGCAAATCAAACATCTCTGACAGATGCTCTCTGCAATTGTCCTGAACTTTGCATTGTACCAAGTCTGCTTAAAAGACCTGATCATCGCAGCCCTTCCCAAATGTCCCTGGCCATGATACATCCTTGCCATTGTTGACAACATAGAGTTAGGCATAACTGGTCTGCCATCTCTATAGACCCAAACATGGTCTGTTTCTCTTGGGGCACAACCTGCCTTGATCCAGTCTTTCTTTTCTTCCTTTCCTGTCTCATCCTGCAACTGTTTCACCTCATCCCACGTCTCTAGGACATTAGTAAACATCACAGAACAAAAAGACATTTCCCCTTCTCGTTCCCTATTAATCGAGTGATTATTTTTCGCACAATACTGTGCAATGTCATTTGCAAATCTGTTTCCAAGAGTTACAAAATCATCTCCTTGTCCATGAGCAGCACATTTCACAACTGCTAATTCTTTAGGCAGCTGTATCGCCTCAAATAATTTTCCAATCACTTCAGCATTCTTTATTGGAGTCCCACTCGACGTCAAGAAACCTCTCTGTAGCCAAAGCTGGCCAAAATCATGCACAACTCCAAATCCATACTGACTATCAGTTATCACAGTCACTCTCAGATTCTCTCCAATTTTGCAAGCTTTTGTCAATGCCACCAATTCAGCAACTTGTGCAGATTTCACTCCTTTCAATGGTGATGCTTCCATAACTTCTGAAACCTTGCACACTGCATATGCTGCACTCAGCACACCATCATCATTTCTCAGACATGATCCATCCACAAACAGCACATGATCACTCTCAGGCAATGGAAGATCTCTTATGTCTGGTCTCGGTTTTGTACAGTAATCAAGCACATCCAAACAATTGTGATCATCTTCTGTCTTCACACCCACATTTTCAAGAGTCACATTTGATGCTCCCAGAATGACTTTCTCATATTTAGTCAGCCGACTATGTGACATGTACTGGGTTCTGCTTCTTGTCAAAAGAATTGCCACATTATGAGGTACGAATACCCTTACAGGATATCCCATTATGATTCCCTCACTTTGTTCCAGGCTTCTGCATGTTGCAGCCACAGATTTCAAACAACCTGGTAAACCTACAGCTACAGGGTCAAGTGTCGATGAGAAGTACGCAATAGGCCTCCTCAGCTGTCCATGCTTCTGAATTAACACTGAAAGTGCACATCCATTTCTCTCACTGCAGTACAACTCAAACTCCTTTTCATAGTCTGGCATACCCAAAGCAGGGGCTTCACACATTCTGCTCTTCACCTCCTCAAATGCTGCCATCTGTTCTCCATCTAGTTCCAACGGGTCTTTTACCTCACTTTTTGTCAGCTTAATCAGTGGTCTTGCTATCAGAGAGAAGTTACTAATCCACTGACGACAATAACCCACCATTCCCAGGAACATTCTCACTTCCCTCTGGGTCGTTGGGGCCTTCATTCCCCTGATGATTTTAATCCTGTCATCAGTCACCTTTCTCAGACCTTTTTCAATATTGGGTCCAAGATAATGCACCTCTTTCTTGCAAAATTGCAATTTGGCTGGAGATACTTTTAACCCTCCATCTGCCAGATGATTCAGTAAAGCTATAGTATCTACTTCACAAGCTTCACGTGTCTTTGATGCCACAAGTAGGTCATCAATATACTGCACTAGTACTGAGTTTTCAGGCATGATCAAACTCTCCAATGACTTTTTCAATAACTGATTGAATATCGAAGGACTCTCTGTATACCCCTGTGGGATACGACACCATGCCAAAATACGCTGGCCAAACCTAAATGCAAAAATCGGCTGGCTGTCATGATGCAATGGAATTGAAAAGAAAGCATGACACAAATCAATCACTGTGTACCACTCAGCATCATGTGGAATCTGATACAAAATCACTGACGGATTTGGCACAATGGGACAACATGCCACCACAATTTTATTAACTTTTCTCAAATCTTGTACAATCCTGAACTTCCCATTAGGCTTCTTTAGCCCCATTATCGGTGAGTTACACGGACTACTCAGTAGTTCTCTCAAAACTCCTTGCTGAATGATTTTCTCAATTATAGGAGTTATTCCTTCAATTATTTTTGGTGTAATTTTGTACTGAGGAATGTTAGGATAAGTAATTCCCTCTTTCACTGAAATTTTCACAGGATCTACATTATTCATCAATCCCACATCTTCTCCAGTAAAATCTCAAACTGTCCTTTTCACTGTGTCTCTCAGCTCTTGAGGCAAATCCTCCGGATCAAACACAGCATCTGCACCAACCATTTCACTCTCTCTATTTCCTAGAGTCATTCGGTACAAAACATCCTCATCTGGTGTTTCAAAAGCTATTCCATCCGGCGTACAAAAAATTGTACAGTTCATTTTGCATGGCAGGTCCCTGCCTAACAAGTTCACTGGACTAGTGTCACAGACAATGAATCTGTGCATGTCTGAAAATTTCCCTATTCTTACCCTTACTGGTTCAGTAAGACGTGTCTTGATTTGTGTATTTGCCACACCAACTACTTGGATTGCTTCATCCGAGAGAGGAAGATTTTTAACATCTGCTGACCTGATAGTTGATCTTGTCGCACCTGTGTCTACTAAAAAAGTAACACTTTCTTCATTTATTTTCCCATCTACAAATGGTCCTGCCTGGTCTATTTCTAGAGTTGCACCAAGTATGCACTCTTCCTCCTCTCCTCGGCACCGTCAATAGTCACCTTCAGACTCACTCCCTTCATTCTTTAACAAATACTGTTGTACCTGGTTAGAACGCCTTCGTTTGTTTACCTGCTCATCATTGTAGAATCCTGAATCCTGATTGTACTTTTGTGACCCTCTATTCTGCGGCAAGGGCGGTTTTGGCTCTTGACTCTGCTGTCTCACAACCTTCTGTTGTTGCTGCTGTTGATTATTCCCCTCGTTCTGCACCTGTTGATTTAATGTTTTACCCTCATTATTCGCTAATGGTGGATTGGTACATTCAGATCTCCAATGTCCCAGTTGGCCACAGTTGTGACAAGGAAATTTCTTTTTTGCCTCCTCAAGATTCCCCTTTCCTTTCCCTGCATATCTGGGCCTATTCCCTGCATTATTTGCCTGTTCCACCAACTGTGCTTCTTGTCTTTCCGCAACTTTCACTTGTGCCCACATTGCTTTTTCTTTCAGCTTTCTCTTTTTTGCTTCAATTTCATCACTGAAGTATTTTGCATGTCTCAGAATCTCATCTATTTTCTTACTCTGCCAGTCCACTGTATGCTCACGAATTCTCTCACTAATCTCAGGTCTCAGGCCATATACAAATCTGTATACAAAATGACTCAAATCTTTGTCACCCAGGTGCTCATCCCCGCTGAATTGTTTAAAAGCCAGTATCAGCCTCTCATAAAAAGCATGAACTGATTCTTTTGCTTCCTGATGTGTTCGATCTATTTTAACCCAGTCTGTTTCTTTTGGAGGTACTTTACTCTTCAGGTATACCATCACCTGCTCATATTTTCTCATTACTTCTGGATCTGGTGCTCCTGTTCTCTGATCTCTTGGATATTCCTCAGTAGGCCAACTCACAACTATTTTACACTCAGTCCACAAGTCTGCTGGAACAATTATATCAAACAGACTATTCAGGTCAACCCACAGCACTTTTGACAATTTCACAAACCTGTCTACCTGCCTATACCACGCGACGGGCTTTTCTCTCAGTCGAGGGAAATCATTTGTAAATGATAAAATATCCTGTCTGGTCCATGGAACATGTACATATCCTCCTCCAGGTATTTCTCTCATAGGATAAGCATCCACTGTTTTCTCTTTTTCTCTCACAGGAAATGCTGAATAAGTCCTGTCCACTGATTCTTCCCTTTTCTTGTACCACCTATCCTTCCACTTCTCTACATCACCCCATCTCCGCAACAATGCGACCATTTCCTTAATCCGTCCTGTTCTACCAGCACCATTCAGATTTTCAATATCTTTGTCCGTGAAATCCATCCTGTAAGACTTCTGCAAGGCTTTCACCTTATCAATATCCACTCCCTGCTCATTCGCTACTGCTCTTAACCTGTCATGTGTATTTCTTGCTCTCCAGGTGATGTTTTTGCACATAAATAATAGTTCGCCATTGTGAGAAGTTGGCCTGGTATATGATGTTCACTAGTTAAAGTGACCACCTTGTACCATGCCAAGCAACCCTTATGGTGTGGTTGTAAGTCAACCTTTTCGGACTAGCTGCCCTAGTGGTAGCGTAGGCTAAGCAGTCTTTGAGGCTAAACTCGTGAAGCGTGTTAAGCAGGCTGTTTTACCAAATGTAACCCCCTTTTATACCAATGAAAGGACACCACACAGATATATATTCAAAATATATATGTATTTATTTCTCAAAGTAACCCCTAGTCTCTTTATGAGCACAGGAGCACAAATCGTCAAACAAGATTACAGTAGAATACACAGAAGTTGCACTTTATATGGATAGGCCCTGGTGGCCGCTCAAACCATATACTAAAATAGTGGTATAAGTACCACGAACAGGAAAGGGAAAAGGCCTAGGGCCTCTAGAATCGCTGGGCCTACAAGGAGCTAACTTCAGTTAGTGACCAGGAGGTCCACGGGTTGCGTGTGCAGAGCAAATAGTCACACGCGAGCTCCCATAGGTTTTCAATGGGTGCGTAAAAAGTACAAAGTTACTGCAAAAGGAATCTTCCGGATGGACTATGAACTCAAGATTGGAAACACAGACACTAGAGATGATACTCTACACTTGGGCACCGGAGTGCCAGCTTTACCTCACCCACAGGAAGCGGGTGCATAGGCGTCGAAGTGCGTCGGGTTTCTTCTATCTGTTCAATGGAGCCTGTGGACAAAGATGCTGCAGGCGATCGGTCCGGAAGAGATGCGGTGGATCCAAGAGTGGATCGGAGATGTTGAAGACCTGTAAGCAGAGGGGACAGTGTTCACAGTCACTAGCCAGTGACCAGCGTGGCACCAGGTGGGTACCAGGCGATGTCGGGTGCAAACAGGAAGAAAGGTGTAGCTTGTCTCTGCAGCCACGTGGTCCCTGAAGGTCGACGACGTCCAGGAGTCGGTTCACGAGCTGTCCCACGCAGGTTCTCGCTGTCGGCGGTGTTGGCGACTTGGTCGAAGCAAACAAGCCTTGGCAAAAGCAATTGTTGTGGAAAACAAAATAAGCTGATGGTTCTGACCAGCAAGGTCAGAGGGACTGCTCCTTTGGAGGGGAGCAAGGGCCAGTCTGGAGCAACCAGACCAGCGGTGTATTTCTTGAAGTTCGTCGCGAAGATGGCCACTAGCCAGCGGGCCAGCAACCGGTTAGGCGCGTCGAGTGGCAAAATGCAGAAGGGCCCCACGCAGATCGTGGAGATGCTGGAGGGCTCACCTTTGGTGCAGATGCTGCTCGGGTGTTGGGCTTCTCAGATCCCAAAGCACAACTTGGAGGGAGCCTCGGTTGTTGCGCTTGCAGCTTGTCGTGGTCTTTTCAAGATGGCTGGCTCCACGTGTCTCGGTGCCTCCACGGGTCTCCTCTTCTCAGGGACTGTGGATCGAGCGGTGAGAGGTCTGGAGGTCCAGGTCTTGTCAGTCTCTGGGCTCGGGCTCCGGCGGGAGGCGGCGGCAAAGCAGACGTTGATTCGCTGGATGGTGCTTGCGTTAGCAAGGTGGTCACTCCCTGACCACAGGGGAGATTGGCTTCAGTCCTTTGTGCGGCAGAGCGTCGAAGTTCCCGGCTTCTTCTTAGTTTCAAGTTGATTCCAGGATGTCTGAAGTCTTAGGACACAGCTCCTACCTTTAAGCGGATTCTAGGGGCCGGACTACCTGCTAGGTCCCTCCCTAAGGGTGGGACCAGGAAGGGGGGTGGTTACACCCCCAATCCTTTGTCCAGCTCGCCCCAGGCCCGGGACTGTTGTGCCCCAGGACCGGATTGAACTGGCATATGCACCGAGGCTCCTTGTGAGCCTCAGGCATGTCTGGTTTCTTTCAAGCCCTACCTGACCAATACACAAAATCCTGTCTGGGGTGGTGCATGCACCTCCCCTGGCAGGAAACCCTTTGTCCACACCTCCCAAGCTGGAAGGACTCCCAGCAGCAGGAGGGCAGACTTGTGTCTGTGGTGGCAGCATCCATTTTGTGGAGCTGAGGCTATGTCTGATTTTACCCGGGTTTCAGGTACTGTACATGTCGTGTCCCTCTAGAAGGGTGGAATGCTAACCCCGTCGCCAGAATTGGCGAGGGGTTAGTATTCCAATTCGTATGACACCTTACTCGACATGTTTTGATAAAGCCAAACCAAAGATAGCATTTAACTGCGAGGTTCATAATGCACTTAAGAGTATATGGTATGACGATATCTGGAAACAGTAGAAGGAAGTTGTTCCGACCACTGCAGACAGGCTCAGCTCATGCCAGAGCACCATCTCACATGGAACCAAGCACTCTGCCTTCAGGATTGTTAAGGCCTGCCATAGGAGTGACTTATAGGTTACCAGGTGTCCCATTTAAGGTTAGGTATAGGTATACTACACCTAAGTAAGAGGTGGTTACACCAACTTACCCCAGCTGAGTGATCAGCCAGTTGTGTCAAATTTGTTAGGCCAAGCCTGGGGTGGCATAATAAATGCTTCTGCCCCTGGCAGGCCTTGGGTGCACCAATGCCCTGGGTACCTAGTGTACACTGGTACAGGGGCTGATAGGGTGATCCACTTCCAATTGGTTATGCACCTAGGGTGCATAGTTTTAATTTAGTAGAGAGAACAGCAGGCTGGGGGTCTGATTGGCAGGCCCACAGCCTCAATATGTCAAAAACCAGTGAAGCAAAAAGCAAAAATTTGGGGTGACCATAGGATAGCAGACCCTACTCTCCTACACAACCCCCCCCCCCAAACGCAGGGACATTAAACTAGCCTTGACCAGTCTCGTCTTCATGTCCTAAGTGGAAGTACCTGGAGAGACCATCTGCATTCCCATGGTCAGTACCTGGCCGGTGCTCCACTGTAAAGTCCATCCCCTGTAGGGAAATGGACCACCTAAGCAGTTTGGGGTTTTCACCCTTCATCTGATTTAGCCACAAGAGGGGCTTATGGTCGGTCTGAATCTTGAAGTGAGTGCCAAACAAGTATGTCCTCAGCTTCTTCAGGGCCCACACCACAGCAAAGGCCTCCCTCTCAATAGCTGACCAATTCTTCTCTCTGGGGGTCAACCTTCTGCTAATAAAAGCAATGGGTTGGTCTTGACCATCTACATTAAGTTGTGACAGCACAGCTCCCACACCCAACTCAGAAGAATCTGTTTGGACAATAAACTCTTTGGAGTAGTCAGGACTTTTCAGGATAGGTGCAGAACACATGGCCTCCTTCAGGTCATCAAATGCCTTTTGACAGCTTACTGTCCACTGAACCTTTTTGGGCATCTTCTTGGATGTCAGATCATTAAGAGGAGTCACAATGGACCCATAGTTCTTAACAAACTTCCTGTAGTACCCAGTCAAGCCCAAGAAAGCTCGAACTTGAGTCTGGGTGGTTGGAGGGGACCAGTCCTTGATGGATTGTATCTTACTCTCCAGTGGTTGAACTTGGCCTCCACCTACAAGGTGGCCCAAATACACAACCTTACTCTGCCCTATCTGGCACTTAGTAGCCTTGATAGTGAGGCCTGCCCTTTGCAGAGCCTCAAGAGCCTTCTTCAGGTGGATCAGGTGATCCTCCCAGGTGGAGCTAAAGACAGCAATGTCATCAAGATATGCTGCGCAAAAGTCATCCAACCCAGTAAGGACTTGGTTCACCAGCCTTTGGAAGGTGGCAGGTGCATTCTTCAGACCAAAGGGCATCACCACAAACTGATAATGCCCACCTGGGGTTGAGAATGCTGTTTTGGCCTTAGACTCCTCAGCTAATCTGATTTGCCAATAGCCAGCTGTCAAGTCAAATGTGCTCAAAAACTTAACAGAAGCTAGTTTGTCTATGAGCTCATCTGCCCTTGGAATAGGGTGTGCATCTGTCCTGGTGACAGCATTGAGACCCCTGTAGTCCACACAGAACCTCATCTCTCTCTTGCCATCTTTGGTGTGAGGTTTGGGGACCAGAACCACTGGGCTAGCCCAGGGGCTCTATGAGGGTTCAATGACACCTAATTCCAGCATTTTATGTACCTCAGCCTTTATACAGTCCCTGACGTGGTCAGGTTGTCTGTAAAGCTTGTTCTTTACAGGCAGACTGTCACCAGTGTCCACCACATGGGTACACCAGTCAGTTTGGCTAGGTATTAGGGAAAACAGATGTTGATATGATTGTAGAACTTGTCTACATTCAGTCTGCTGATGGGCAGTGAGGTTGCCTCCAAGGGTCACTCCTTCAACTGAGCCATCTTCAGGGTTCTGAGACAACAGGTCTGGGAGAGGGTCACTCTCTTCCTCCTGTCCCTCATCTGTAGCCATGAGCAAGCCCATGTCTGCCCTGTCAACATATGCTTTTAACCTGTTAACATGGAGTACCCTGTGGGGACTCCTGGGAGTTCCTAGGTCCACCAAGTAGGTGACCTCTCCCTTCTTTTCCAGGATTGTATGGGGTCCAGACCATTTGTCTTGGAGTGCTGCTGGGGCCACTGGCTCCAACACCCATACCTTCTGTCCTGGCTGAAACTCAACCAAGACAGCCTTTTGGTCATGCCAAGCTTTCTGTAAGGCCTGGCTTGCCTCAAGGTTTTTGGATGCCTTCTCCATATACTCAGCCATCCTGGAGCGGAGACCAAGTACATAGTCCACTATGTCTTGTTTAGGCTTTTTGAGAGGTAACTCCCATCCTTCCTTCACTAAACACAGTGGGCCTCTTACAGGGTGCCCAAACAACAATTCAAAGGGGCTGTAGCCAACTCCTTTTTGTGGGACCTCTCTGTAAGCAAACAGAAGGCAGGGTAGAAGGATGTCCCATCTTCGCCTGAGCTTTTCAGGTAATCCTTTGATCATACCCTTTAGGGTCTTGTTGAATCTCTCAACAAGCCCATTGCATTGTGGGTAATAAGGAGTGGTGAACTTGTAGTTGACACCACATTCCTTCCACATAGCTGTCAAGTATCCTGACATGAAGTTGGTACCTCTGTCAGATACTACCTCCTTAGGAAACCCCACTCTGGAGAATACTCCCAGCAGGGCCCTGGCCACAACAGGTGCTGTAGTGGTCCTAAGGAGAATTGCCTCTGGATACCTGGTGGCATGATCCACTACCACCAGTATAAATCTGTGCCCAGATGCAGTGGGAGGATCCATGGGACCCACTATGTCTATTCCCACTCTTTCAAAGGGGACCCCCACCACAGGTAGTGGTATTAGGGGGGCCTTTGTTGTGCCACCTGATTTGCCACTGGCTTGGCAGGTCACACAGGAGCGACAAAACTCCTTTGTATCTTCATTCATGTGAGGCCAGTGAAAGTGAGGGACAAGCCTGTCCCAAGTCTTGTTCTGGCCTAAGTGTCCTGCTAAAGGAATATCATGGGCCAAGGTAAGAAGGAAGCCCCTAAATTGCAGAGGTATAACCAACCTCCTGGTTTCACCAGGCTTGGGGTCTCTAGCCTCTGAATAAAGGAGCCCATCATCCCAATACACTTTATGGGTACCTTGAGCATTCCCAGCAGCCACAGCAGCAGCCAGCTGTCTGAGGGGTTCAAGAGAGGGACAGGATAACTGAGCCTGCCTCAAGTCAGCCCTTGAAGGTCCCCCTGTCCCCAGAAACTCAACCTGATCAGGTTCAAGCTCTTCAGGGACAGTTCCTTCAGGGTTCTCTAGATCAGCTTCCTGGGAAGGTTGATCATCACTCTGAGGCAGGGGGGAAGGCACAGCCTTGACCCTCCTGTTCTTCTTCTTGGTAGGTGCTTGGTCCATTGTTCCAGGATCCAAGACCTGAGGTTCAGTAAGGCACTTTTTGGCCTGTGACCTGGTCACAGCAAGGACATGTGGTGATATACCTAACATCTCTGCATGTGTCCTGTACTCCACTTCAGACCATAGAGAACTCTCTAGGTCATTGCCCAACAAACATTCTACTGGGAGGTCTGCACTAATCACAACCCTTTTGAGGCCAGTTACCCCTCCCCATGAGAAGTTAACAACTGCCACACTATGTGAAGTAGTGGCATTGCTGGCATTGGTCACCAGGTAGTTCTCACCTGGTATGTACTGTCCAGGGTCCACAAAGCCTGGTGTCACCATAGTGACACTGGCACATGTGTCCCTGTAGGCTTGAGCCACTTTTTCATTAATTAAAGGAGTCTGTCTGTACTTGCCCAGGTTACTGGGGCTCACAGTCAGGGACAAATCAATGTCCCCATCACAGATCAGGACTGCATGTGTCAGGGTTCTGTCTAAGTCAGAATCTCCTTCAGTTCCCATAGTGATTCCCACTACACCCTTTGTCTGGGGACCAACACTGCTAACAGTAGTACTGGGAGCAGGTGCCTTAGGGGCAACAGTGTTGGGGGCTCCACCCTTTTTGCAATCACTAGTCCAGTGAGTGGTATTTTTGCAATGATTGCACCAGGGATTCTTTTGACCTTCTTTCTTCTTTTTGGACTGTTGGGACCCACCCTCCTTAGCAGTAGTTTGGAGCCCTGTTGAAGACTTCTGGTCTTTAGATTTCTGATCTCCACCCTTTTGGTCTGTTTTCTTCTGATCACCCCCTTGGCCCTGGTTCTGGTTCTTTTGCTTAACCCTGGTTCTGACCCATTTGTCTGCCTTCTTTCCCAATTCTTGGGGAGAGGTCAGATCAGAGTCAACCAAGTGTTGATGCAGTTGCTGGTTTTGACAGTTATTTAAAATCTGTTCTCTCATCATCAAATTATACAATCCTGTAAAATCAGATACCTTACTTCCCAGCAACCAACCCTCCAAAGCCTTAGTGGCACATTCAATGTATTCAGACCAGTCCTGAGTCTGTGTCTTTTGGGTGTCTCTGAACATTAACCTGTACTGTTCAGTGGTTAAGCCTAACCCATCAACTAGGACACTCTTCAGGACTCTGTAATTTCTGACATCCTCTTCTCTAACAGTGAGGAGTCTGTCTCTGCCTCTTCCTTCAAAGGAGAGCCAGAGGATTGCTGCCCACTGGTCTTCAGGAACCTGCTGTACTTTGCAGGCTCTCTCAAGAGCAGTTATCCATTTGTGGATAATATCCCCACTTTTGTAGGGGGGCACAACCTTAGACAGGTTCCTATTATCAAAGACCCTATCTTTGTCCTTAGGGACAATGCTGCCACCAGTGGGTATAGACCCACTCTCTTTATGCTGCCTAGCCTTGCTCAGTTTCTCTTCCATCAGGGCTTCTTCTAGCTCCTGCTTCCTGATCCTCAGCTGGGCTTCTTGCATTCTGGCCTCATGTTCCCTCCTCTGAGGGGTGGTCATCCTTCTCCTGGAGTGACCTTGAGAGCCTCTAGAGGCATGAGAAGCATTGGATTCACCTGAGGGATTCCTTTGCCTCCCAGACCCCTGGTTAAGTCCACTGGGGAGATTCAATGGGAGGATCCCATTGTCAGTCCCCAATAGCCTTAGTTTAGCTGGGCCAAATATAACACTTGGCACTGGGCTAGTTCTCCCTTCATCCTCACTCACGTCTGTATCCACATCACTTTCCTCCTCTGTACTATGGTGCTCATCTAAGGGATGGCTATTGGAAAGGGGTACCTCAGTGGCATCTTCAGAAGGGGGGCCTCCTGTTCCTGTCCCTAAGGGGGCTAACTGGGAAGCTTTCTCGAGCTCTTTCTGATTTTCATCATTCTGTAAGAGTTCTCTGAGCTCAGCAGAGGTAGGGTTCTTGGGCTGTTTAAGGCCTCTAAGAGTTGCCAAATGCCTGAGCTCATTCTGATTAAGGGTAGCAAAGATGGATGGTGCCCTCTTGGGGTCACTTTCAACAGAGATGGGTACATTGGACCCCTCTGCCCCAGCCATTGCTCTTAAGTGTGGGTGGATGTGTTGCAATCTACCTACACTTGGGTTTACCTACTAAACCTATCTAGTAGTTGTAGTCAGGGTGTGCTACTCCCTTTGCTCTACAACAACTAAGTTCAGTAGAACTTAAGTATATCTAATCTTGTTTTATATGTACCTACAGGAACCTATGTGATCTTTCAATTGGTAACCAAGAGATTACAATGGTAAAACACAGCAAGCTCAAATCCAACCGCTGCTCACCAATGTGAGAAGTTGGCCTGGTATATGATGTTCACTAGTTAAAGTGACCACCTTGTACCATGCCAAGCAACCCTTATGGTGTGGTTGTAAGTCAACCTTTTCGGACTAGCTGCCCTAGTCGTAGCGTAGGCTAAGCAGTCTTTGAGGCTAAACTCGTGAAGCATGTTAAGCAGGCTGTTTTACCAAATGTAACCCCCTTTTATACCAATGAAAGGACACCACACAGATATATATTCAAAATATGTATGTATTTATTTCTCAAAGTAACCCCTAGTCTCTTTATGAGCACAGGAGCACAAATCGTCAAACAAGATTACAGTAGAATACACAGAAGTTGCACTTTATATGGATAGGCCCTGGTGGCCGCTCAAACCATATACTAAAATAGTGGTATAAGTACCACGAACAGGAAAGGGAAAAGGCCTAGGGCCTCTAGAATCACTGGGCCTACAAGGAGCTAACTTCAGTTAGTGACCAGGAGGTCCACGGGTTGCGTGTGCAGAGCAAATAGTCACACGCGAGCTCCCATAGGTTTTCAATGGGTGCGTAAAAAGTACAAAGTTACTGCAAAAGGAATCTTCCGGATGGACTATGAACTCAAGATTGGAAACACAGACACTAGAGATGATACTCTACACTTGGGCACCGGAGTGCCAGCTTTACCTCACCCACAGGAAGCGGGTGCATAGGCGTCGAAGTGCGTCGGGTTTCTTCTATCTGTTCAATGGAGCCTGTGGACAAAGATGCTGCAGGCGATCGGTCCGGAAGAGATGCGGTGGATCCAAGAGTGGATCGGAGATGTTGAAGATCTGTAAGCAGAGGGGACAGTGTTCACAGTCACTAGCCAGTGACCAGCGTGGCACCAGGTGGGTACCAGGCGATGTCGGGTGCAAAAAGGAAGAAAGGTGTAGCTTGTCTCTGCAGCCACGTGGTCCCTGAAGGTCGACGACGTCCAGGAGTCAGTTCACGAGCTGTCCCACGCAGGCTCTCGCTGTCGGCGACTTGGTCGAAGCAAACAAGCCTTGGCAAAAGCAATTGTTGTGGAAAACGAAATAAGCTGATGGTTCTGACCAGCAAGGTCAGAGGGACTGCTCCTTTGGAGGGGAGCAAGGGCCAGTCTGGAGCAACCAGACCAGTGGTATATTTCTTGAATTTCGTTGCCAAGATGGCCACTAGCCAGCGGGCCAGCAACCGGTTAGGCGCGTCGAGTGGCAAAATGCAGAAGGGCCCCACGCAGATCGTGGAGACGCTGGAGGGCTCACCTTTGGTGCAGATGCTGCTCGGGTATTGGGCTTCTCAGATCCCAAAGCACAACTTGGAGGGAGCCTCGGTTGTTGCGCTTGCAGCTTGTCGTGGTCTTTTCAAGATGGCTGGCTCCACGGGTCTCGGTGCCTCCACGGGTCTCCTCTTCTCAGGGACTGTGGATCGGGCGGTGAGAGGTCTGGAGGTCCAGGTCTTGTCAGTCTCTGGGCTCGGGCTCCGGCGGGAGGCGGCGGCAAAGCAGACGTTGATTCGCTGGATGGTGCTTGCGTTAGCAAGGTGGTCACTCCCTGACCACAGGGGAGATTGGCTTCAGTCCTCTGTGCGGCAGAGCGTCGAAGTTCCCGTCTTCTTCTTAGTTTCAAGTTGATTCCAGGATGTCTGAAGTCTTAGGACACAGCTCCTACCTTTAAGCGGATTCTAGGGGCCGGACTACCTGCTAGGTCCCTCCCTAAGGGTGGGACCAGGAAGGGGGGTGGTTACACCCCCAATCCTTTGTCCAGCTCGCCCCAGGCCCTGGACTGGTGTGCCCCAGGACCGGATTGAACTGGCATATGCACCGAGGCTCCTTGTGAGCCTCAGGCATGTCTGGTTTCTTTCAAGCCCTACCTGACCAATACACAAAATCCTGTCTGGGGTGGTGCATGCACCTCCCCTGGCAGGAAACCCTTTGTCCACACCTCCCAAGCTGGAAGGACTCCCAGCAGCAGGAGGGCAGACTTGTGTCTGTGGTGGCAGCATCCATTTTGTGGAGCTGAGGCTATGTCTGATTTTACCCGGGTTTCAGGTACTGTACATGTCGTGTCCCTCTAGAAGGGTGGAATGCTAACCCCGTCGCCAGAATTGGCGAGGGGTTAGTATTCCAATTCGTATGACACCTTACTCGACATGTTTTGATAAAGCCAAACCAAAGATAGCATTTAACCGCGAGGTTCATAATGCACTTAAGAGTATATGGTATGACGATATCTGAAAACAGTAGAAGGAAGTTGTTCCGACCACTGCAGACAGGCTCAGCTCATGCCAGAGCACCATCTCACATGGAACCAAGCACTCTGCCTTCAGGATTGTTAAGGCCTGCCATAGGAGTGACTTATAGGTTACCAGGTGTCCCATTTAAGGTTAGGTATAGGTATACTACACCTAAGTAAGAGGTGGTTACACCAACTTACCCCAGCTGAGTGATCAGCCAGTTGTGTCAAATTTGTTAGGCCAAGCCTGGGGTGGCATAATACATGCTTCAGCCCCTGGCAGGCCTTGGGTGCACCAATGCCCTGGGTACCTAGTGTACACTGGTACAGGGGCTGATAGGGTGATCCACTTCCAATTGGTTATGCACCTAGGGTGCATAGTTTTAATTTAGTAGAGAGAACAGCAGGCTGGGGGTCTGATTGGCAGGCCCACAGCCTCAATATGTCAAAAACCAGTGAAGCAAAAAGCAAAAATTTGGGGTGACCATAGGATAGCAGACCCTACTCTCCTACAGCCATCATGATGGTTTTTTAGAATTTCTGTAGGAATTGTTCCTGCAACAAGCTCCTCTAATTCTACACGTAACCTGGCCACATCAATTGCCTGTGAATCTTTATCCCTCTTTTGAAGGACTCTCATCCAATCATTCAAATCTTCAGCTGTTATTTCAGTAGTTTTTCTCACTGAAACCACTTTCTTCTGTGGTTCTAAAATTGGCATCCCTGAACAACTAGCTTCACTAGCATCCAATCTCGAATTAGACTGTACCTCTAATCCTTCACTACATGTGTCATGTCTGGATTGTCTCAGATCACTATTTTCTGTCCTTTTTCCTGAGTCTCCTGAGGGACCAGCCAAACTTGTTATCTTATTCCCAACATATGGAATCACCAAACCATTTTCACCTGTCCTCTGCTTATCAAAAATAGGCATAACCGGACCTATGGTTACAGGCACCGTAACAGCTTCCAGATTCTTTGTCAGCTCTCTAATCTTTTCAGTCAGCTCTGATGTAGTTCTGGCTAATTCTCTCGTATTCTCATCACCACATCGATTCTCTCTTTCCCTGAAAGGATTACCACTTCTTAACTCAGGTGTCACAATTTCTGTCTCAATGATACGCAATGTATCTCTTATCGGAGAAACAACTGGTGTGCTCTCTTCTGGTTCTGGTCTATATGGAGGTGGTCTCTTGTAAATCATGTCATTCAAGATCTCATCCTCATACTCATTAACTCCATATCTTTTCACTTCTGCCTCAGGAACCCTTTCCGCACCCTTCCTTTCTTCTCTCTCGTCAACTGTTCTCATAGGATATAATCCCTCTGACATGCTAGCATCTCGCCATCTCTTCATTCGATCATGATGAGTTTCATGATCATGTTTCCTCCCAAACATGTATCTATAGTTGCCTCCAGACCTCTGTTTTTCTCGCTCATGTACTTCCTCTTCCCATTCCACTAAAGCCTCAAACTGTGTCGGCCTTGGTCTTGGGTCAAGACACAACATCTTTTCCCGTAAATTTCTCAACACGGCCAGATTAAATGAACCATGTTCTGGGAATGCTAGGACACCATCTTCCTTAGTATACCTAACCCAATTCTCCAACCATATACAGGTATGATACCCATATCTCGCAGCCATGAAGGATGCAGGTGTTTTCGTTGGAGGTAACAATTCACCTTCTCTTGTTTTAACATCTTTATCCTTGTCAAACCATTGCTTTATTTTTCCAAACAAAGATTTTTTCTTTTTCTCTTCTTGGTAATACATTTTAACGTTTACCCAAACTTTCTAATCCCTTCCGTAATACAACTGTACAGTACGATTTTTCATCCAATAACAGCGCGACTCACACCAACGCACCAATCCTAGAGCGTCTACGTCAGCCTGTACCCCTTCCAATCCTTGCGCGGCTCACACCAACGCACCAATCCCAGCGCGAACACTGTTCTGATCCAATATCCAATCAGAGCGCGGACTGTTTGACGTCAGCAGTCACTGCAGTCGCTCCTACTCCTGTCTCCTGTCACTCGTTTACCCCTCCTTTACAAAACTTCTCAGTAGACTTCGTGTCAAATTCTACAAAATCTATTAGTTACAACATATAAACATCTCCATTGTCTGCTTCGCTAACCACAGAATAGTAAAGAAAATCTATTTCACAAGAATCCCGTCTTTCACTCACTTCTGTTCCAGTACGGAATTAATACTCTCGTTGACACAGTAGCACATCCCTTTACTCTGCCCTTCTATCATGCATTCATTAACTGTTTCCTCTAGGACTGCTCCAAAGAGTCTTACAATCAACTAAATGCTCATACATTCACGCACATTCATACAAGAAAATGTAGTACATACACACAGAATCCTTCCCGAGAACAGCGAACAATCTGTCCCGCTACAGAATTATAACACACGTTAACCAAGCAGCTTACCTCTGCCCAGTCCTTCAAACAAGCTCAGAGAATACCTATTACTTCTCCCGTGATAAGCTTTAACGGTGAACCTTACGGATCCCTGGGACTTAAGACCAGAGTTTCACAGATAACCTTCGCTACCATACGCACTCCTTTTATACCAGAAATATATTTCTAATAGTAACATACGACAATGTCACTGATTCCGAACCCAGACAATGTGACGCGCAACTTCAATTGTCACACGTTTTTCCTGCATACATACAGGACCAACAATCCCGTCTTTCCCGAGAGCAGTATATACTTCACTCTGCCCTACTACGGAACTGCTACTAGCTCCCAAGTTCCAGAAGCACTACATAAAACTCAATACGATGACTCCAACATATATTATTAGTACATATACCAACATCAATCAATAATCAATAAATCAAAAAGCCAATATACAAGCAATCTAATCAGATCAAGACAATAATCAAAACCATCAAATTCTGCTACCAGGAAATTGGTGCAGATTAGGGCATACAAATTCTCCCTACTTCCACGGATAGAGTAATTTCACAGATACACGCACATGCACTCATCATACACTTGGGCCCATTTCACTAACATATACTCGATTACTCTATCAGCACTGAACCTGTGGAGAGAAAACTCCTAAACACCCTATATCTACACTGAGGCCAATAGGATCAGTTTGACACTGTCTTGAGTCATGATCTAAACAATCTAAACAACAATAATCAAAATAGAGTACTCAATAACTGACAAGAAATAACCACCAACACTGTATTTAAAATAATGGTACTTTATCTAAAATTAGTCAAAGAAAATCAATCAAAGTAAATCATTATTCTCATAATTACCTATTCTAGCTTAATGTCATGAATGGGTCAGGACAGGTCTCTCAGTAGAAGTCTCCCAAGTCGCCGTCCTCACAGCATCGATCCTCACCAACGCAGGTTTGGGAAGAAGTGGCCTTAGACCCTCTCTAGGCTAACAATACTTATAGTAAATCTTGCAAATTAAAGAAACATAAAATGTTCTAATTATCCGCTGAACCACTGAGCAGAGCGAGCAGGAAAGGATGTAGCATCGCTACATTTGGGAAAATCTCCGCTCAGAAAAATCACAAAAATAAGAAGACGGAAGAAGGAAACTCGAGTTTTGCAAATGTTTCTTTCACGTTCACATTTCCTCGGAACCAGCGCTGTAATCACAAAGCTCATTGTGGCTCCTTTGTCCTCCAAGGACACTTGGACTCTCGCCCAGAACTGCTGTCCTCACGGAAAACTTTTAAACCAGGCGAAGACTGTGGTCAGATGACTCTCGACCATGTTCAGCAAGGCCTTCTCATCAAAATTCGATTACTCGAGTACAGGCTTTAAACGGCAGCCATTTTACGATAGGCCAAAACGTACCATCTTAATTAAAAGAGACAAAAACAACGTTACCACAGCATAGTGATTAAACAGTGTTAACCCCACTAATACCCTTATGTGTATGTAATTATCTAGCCTTTGCAACACGGAAAAGCATTAGTACACATTATTTCAAAAGCGTTTTGTGCTTTAAAACAAACAGCACTTAGCAACATTCATTTAATTAAACCCGCACATTATTATTAAGCAACATGAATGCATTCCCACGTGTAGTTTTCTCTTGTTAGTTCGTGTTGATTAATCAGAATGTTCACACAAAACAAATAATTAACGTTACAAATTAATATTTTTAATTTTCGACATATAGACAAACCGGAGCTTAAAAACCCAATAGATTTTCAACAGAAAACTCTGCTCCAGCACTGGTGCCTAGAGTCACACAAGGCATAGGAGGGTGCGCTAGTGCCAAGAGTCAAACAAGCCATAGGAGGGTGTATGCTGGTGCCTAGAGTCACAGAAGGCATAGGAGGGTGCACTGGTGCCTAGAGTAACACAAAGCATAGGGGAGCATGTGCTGGTGCCTAGAGTCAGACAAGGCATAGGAGGGCATGTGCTGGTGCCTAGAGTCACACAAGGCAAAGGAGGGAATGTGATGGTGCCTAGAGTCGCATAAAGCATAGGAAGGTGCGCTGGTGCCTAGAGTCACACAAGACATAGGAGGGCATGTGCCAGGGCCTAGATTCACACAAGGCATAGGACGGGGTGTGCTGGTGCCTAGAGTCACAGCAGACATAGGAAGGCATGTGCTGGTGCCTGAAGTCACACAAGGCATAGGACGGCGTGTGCTGGTGCCTAGAGTCACACAATGCAAAGGAGGGAATGTGATGGTGCCTAGATTCGCATAAGGCATAGGAAGGTGCGCTGGTGCCTAGAGTCACACAAGACATAGGAGGGCATGTGCCAGGGCCTAGATTCACACAAGGCATAGGACGGGGTGTGCGGGTGCCTAGAGTCACACCAGACATAGGAAGGCATGTGCTGGTGCCTGAAGTCACACAAGGCATAGGACGGCGTGTGCTGGTGCCTAGAGTCACACAAGGCATAGGAGGGTATGCGCTTGTGCCTAGAGTCACACAAGGATTAGGAGGGTGTGTGCTGGTGCCTGGAGTCACACAAGACATAGGATGGTGAGTGCTGGTGCCTAGAGTCACACAAGGCATAGGAGGGTATGTGCTGGTGCTTAGAGTCACATTAGACATAGGATGGCGTGTGCTGGTGCCTAGAGTCACACAAGGCATTGGAGGGTATGTGCTGGTGCCTAGAGTCACACAAGGCATAGGAGGGTATGTGTTGGTGCCTAGAGTCACACAATACGTAAGAGGGTATGTGCTGGTGTCTAGAGTCCCACAAGGCATAGGAGGGTGCACTGGTGCCTAGAGTCACACAAGGCAAAGGAGGGTACGTGCTAGTGCCTAGAGTCACACAAGGCATAGGAGGGTAATTGCTGGTGCCTAGAGTCACACAAGGCATAGACGGGTGCACTGGTGCCTAGAGTCACACAAGGCATAGGAGGGTGCACTGCTGCCTAGAGTCACAAAAGGCATAGGAGGGTGCGCTGATGCCTAGAGTCACACAAGGCATAGGAGGGCATGTGCTGGTGCCTAGAGTCACACAAGGCATAGGATGACGTGTGCTGGTGCCTAGAGTCACACAAGGCATAGGAGGGTATGTACTGGTTCCTAGAGTCACACAAGGCATAGGATGGCGTGTGCTGGTGCCTAGAGTCACACAATACATAGGAGGGTATATGCTGGTGCCTAGAGTCACACCAGACATAGGATGGCGTGTGCTGGTGCCTAGAGTCACACAAGGCATTGGTGTGTATGTACTGGTGCCTAGAGTCACACCAGACATAGGAGGGCGTGTGCTGGTGCCTAGAGTCACACAAGGCATAGGAGGGTAAGTACTGGTGCCTAGAGTCACACAAGGCATAGGAGGGTATGTGCTGGTGCCTAGAGTTGAACAAGGCATAGGAGGGTGTGTGCTGGTGCCTAGAGTCACACAAGGCAAAGGAGGGTATGTGCTGGTGCCTAGAGTCACACCAGACATAGGAAGGCATGTGCTGGTTCCTAGAGTCACACAAGGCATAGGAGGGTATGTACTGGTGCCTAGAGTCACACAAGGCATAGGAGGGTATGTGCTGGTGCCTAGAGTCATACAAGGCATAGGAGGGTACGTGCTAGTGCCTAGAGTGACACAAGGCATCGGAGGGTTAGTGCTAGTGGCTAGAGTCACCCAAGGCATAGGGGGTGTGTGCTGGTGCCTAGAGTCACACCAGACATAGGAGGGTATGTACTGGTGCCTAGAGTCACAGAAGGCATAGGAGGGTAAGTACTAGTGCCTAGAGTCACCCAAGGCATAGGAGGGTAAGTACTAGTGCCTAGAGTCACCCAAGGCATAGGAGGGTAAGTACTAGTGCCTAGAGTCACACAAGGCATAGGAGGGTATGTGCTGGTGCCTGGAGTCACACAAGGCATAGGAGGGTATGTGCTGGTGCCTAGAGTCGCACAAGGCATAGGAGGGTAAGTACTTGTGCCTAGAGTCACCCAAGGCATAGGAGGGTAAGTACTAGTGCCTAGAGTCACCCAAGGCATAGGAGGTTATGTACTGGTGCCTAGAGTCACACAAGGCATAGGAGGGTTACTAGTGCCTAGAGTCACCCAAGGCATAGGAGGGTAAGTACTAGTGCCTAGAGTCACCCAAGGCATAGGAGGGTAAGTACTAGTGCCTAGAGTCACACAAGGCATAGGAGGGTATGTGCTGGTGCCTGGAGTCACACAAGGCATAGGAGGGTATGTGCTGGTGCCTAGAGTCGCACAAGGCATAGGAGGGTAAGTACTTGTGCCTAGAGTCACCCAAGGCATAGGAGGGTAAGTACTAGTGCCTAGAGTCACCCAAGGCATAGGAGGTTATGTACTGGTGCCTAGAGTCACACAAGGCATAGGAGGGTTACTAGTGCCTAGAGTCACCCAAGGCATAGGAGGGTAAGTACTAGTGCCTAGAGTCACCCAAGGCATAGGAGGGTAAGTACTAGTGCCTAGAGTCACACAAGGCATAGGAGGGTATGTGCTGGCGCCTGGAGTCACACAAGGCATAGGAGGGTATGTGCTGGTGCCTAGAGTCACACAAGGCATCTGAGGGTTAGTGCTAGTGGCTAGAGTCACCCAAGGCATAGGGGGTGTGTGCTGGTGCCTGGAGTCACACAAGGCATAGGAGGGTATGTGCTGGTGCCTAGAGTCACACAAGGCATCTGAGGGTTTGCTACTGGATGGAACCTGGTACATTGCAAGGGAAGCGGTGGTTGCCACAGATGAGCCTCAGTATTCCATGGAAAGCATGAACGCAGCTGCTTCTGGGACTGGTGCTTGCCTTTGACCCTGTGCTGGACTCTGCTGCTGTTTGACTATCTTCTGATGCAGGTTTTCCCCGCCCAGGTCCCCAGGAGGATAAAGTCAGACGTAAACATAGGAAGGCACGGAAGTGTCCGTAACAGAGACATATGTTTGTTTCACCTCATTCACTTGTTATTGAAATTAAAAAACACTATGGTAGGGAGTGCAAGAGGTACAAGTACAGAGAATTATAAATAGCAGAGCGCTCATATATCCATGGAAATAAGTGTGTTTTTTAAAAAAAAAGGAAAAAAGAGCCAAAAGGATCCAGAACAGAGAAGAAAGGGGAGAAGAAATAAACACTGAGAGAAGGTTTAGGAAATATTAGAAGTTGAGTGTAAAGAGGAGACATTTGAAAAACGTAACCAGAATAGATCAGACTTTAATTTTGTCATTTTTATCATAGATTTGCATGATTTGAAAATATAATTTAATGGAGTGAAAGGTGGTAGTGGATTGTAAAGGACTTGTTTTGTAGGTGTCCTCCCAGTCACCCCAGCCCTGATCTTCTGACCCCCACACCCTTCCCTTCCAACCCCTTCTGTCTGTACCAGGTGGAATGGCCGCCACCGTCCACGTGGCCGACTGCCCCAAGGAGCCCAACATGCAGATGAGGATGTCCACAGGCGACGAAGAGGAGGAGGTGGACATGGAGGACGATGAGGAGGAGGAGGAGTACACTTTTGATGACTTCAATACTTTCCAGCTGGATGAAGCGAAGCCTTCGCTAAACTTGCCGGTCCGCTCTCACGCCAAGCTGAGGCCGGTGACGTGGACCCGCTTCATCGCTGTGGAGGAGGTGGACTGGAACTACGCGCCCACCACCCCCACCGACATGGACAGGTGACAGCCAGGCGGCATCTGGGTGAGGTGGAGAGAGGGTGGAAGAGAGATGCCTCTGGGTGAGGTGGAGAGAGGGTGGAAGAGAGATGCTTCTGGGTGAGGTGGTATCAGACAGGATGACAACAGACGAGGCAGGTGACAGCCAGGCAGCATCTGGGAGAGGTGGAGAGAGGGTGGAAGAGAGATGCCTCTGGGTGAGGTGGTATCAGACAGGTGACAGCCAGGCGGCATCTGGGAGAGGTGGAGAGAGGGCGGAAGAGAGAGGCCTCTTGGTTTAGGTGGTACTGGAGGGAATGACACAGATGAGGCAGAAAGGGATGAGGGCAGGTTGACAGCCTGGCAGCATCTGTGAGAAGCGGAGAAAGGGAGGTAGAGAGATGCCTCTGGGTGAGGTGGTGGAAGAGGGAATAACACAGACGAGGCAGAAAGGAATGAGGGAAGGTGACAGCCAGGCAGCATCTGGGAGAGGTGGAGAGAGGGTGGAAGAGAGATGCCTCTGGGTGAGGTGGTATCAGACAGGATGACAACAGACGAGGCAGGTGAGAGCCAGGCACCATCTGTGTGGGCGCTCTAGAGATTGGGGTGCGCCAAGGCCCACCCATCCATATCTGTTGAGAAGTGGAGAGAGGCTGGAAGAGAGATGTCTCTGGGTTGGGGGTAGAGGAGGGGATGACACCAGCTCAAGGGATAAGGGCTGCTGAGAGGTAGACGCGTTGGTGGTGTGTGATGGGGGATATGCAGGCTTCCTACAGAATAGGCTGATGAAGGGCAGAGCAGGGATTCTGTGATTGTTATGGGACCAGCACTGGAAAGAGAGGATGTTGTAGATGTGCTTTTTGTTTAAGATTAAAGGAGCATTTGGAGAAATCAACAAAAACTGCAGATTTCCAGTCAAACACATGTTTCCTCTCACTCTTTACCTATGAAAGCTGGCAGACAACGCTAAGGTTCAGATCCAATGACGAGTTGCACCTCTTCTCAGCTATTTTTACTCCATCATTATTCTTGTAGGTGTTATTTGCTCACAGGTACTTGACAAAATTGAATTTTGCGTGGATTAGAAATGTTTTGTCTTTTTGATCATTAAAAGGTCTCGCCTAGGCACGCTTGCGCTGTCTCCTTGAGACATGCTTTAGGTCTCGCCTAGGCAGCACTTGTGCTGTCTCTTCAAGACATGCTGTATCTAGGATATTGGCTTGAAAAAACGCCCATCTTTTTCATTGGTTTCTGTTGCTGTCCTTTAGAAATGCTGGCTTTTCATTGGTGAATACACTTAGTAATCCCTCCTTTTCGAATTTTGTATCCTCCCATGAGGACTGACCCTCTTACATGTATTCTTACACAGCTTTAAGCTTTTGACTGTAGGCTAAATAAACAACAATGGTGCATTTTTAAAACACAAGCTAACAAAATTCTCACTTCCAATAAAAACAAATGGAAACATATGCTCAGATGCAATCTATCTCTTCATAATTGCATTAAGGGTGCCGTACCTTATGTGGCCAATAGAGGTCCCTTTACAACTCCACAGGGACACCTAGTAAAAGCCTGTGGTATATTGCTCCCTTTCCTTGCTTCATAAAATTAATTTTATTACTTATACTACTGCTAGGATATTTTTTGGAAAACAAAAATTAACTAAGTTTTTCATTTTTAATGCCAATAGCTAGAACTGTAACTAATGCAAGACCTATTGCATTGCAAATGCTTGTTCCACATATAGTAAGCCCTTGCCCTCTCTTCCACTCCCACTTGGAACATAATATTTCTTCCAAATTAAACACTTTGTCCAATGTTTTTTGTAACTAAAGATGGCTGTTCAGCTCAGATGAGACAATCCATTGGGAGGGATGATGTACACACACAAAGTTATTGTTGGTGTTCCTGACATTCCCACTGACCCCTTCAATGAACCTCCCATAAGACTGCCTATTTTACACCTTTACTAAGTTTATGACCACCATGGAGATTCTCTGCAGTATAGGCCAAGCCCACTCGGGCACGTAAGAGCCTCAAATGTGGACAGTCCACATTGATGAAGCGTGCCACCAACAGGGGATGAGGGACCATGTCCATCAGGAGGGTGTTGCAGGATTACGAGGCACAGACAAGACGTCTTTAGTTCTATCTACCTCTTGTGTGTGTCTATGATGTGGAGGGTGTATTGGCGAACCTCAACTCTCCTCTAGTTCCTCGTTGGTGGTTATAGATTCTCTGAGAGGTCGGCACCAGCTGGGGCTACACAGAGGTGGTTCCGATTCTGTGGTAAGGACCTGTCGCTTGTGGATGGCAATGAAACTTTTCACTTTGGTGCTCAAAAACTCATGTGAGCTGATTACAAATTAAATGCAATTAGAAACAATTAACAAATGAATCCTTAAAAGAAATGAGCAAAGATTCTCCAATTACCAAATGAATCCTTAAAACAATTACCAGATGAATCCATGGAACAATTAACAGACATACTCCAATTACCAGATGAATGGTTGGAAGAATTAACGGAGACGTACTCTGATTACCTGATGAATCTGTGAAGCAATTGCCAGGCATACTCCAATTGCCAGATGAATTCCTAGAAAAATGAATGGAAAGATACTCCAATTGCCAGATGAATTAGATTTTACAGAAAGCTACCCCAATTAACAGATGAATCAGTGAAAAAATTACCAGAGACATACTCCAGTTACCAGATGAATCCTTGAAAGAATTAACCAAAAGATACTCCCATTAGGTATGAATCCCTGACCGAAATAATGGAGAGATAATACAATGACCTGATGAATTAATTTCTTATGCCTATTGCCCCTCCTGGAGTGTAGTCCATCACCCAGGACTCTTCAGCCATCTCTGTCCTGGGCTTTTCTTTTCAGCCTGACTCCATGTGTGTTAGGGGTCAGGCGTCTTGTGAGGTGCATAAACTACAGATCCCATAATGCATCGTTAGTGAGGGTGGTCGTGTGCTGTCCCATACTGCACCTGGAGGGATCAGGTGACAGGGAGGTTCTTAAGCCTTCCAAGATGGTGCCTCAGTGCTTGGCTTTCCTCCATTGGACCATGCCGTGTGCCTTGTTTATGGAAACATCCAGTATCGTGGGATATCTGGATCTTCAGTAACCCTTACCTTGAATCCCTCCCTACGCCCTTAAATTGCTTCCGGACGTTGGAAACTCCTTCAATATAGGGCGAGGCCGCACTGCAAGTTCGTCATCGGACTTGTTTCTTTTCTTTGTTGTGCCGCAAATCCAATCCGGAGTCAGCTGGGATTCCGCGCAAGTCCGCGCTGAAGTTAGTCCCGCTGCCGCTTCTGTGCTTGCCGGCCCCTTAACAAACATTCACACAAACGCGAGGACGCGTTCATTTCCTGCCGGTGCATTCCTTCTGTTTCTTGGCTCCCGCCGTCTATTTCTTTATTACGAACGCGAGGAAGCGTTCGTCACTGGCCTCTACCTAGTTTTTGTTCCCTGGTACCAGCCGAAGTATTTTTGGATAACGAACACGTGGACGCGTTCGTCACCTGCCTCTGCCTATCTTCTATTCCAGGACTCCCGCCACATGATTGTTTGTTAAGAACGCGAGGACGCGTTGTTACCGGCCGAGGGCTGTTTTCTGGTTCCAGGCTCCTGCCCTTTATGCTTTGATATCTACGCCAACAGACAACTTTGATTCTCTTTAAGTTTGTAGTAAGTGGTGTGGAAGATATTGTCCCTCCAACAGAGCTCCCTCAGAAATCTGCCACTTTTGTTCACATATTGGTACTCATACACTGGATGCAGGAACTGCTACCTATTTAGTCTGGCGATATTCATTTGAAAGAGACTTCAGTTTCGTTTTACCTAATCGGACTGCAGAGCTACAAACAAAAGTAAGTGTGGCACAGTACACAACCTAATGGGTGTTAACTTAAGGCCAGAGGGTGTATATAGGATTGTAGCATAATTTATATAATTTTACTAACGTCTCTTATTTCTCGTCCTTTATTGTTTAGAACCTCTGCATCTCATTGACCTGGATTTACTCCTGTTGGCAGCTGAGGGACTTTCTGATGATTCTCATTTGTCCCTTCATTTTTTGAGGATATGGGCCATGCTCTAGTGTATGACTGAGACACTGGGTAGGCGGTATCCTTGAGAAAGGGAGGGCCATTCTCTTCGCTCCTGGGGAACAGGCTCATTCTGCTTGGGAAGCCAGTCTAAGCCTGACAATGTGTAACCCATCTCCTTGCAGTCAGCCTTGGATCCTCAGCACCAGGTGTTTCGTGGCCTTCCTCTTTTCTTTTTTCCTTGAGGGATCCAGGTCAGGGTTTGCCTGGTGGTGTTTGATACGGGCTTGAGGAGGGTGTGACCTCTCCAACGCCAGCATCTTTTCATGGTTTCTTCACGAGCAGGGAGTTGGAAAGTCTGCTGCCGTGGGTCGTTGTTTCTGATAGTGTTTGGCCAGTGGATTTGGAGGATTTTCCTCAGACAGATGTTGATGAAGGTCTGGACTTGGTTGGCGGTGGTCACTTAGGTCCTTGGAGCTCCAGATCTTCTTTATCTAAATGAAGGCAGCCCTTGCTTTGCTGATTCTTGCCTTAACATTGGCATCTGTGCCACCCTGCTTGTCCATGACACTGCCCAGTTAGATGAAGGCCTCAACTTCTTCCAGTGCATCGCCTGCAAGAGTGACTGCAGTTGTGCTGGCCACGTTAGCCTCAAGGATCTTGTTTTCTCCCCTGTGGATTGTGCTGATGTGGCTGCCACATTGTCAGTCTTCTCTTGCACTTGCAGATGGGTCTGGGAGAGTAGGGCCAGGTATTCTGCAAAGTCCAGGTCACCGAGCAGCGTCCAAGGTGTCCACTGGATCTCATTTCATCTCCTTGCTGTGGATGTCTTCATGTTATAGTCTATGGCCAGCAGGAAAAGAAAAGGTGATAGCAAACAACCCTGGCAGACACCAGTCCTCACTTGGAAAGCTTCTGTGAGTTGTCCTTCTTGGCCTGTCTTGCAGGTCATTACCTCGTAAGAGCTCCTGAAGATTATTACGAGTTTATCTGGCACACCGTCGTGGTGGAGTAGTTTCCAAAGGGTCTCTCTGTCCACACTGTTGAATACCTTCTCATAATAGATGAAGTTGGCATAGCGGGTGGAGTTCCATTTCATTGCCTGTCAATGATGATGCGCAGTGTTGCAATCTGGTCTTCAGGATCTGTCTTTGCATAAGCGCTCGCTGATCTCGTACCTGCGAGTCAGCTTGTTCTTTAATTCTGTTTAGGACGACTCTATTAAACACTCTGCATGGGGCTGATAGAAGGTTATCCCTCTGTAGTTTTCATAGTTACTCAGGACACTTTTCTTGGGGATCCCGATGAGATATCCCTCCTTCCAGTCTGATGGCACATTTTCCTCTTACCCGACCCTTCCAAACATCGGGTAGAGCGTGTCTACTGACAGGGGCGGCTCTAGGCTCATGGTGGCCCTGTGCAGGGAGCGCAGGTAGGGGGCCCCGGAAGAGGGGGTCCGGGCGGGGCGGAGCTTAGGAAGGTGTTTTAATAAAACGTCCAGAAAAGGCGTTAGATGACCAGTAACATGGTAACAGAAAAACGACGTTTACTTTTTGAGTGCTCATCACTTGGAGTTCGGCCTTAAAGTAGGATCCCTCCAATCCCTCCAATCATATTCAGAACACGGGTCTGTAACATGGTCTTGCTCTTTGGCTTCCTTTTCAATACCAGCATCATCCGTCTGTAAACTCTGAACCTCCTTCAGAATGCCAGATGTTGATGGACCGATGAATGATGTTTTAGTTTCTCTGTCTGAGGGTCTTTTGTAATAATCCTCATCCTGAGTTGGTAATTGCTGCATGTTTGTATCAACTTCAGAGTCACCTTGTTAATTTTCATTGGTCTGCTCATGAGTATCATTCTGCTCATGGATATCATCATTTTTTTGTTCTTCTTTATGGTCGTCAGCGCCTGTTTTACCTAGTGCATCAGCAGTACTCTGGCCAGAGGATTCTCCATCTTTAGGTTTCCCTTGGGTGATAAAGTTCAGGATTGCTCCTTCCTGTGACACTACGAAAGCCTGCTGAGCCACCTTTCTCTTACGTTTCGAATAACCAGATTTGTGTACTCGAATTCTCTTCATTTTGCTTGCAATGCAGCGGGCGAGGCTAGCAGTGGGTAGGGAAAAAAAGAAGACAATCAGCAGTGGCGGCTGCTGAAAGATTTTGATGTGTCATTTTTATTTTCTTGCAAAAACAACAGTTGATGGACAGAATGCAGAACAATGTCATACATTCACCCCAGTACAGAGATCTGGGCCTAAATCCATCGGTTTTTTGCATACCACACCACCCCAGTTCAGACATGGCCATATGCATATCAGCCTTGACCCTGTGCCTCATGGGAACCGTCCAGCCCGAACTGCCAAGCCATGTCTTCCCTGGACTACACAATGAAGGACCAGCATACCTTAATGAACGAGTGAATTTCCACCAACCTACCAGGAAAATATGTTCCAGAACCATCTCCCTAGCAGCCACCCAATGCAGCCGCTGATAAAACAGTGGAGGCCGCTACTTCTCCCACCTGGCAGTGAAGACCTGAAAACCCTCCCCCTGCACCTCAGAGCCTCACCATCGCTCCAGCAGTTCAGGAAGGACCACAAGACCTCGATGTTCAACCAACAAGCAGCATGATCCAGCAGCATGAATCCCACACCGCCTCGAGACCCTTATGTGTGAAGCAGCTGAGCTTTACAAACCCTGACTGATTGATAGTAATTACCCTTCCCACTACATGTATGACACATTATGAGGACTAGCCACATATGGAAGGTTTATTTGAAGAGTGTTATAAAACTATAGGGTAGATCATGTGACTTGGCATACAAGGTCTGTTTTCTCAGTCCACTGAGAACAGTAGAGCCTGGAGAATAGTTCATGATCTATTTGGGAAGTGACCTTAGCAGGAAGAGAGTAAGCTACCTTGAAATCATGGCACACAGAGACCTGTCTCAGTACGTCACTAACTGATCCTGAAGACAGCCTACAGGTAACCAAAGACTCGTCCACTTTACCACATTGTCAAAAGATAAAATACAATATATTTAATTAAGGTTTCTTGTATAGTGCCATATTCCAGCAACCAGTTCTGCTCGCTTTACAGAGCACCTATTAAACAAGGGTTAATTACAGTGAGTCCTAAGGCTATGAAAAGGCACTAGAGGTTCACTGAAGCAAAATTAATGTGCAAGGAACATCCAGTCAGGA
The DNA here is from genome assembly GCF_964204655.1 of Triturus cristatus. Taxonomy (NCBI): domain Eukaryota; kingdom Metazoa; phylum Chordata; class Amphibia; order Caudata; family Salamandridae; genus Triturus; species Triturus cristatus. The sequence goes on from NC_140593.1 coordinate 41,968,503, forward strand.
GACAACTTTCAAGCAGACGTACGAATCACTAGCACAGCGTTCCAACGACCCCATGGGCCGTGGCATAAGCAAGGAAAATGGCCCCTTTGGCTGCTGCTCAGGAAGTAGAATATAGCAATTATCAGGGTTCAATGGGCCCCTGAGGGTTTTGGGTCTCAGTACCACTGTACTTGCTGAACCAATGGTAACTATGCCCCTAGTATGGACAGAGAAGGCTGCTTCACCAATTGCAAACTGAGGACTAGTTAAACTAGTTTTCTCTGCTAGTCACATGACAAGCACTGGAATGTAATTAAAGAAATGATCAAGAAGCCAGTCTCCTACCAAGGTCTCTGCAAAAGGGCATTAGATTGAGTTAACATGGGTAGGCACTGCCATCCTATTCCAGGCGTCCATCCATAGGTGCTTGCATTTCATGTCTGCCTCAACACCATATAAACAGACATAACCAAATGCCAAGTACATTCGAACACTCGATGTTTTAAAAGATTTGTGCAGGCAGATCCACTCATTAGATCACAAGTATCATACTCTGTTTTCATGATTGTTGATAAGTAAGTGTAATCATTTTAATGAATCCTTAACATTACGTCTAACACCTCGTACCCTGCTCTCCTCTTCCCCCCAATACGACCGTGCCTCCCAAGTTACACCTCAAAAAGTCACCATGCCTCCCCTCAGCCACAAGTAAACACCGCCCCTGCACTCCAGACATACATTTCCCTCAACATACAGCGCCAATCTGTACCACTCCCTACCCCTGGCGCACAGTGACCACCTCTCCGACCCGCGCCCTCTCAGAGATGAATCGTGAGAGAGAGGCTCTCTCTCACGATTCATCATGCCCTCCCTTCCCATGACCACCAGAATACCTCCAGCTCGCCACCTCACATGGCTTACCTCCACCCAGACCCAAAGCACACACCATCTACAATAACATCCTCACCCAACCTTCCCCACGCCCCCGGCTCCTCACCCCCACGGGCTGGGATACATTCCTACGTCTGATCTGCCCTCCGCCCCAGGGCTCCCCACACCCTCGTCCAATGGCTCACCTTCCCTCTGGTTCACTCTGCAGTGGCACACGCTGACCTCCTCACTCCCCCTCCCCATGCCCTGACCCTCGGGCTGCTCACCTCACAGCTGGCACCAAAGGTTGCACACTGGCATGCTATCCTCTGCAAGGCGGCCTTTCTTGCCCAGGGTCTCTAGGCGCGCCGGTGCATGGCCTCGGCCGGTCTCGGTGCTGCTCGCTGCACGCCGGGCACGGGTGCTGCCACCCCTCCTGCCGCCAGTGATGCATGGTGCTTCTGTAACCCCTTTGCTGCAGGACTCGCGGGCACTGCGCATGCGCGCGCATGCGAGCCTCCGGAGGTGCCAGATCTGGATTATTAAAACAAGCTCGATTCTCCTGGAAAAAAAGTTCTAAACAAGCACAAGACCTACCAGAAGAGCCCGAAACAAGGCCGACCCCACACAAAGACGAGACTGGGTTAGAAAGGAAAAGAGTATAAGAACAACCATTCAGAGTGCATCACATTAGATTTAGCACGCCTCAGTCGTTCATGCGCCAATTCCCTGCCAGGGGCCGCCACGAATATGTATTGTATCCGATTCCTCGTGGTGGCCCCTGGGGTTTGGTGGCCCTGTGCAGGTGCACAGCTTGCACATGCCTAAGGCCGCCCCTGCTACTGATGTTTCAATGTCAGCCTTCAGTAACTCTGCAAGAATGTTTGTTTGGTCTGCTGCAGTCGATTGGCAAGTTCTTGTCAGCTGGCTGTATGTCTGGTGGAGACTGCAGCACTGGATGGTTTAGCAGTTCTTCAAAGCACGCAATATTTGTGTAGTATCCCATAGGAACAGAAGACAAGAATACTTGTCGTAAATCATGAAACGTTTAATCGTACAGGAGCTGCTGGAGAAAATGACCACCCAGCCAAGAAACCAAAGTCAACCGTCCCAAATGGAAATGCACAGTGCAAACAATAACAGAATTCCACATTTCAACAGCAATCTCGGTCCTTGCTCATGCTCATTATAGGACCAGTAAATTTGATGATACCAGAATCGCATAATCTCATTAATTCTTTATGTAAGTCATCTCTGACAGAAAAAGGAACACTGCATAGCTTATGCCTCACTGGAGATTACCCCTCCTTCACTTTGATCCTGTGTTGAAAACCGTGGATGCGCCCAATCTCATCAGAAAAAAAGTTAGGAAATTTAGTACGCAGATTAGAAACAATGGAGTAGTCATCAGAAGAAATATCCACGTCTACAACAGACACCTGTTCATGGTACCAGACTTTAAAATCATTCTAAAAAGACCCTGATGAAACCAACCTAGGATACGTAACCCTTTAACAGCCACATACACCTTCCCAAAAATCTCCCTCCCCTTGAAGTTTAACACATCTTCAAAAAACCAGCAAGATCTATGCAGTGCCTTTCTTAAGATAATGGCGTTCAGTCAGGAGGCTCAAGTGTCCTTCCCGGCCACAGCTCGTTGAAAAGTTCCTGAGGTAACATGGTTATACGTGCTCCTGAATCTACAAGAAGCTCGACAGATTTGTCCCCAATCAATGTATCAGCATAGGGATCCACACAGGTGGAACGATCTCCTTATGTGACAACCTCCTCGCCTTACACTGATACCATGTCTTGTAAATCTTCTTGTAGTTTACTCAGACAACTTTCAGGAATTTCTTCTCCTAAATTGGCAACAGCATAGGTTTTCCTATTGCTCATTTTCACATGACTCTGACATACCTTTGCAAAATGACCTACTTTGTTGCAAAGATTGAAGGTGACATTTTTTGCAGGACACAAATTACCACTGTTAAAATGCGGCAAATTACCACATCTAAAACACACATTGCTTTGTTTAAAAAAATTGTCAGATTTAGAGTTATCTTTACTTTTAACATTTCTGGCGATTTTAAATTTACATTTTCAGTTTTCTTCTCTTCCAACTCCTTCACGGATATTTAAGAAGTCTCTATGCTTTTAGCAATGAGAAGTGTCTCTTCAAGTGATGGGATTGCAAATGACAACAATTTTTGCTGAGTCGACTTGTTTGAGCAATGAAAAATGTATTGATCTCTAACTAACTGATCTGTTAAGTTTTCAAAACGACATTCAGCAACCAATCTCCTTAACGCAGAAACATAAACATCAACACTTTCTCCAGACATTTGTTTTCTCATGAGAAATTTGTGCCTTAAAACCACTATACTGGGCTGCACATCAATCCGCTTTTCCAATTTTTTAACACATTGTGTAATTGTCCAGTTGTTCCTCATGAGAAACTTCAATTTTAGGCAAATGCTTGAAAATGGCACGACCTTCAAAAGAATGTAATAAAATGATTTTTTTTCTTTCTCTCCAAAATCTTGAGGCTGAGTATGTTTCAAAAGCGTCATACCAATTTTTCCAACAAACAGGTGGCTCGCCTGGAGCTTCTAAAAACCAAGGAGGAGAATTTGCAGACTGCATAATGGCATACAGTAAAAATGGACGTAATTAACAGTTTTGTTAACTCAACTGAGTGAATCACAATGTGCATGAACAATGAATTGTGCGTCGCAGTGTGCTCCTATAGCAATCAGTCATAAAGCCGTGCACATCGGCGTTGGTAGAAAGAAGGACGAACGAACGTGCACACCATAGAACCAGCAACAAAAACAGCTAAAACAAATCTGAGTTAGTTGAGCACATCAGCGAGTAAAATGAGGCAAAACGGGCTGCTCACACGCAACAGACGGTAGAATATAGTGCAGCCAGCACAAATGATTTCCTCAAAACCAAATCCAATGTAGCAGTAAGCGAGAAAACTCTGAGTGCGTCAGCGATGTCAAGTATATCTGTGTGCATCAGTGTATTAATCAATCAATCAATCAAAGGCTTTATTTCGATAAAAACATATCATAAAAGCTTTACAATAAAAACAAGTTAATTACATTAAGCTTTAAAAGCCAATTATTACAGTGAAAAGCAAGGCAAGTCATAAATAGATATTAAGAACAAATTAAACAATTTCTTTAAGCCTTTTACTTCTAATGCGCCATGCCCAGGATAGAAATTTTGAGAGGGCACATACGTGCAGCGGACGTGAGTCTGACATTAAGATGCATAGCGCCACAGTATGATGTCTAGTTCCTAAGGAACGACACAGTTGCTTAAGCCATCTTCTCCTAGGCAGGGCATATTCCTGACATTCAAATAAAAAATGAGCCACGGACTCTCGTCTGGATATGCAAAAGGGACAGAGTTCTGAGGACTGAGCAGAAGATTTCCATCGTGATGTGAAGGCATAAAGTAGGAGAGTCCCGGTTCTAAATTTAAAATACAAGGCTCTGTCAAAAGGACTCTCAATAATGATCAAGATATAGTTCCCGGATCGGCAGGTCTTTAAATTTCAAAAAGTCCTCTGTAAGTCTGCCCAATGACGTGTTCGTATTCCGTTGGGTCCCAATCCAATTCCAATATAAGGACTTTAGTGTGGCTTTCGGAGGGGAAGATCTATTTTCCCATGCTGCACTTAGCCCCAGATTATACAGGAGGGCTTTCATGTCGCTCAGCCATTTTATCCTGTGCCATCCGGGAAGTGATATGATTTCAGAGAGACCTTTGGCGTATTTAGCTAGTTCCGGGACTCGCCACAAACGAGCCCATAGCAATAAGGGGCGAAATTTCGCCAAATCACCTATAGGGCGGCAACCTAGATCAAGCATCAGTGGGATCATAGGGGAACCCTGGGGAAGTGACATAATAGTCCTAAAAAACTTCCTCTCGGCTCTTGATAATTCACTGGTATCACAAGAACCCCAAAGCTCTGCCCCGTAAAGAGCAGAGCTAACTCCTCTTGCTGCATATATTTCGATAACAGGGGCTATGGGTCTAATGGCACAGGAGCGCTGCTCCTTCACAAGAGCCCCTGTTACCCTTTTGTGCGTTAACAACATCTTGCATAAATGGGGACCCCACTGCATGTTATGGGATAAGCGGATCCCTAGGTAATCAAACACGTCCACCCTCCCCAAAGATTCATCATTCAATATCGGGGGGCGCACAGATTTTTTGGGGGGGTTCATCACAAGGTACTTTGTTTTGTCAGTGTTGATTACCAGGCCTCGTTCTGTACAAAAAAGCTGGAAATTGTTTAAAAGTTTTTGGAGGCCCATAGGGGTTTTGGAGAGTAGGAGTGTATCATCCGCGAAGAGGAGAGTGGGGATGCGTTCCCCCGCCAGGGATGGTTCGTCTGAAGGATCTTTAAGTAGATGCTCAACCACACTATTGATATATAGGGAGAAAAGAGTGGGAGCTAGGACACATCCCTGGCGAACCCCTCTCTCTACCGGAATTCTGCTGGTTTTCTCCCCATCCCTCCCCCACCTAACCTGACGAAGGTATTTTCATGCAACCTTACCATTAGCAAGAGAAGATATTGGGGCACCCCCATGCCAGCAAGGACTTTCCAAAGGGTCTCCCTAGGAACTAGGTCAAAGGCAGTCTTTAAGTCTATAAAAGCGAGATAAAGACTGCCTTTGCCCAGGACCACCACCTTCCAATACACAAGCAACAATCTGAATACTTGTTCGATTGTGCCGGTACCTGCTCTGAAGCCAGCCTGGTAGTTGGAGAGGATGTTGTTTTCGTCGATCCATTGTAGTAATCTGACCAACAACACCTTCCCAACTACCTTTTGGGTTATGTCTATCAGGCTTATGGGTCTGTAATTTGATGGGTCGTCCCTAGCCCCCTTTTTAAAGATGGGGACAACCTCCGCCCCTTTCCAGGATGCCGGAATCGGCGCTCCCCTACTGATAGCATTAAGCAGACATTTAATGACTTTACCCCATTTCGGGATGTCTGCTCTTAGCAAATCCCCGGGTAAACCGTCTGGGCCAGCTGCTTTTTGGGGCCTGATGGTACTGATAGCATACTCCACTTCTTTGATCGAGAAAATGGAGTCTGTCGCCCAGTGATTTAATGGCAAAGCTATACATAGCGTTCCGGTTGCTTGATCTGTGCTCCTTAATGGAGAATCGGGAATTACTGAAGCCACCACCTTTATCTGTTTGTCATTAGAGATGGCCATAGGGATGGCTGTAGAGATAGCGCCAGTTTGACTGGCATACAGTTTGGAAAAGTGATTGACCCAAGCTTGGCTGGTAATATTGCACGTGATGAGGTCGGTATCAGGTCTGTTTTTGGTTCGAATTATGTCCCAAAATCGCCTTGAGTCTTTCCCCTGACTTGCCTCTTTTAGGGAACGCCAATGTTCATATTCCCACTCCTTCCTAGCGCTTGCCAGGGTTTTCTTGTAATTAAGCCTAGCTCCCTGTATAGCTCCTTGAGTTTTGCTTTTGACAGCTTTGATCAAAAGTGATTTGGCATGTCTGCAGGCAGATGTATACCAATCGTGCTTCCCCCTTGGGAACCTAGTTGCCACATTTTTGCCCACGTAATTCGTTTTTAGAAATACATTCCCAATTGACCTGATAGTTTCCTCGAAGATTGGAGTAACCCGATCGGGGTTTGGCACGCCCCGGTCTGAGCTGTCCAATTCCAACTCCAACTGTGAGGCCGTGAGTGCTATGTTGATTGTATTTAGTTTGGTTTCATCCTTAGCGACCCAGTTCCATTTTAATCGTTTCCCACAAGAGGAAACAGAGATTTTGTGGACTGGGTTAAGGGATATTGAGGTCTTTTCATAAGGCCATGGGTTCCTAAGGGACAGAGAAAGCGAGTTATGATCGCTTTCGACTGTAGACTGGACTACCATATCCTGCACAAAGCTCCAAAGGAAAAAATCTAACATAATGTAGTCGATCCTAGAGGTGTGGTTGGCTCTGTTGAACGTGGCCGCACCCAAAGGATCTGAACTTGTGTGGCCGTTGGTTGCTCTTAACCCAAATTCCCACGTGAAGGCGTTCAACTGAATGGCAGTTTTAGACCATTTTTTAATCGGGGGAATGGTTAAGATCGGGATGCCCCACCTTTCATCATCCTCACTCGGGTTGAAGAAGTCATCCTGTATAAGGGGCTCGTAAGTACAATTGAAATCACCTGCAATCAAGACTTGGGTTCCAACTAGGTTTTCTCTCAGTGCCGTTTCCAAACTAGACACTGTCAGAGATGTAGAGCCATGTTTGGTACCCCTAGCGTATACATTAAATAAGTCGAGGATAAAACCTCTTTGGGGCCTCTCAAGGAAATGCCTAAGATGTCTGGGGAGTTAATTTGCTTTAGCTCAATTCGGAGATTTAGGGCAATACTTACCCAAATCAATAGGCCTCCCGAGGGACGGCCTGGCCCGTTTCTGGGAAGTGCTGCAGGAACAAAATAAGTAATATAGCCTACCCGATGTAAGGGTTCTAAACTCCAAGTCTCTTGGAATAGGCAAATCATGTGTGCCTCCACTAAGGTATTCCACTCAGGTAAGCAAAGTTTCCTGTGGATGCCGGCTACATTCCAGCTGAGGATCTTTAAGGTGTCACCATCATTGAAGCGAACAACTTTTTTTTGGACACTTGGGCATTCAATAGAGGGCAAGAAAGCATCGTGGGACGCAAGCTCAATACAGGGTGTAAGTGGAACATTCCCCGACCCTAATTCAAGAGTGGAGCATAGACAGAGAGCAGGAGCCTGCAGGCTTCTTGAGAAATGGGCTTTGGGGGGGTTAAAGTATAAGTAGCGGGAGAGCCATTTACAGGCAGGGAGCTAACTACGAGTTGGGGAGGCTTGGTGCTAGTATGTTCTATATCCTCAAGGGAAAATCCTGGACCCAATAATGGCCAGTCCACTTCTTCCAAACAGCTAAATCTGTTAGCAAGTGGTAAGCCATTCCAACTTTCAGAGAAAGCTATATCTCTGCCCTCATGGCCTAATCGCGCCTCCCTCTCCCTTCTTTTGTTCCAAAAACGTATTTGGGACAAGCTCCTATCGGGAGTTTTAGCACAACAATTTATAGGAGGATAAAAGGAGGAGAGGCTTCTCACCTTTATTCCATCAAAATTGACTATAATACAGTCTCCCTGAATCTTTTTCTCTTCACTACCTATCCAAGAGACCCTACGCACCATAAGGATCTTACTGCTACAAGAGGGGGGGAGCGGTCTGTTAGTAGTGAGCCAATGTTGTGTCTTGTTTTTTAGGGACCACGTTGGTTCCTCTTTATGAGACCTTAACTCGGGAACACCGGTCAGAATCACAACATATGGATCAGCTTCCACTGGTAAATGTATAGAGTGACCCTTCTCCCCCCTGATTTTATCATTGTGGTATGCTGGCCCCAAAGATTTGGGTAATGTATTTTGATGTACTGGCCCGATAAATTGGGTAATGTATTATTCACAGTTTTGGTGGAGGCAGAGGGTTTGGAGGGCTCTCCAGTTTTCCTCAATGGAACTGGCACAGACCTTGGCGATGGATTCAAGTTATCAGGGGGAGCACACGCCCCCACTCGCTTCGTCCTTAGAGTGGAGGGAGTAGCTTGCAACTCCTTATGATTAACCAATCCCTCGCTCTTCAGTGCATTGAGAGATAAGTTCATAGAGACCATGTGCTTTTCAATATTAGAAAGAGAAAGTACTATAGGTTGCACATAATCTCTAAAAAGTTCTCCCAATGTGCATAAAAGTTGGTTTTTGGCCTCACAAACTTTGCAGCCCATGGCCAAACTACTTAAGTCGCTAGGAGCTGGGGGATTAGTCAAAGGGGCTGTTGTATCAGTGGCTGTAGTGAGTAGGGCGCTCTGGGTAGAATTGTTATTGTTTTTGCTTGGCACCTCGGCAGTCGGGATTTTTTTAGTAGTTTTAGCGTTACATTTTTTCTGTGCCCTGGGTTTCTTCCGTTTGGAAATTGCATCCTCCCTTCTCCCCCTTGAGGAGTTGACGGTGGGGCCCTCCTGCCTTGGACTTAAAAACAGGTCAGGTGTCTTCTCAAGATCTTTACTTGAATGCATATCAGAGAAAGCCAATGAGGCGGACAGATCGACCATGTTAGGTACACCATGGGTTTCAGCCTGAACTTCAATAAGAGGCCTAATGACATTTGGTAATGTAGGTGTCGTTGCTAAAGCCATAGGGCCTAACGAAGAACGTCTTGCTAGAGCTAAATCCTGCGAGACTCTACGCTCCAAGAGTGATATACCTTGGTTGATAGCTTCATTGGCCCTAGTAATGTATTGGTCAATTGGACCAGATGTAAAGGCTGTCCCTTGTGCATTTTTACTCCTAGAACCCCTCGTCATCCTGTCAGACATGTATTTATCAATCTATAGAGCCTACAAGCTGTTATGTTCTAGTACTTGGCAATTTACAAGTGGGGCTGTGTATTATATGTAACTAATAATAGCTGCAATACCACATCAGAATGTACATATCAGTGGGATGGGCCAGTCCAGTCTTACCCGGTCTTTAACGGGCTTAAACGGGCCCGCCCTTGGCCCGGGCTTAGGCCGGCGCCGCCCGCGCGCGTCCCGCGACGCGGGGGAAGTGCCGGACTTTTAAGCGCCTCCTGGCGCGGGAAACGGTGTCAGCAGGTCTCCTGTCCCAGAGGATGATGGGACTTGCAGTTTGTCCCCTCTCGGCGGCCGCTGGTGGGAATGGTGGCGGCGGAGGACGAGGAACAGCAGCGAGGCAGCAGCGAGGCAGAGGGCACAAGGTGAGTGGTAGCACAGGCACAGGCACTGGAAGCACATCCCCGAGTCAACAAGGAAAGGATCCCGCTCGGCAAAGGAAGCGCCGGACTTTTAAGCGCCTCCTGGCGCGCGAAACGGTGTCAGCAGGTCTCCTGTCCCAGAGGATGATGGGACTTGCAGTTCGTCCCCTCTCGGCGGCCGCTGGTGGGAATGGCGGCGGCGGAGGACGAGGAACAGCAGCGAGGCAGCAGCGAGGCAGAGGGCACAAGGTGAGTGGTAGCACAGGCACAGGCACTGGAAGCACGTCCCCGAGTCAACAAGGAAAGGATCCCGCTCGGCAGAGGAAGTGCCGGACTTTTAAGCGCCTCCTGGCGCGGGAAACGGTGTCAGCAGGTCTCCTGTCCCAGAGGATGATGGGACTTGCAGTTCGTCCCCTTTCGGCGGCCGCTGGTGGGAATGGCGGCGGCGGAGGACGAGGAACAGCAGCGAGGCAGAGGGCACAAGGTGAGTGGGAGCACAGGCACAGGCACTGGAAGCACGTCCCCGAGTCAACAAGGAAAGGATCCCGCTCGGCAGAGGAAGCGCCGGACTTTTAAGCGCCTCCTGGCGTGGGAAACGGTGTCAGCAGGTCTCCTGTCCCAGAGGATGATGGGACTTGCAGTTCGTCCCCTCTCGGCGGCCGCTGGTGGGAATGGCGGCGGCGGAGGACGAGGAACAGCAGCGAGGCAGCAGCGAGGCAGAGGGCACAAGGTGAGTGGTAGCACAGGCACAGGCACTGGAAGCACGTCCCCGAGTCAACAAGGAAAGGATCAGTGTATTAAGTAAAATGAGGCTGTGCACATCAGCGAAGTATAACTGTAGCTGTGTGCACTAGCGATGTTAAATATAGCTGTGCGCATCAGCAAATTAAATTTGAAGCTTTACGCAGTAAGTAAAATTAAGCTGTGCACATCAGCAAAGTAAACTGTAGCTGTGTGCGTTAGGCAAACAAAGCTCGTAACCATAGATACGGTGAAACCATGGAGCCGACGAAGAAAATGTGGAATGTACGTCGTTACAGTGGGTGGTAGAGTATGCGATGAAGAAGTGAAGCGGGTGATGTCACAGTAGGTTGAAGACTGAGAAAATGGCAGTGTGGCCTATCTTTGTGGAATGCAAAGAGTCTCAGTGTGACACACAGACAACTACTGAGGTCCAGAGAGGCAACAAGGCTGGAGCGAACCACCACAACTCACACAGCAATGGATCTGTGACAGAAACAACATGGAGCAAGGTAATCCGTATCTGAAGGCTTGCCATGAAAATTACTTGCGGTTAGAAGATCACGGAAATATGCATGGGGTCCAATAGTGTGCTGGCAGCTCCAGGATCATCGACAAAAGAAAGTGTAATATCCCACAGGAACAGACGACAGGAATACTCGTTGTAAATCATGAAACGTTTAATCGTACAGGAGCCGCAAGGGAAAATGACCACCCAGCCAAGAAAGCAAAGTCAACCATCCCAAATGGAACAGTACAGTGCCAACAATAACAGAATTCAACATTCCAAAAGCAATCTCGGTCCTTGCTCACGCTCATGTTAGGGCCAGAGATTGCTGTTGGCATGCTACAGTTTGGAAGGAACTTGTAAGAGGAAAAGGTGCCATCAGACTGTAAGGAGGGATATTTCATTAGCATCCCCAAGAAAAGTGACCTGAGTAATTGCACAAACTACAGAGGGATACCTCTTCTAACTACTCCAGGCAAAGTGTTCAACAGAGTCATCCTGAACAGAAGAAGGAACAAGGTGACCCGATGAATCCTTGGAAGAGTTAATAGAGAGATGCTCCAGTTACTACATGAATCCTTAAAACAATTAACAGAGATACCCCAGTTACAAGAAGAATCCTTGGAAGAATAAATAGTGAGATACTCCAATTACTCAATGAATCCTTGAAGAATTAATGGAGAAATAATCCAGTTAGCAGACTAATTCTTGAAAGATGTAAAAGAGAGATACTCCAATTACCAAGAATTCACGAAGAGATGCTCCAATCACCGGTGGAATCCATAAAATAACTAATGCAGAGATTCTCCAATTACCGAGAATTTACAGAGAGATGCTCCAATTACCAGATGAATCACTGATAAAAATAAAGGAGAGATGCGTCAACTACCAGAATAATCCTTGAAAGTATTAACAGAGAGATTGTCCAATTTCCAGATGAATCATTGATAGAAATAAAGGAGAGATGCTCCAATTACTGCAATTACCTGATAAATCCTTGAAAGAATTAACAGGAATACTCCAATTACCAGAAGCATCAGTGGAAGAATTGACAAAGATACTCCGGTTACCAGATGAATCCTTGAAAGAATTGACAAAGATACTCCGGTTACCAGATGAATCCTTGAAAGAATTGACAAAGATACTCCGGTTACCAGATGAATCCTCAAAACAAAGCCATGCCTAAAATATTGAACCCTCACACTAATGGTAACATATGATTTCTTGAGCATAAATAATAATTATTACTTATTTTCAATTTCCGATCTAATGTACTTGCAATGGCTGTGTTTTCTCCTTCATCACAACAACTCACAAGTGTTAGAAGGTACTGCATAACACAAACATTTTTAAGCAACAAATCTCTCACTTTCACAGGAGTTATCACGTATTGGGGATGCTACAAAATCTTTATTATAGGAGAATTTCTCATATAGGATTTTTGACTTTCATAACGTTTTACCACTTTCAACCATAGAGCTGACCTGAACTAGAAAATGAGAGCGGGACCACCACAGGATTGACAAAAGACCTCTTATGTGGCCATGAAAAACAGGACGTTCTAATGGAAAGCTTAGATAAACTTAGACATGGGATCACTGCAGAGTTTACACTGAGGATTCTATGCATTCAATGGCATCTCCTAAATTCGAATATAAGTTAGATGAAGGGAAGAAAGAAAGTGAGACCAGTGTGTTGCTTGATGTTGTAACCGATGTCATGCACACCAATGTCTCAGACCCTCCATCTTCTCAGAATTCTTTAGAGGGAAATTCCTTACATGCAAGAGTTATTGGGACTAATATAGAAAGTAAGGGCCTTATTACAACCACGGTGGACCATCGAACTGCCATTGTCCAATGACCACCGCACTGCGGGACCACCCGCAGTATTACAATTACAATTACGGCGGTCGGAACGCCATCAGACCATTGTCACCGCTGGGATCAAGTATCCCGCTGGGCTGGCGGTCTTTCCATGGGAAAAATGTGCTGCCGTTGCAGCAGCCAGCACCGCTGAGCATATTTTGAGTTGGCTCACCCCCACCCTTTTCATGGGGGTGCAACTGCAATCAAAAAGGTGGCAGAGAGGCAACAAAGGGGGCCCTAACAGGGCTCGCTGCTGCTCCAGGGCCTGAGGGTGCAATCACTTGTTGTGCCCCCCTGTATTTATGCCCCCCAGTTCCTGAATGTTGTGACATGCCATATAGTGCAGGAACATGCAGATGCCGCTGTCACTGCGGCGGTCTGCATGTAACTCTCCAATGAGCCTTACAGACTGCCGCTGTTGCATTGCCGCCTTTCCATTGCCTGCCACGGATTGCAATCATAATTCAGCGGGTTTTGGTGGCCCTCTCGCAGGGTGGTGTTCGGCCCACGGGAGGACCGCCAAAGTCATCATAAGGCCCAGAGACTTTTGTGTACATTTATTGTTTTTTTGCTATCCATAAACTACGAGTTAATAGTAAGTATACAACTGTGGAAAACTCTGGACGTTTCTCCTCAAAGGCCAGCCTTCTCTCCTCCAATGCAGTCTCCTTTCCTCCAGGTCTAGGAGGCTAACTTGGGCCTCAAGGTTTATTGGGCCCCTCTTTTAAGTGGTGCCCCTCTCACTCCCAGATGTGGTGGGGTGCCTTGAGAGGGTGGTGGGTTCTGGCTATCATTGTACCCACCGTCTCCTTCTTCAATTACCTCCATGTCATCCTCCTCTTCCCCATTGTCAGGGGTTATTTCACTTTCAAGTAGTGCTCGGGCTATCCTGGCTTCCTCCCAAGACCTTTCTAGGTCCTCCTTCATTACAGATATGCTCAAGCTGATCTTCCTTGCCTTGCAGAGCACCCGCAGGTCATTGATCTTCAGGGTGACCAAGTCAATTTTCATGTTTTTCTAAACGACTCAGCTAAACGTTTACCAAACTTTTTCAAACTTTTGCAACCGTTTCTAAAAGCTGGTAAACTCTGGGAAAATGGTGCTTTGCAGACTCAGAACTTGGCAAACTTTTATTTTTTTATTCTTAGGGGTCGACTTGCTGGACTTCCAGTGTTTACTAACTTATTAATTGTTGAGAACAGCTAAACACAAATTCTGGATCCCACCTCTAGGCACCTATGTGAAGAGAGTGCTCGATTTTATGGTGTGGCTGTGAGACCTCACTGTGTAATGCACTCATGACACCATCTTGGGTCCTATCAGGCTAGTTTGTAAAATCCTTAGCTCAACCCTGGGTAGCTGTGGCTTCAAGCATTCAGGAATATATTAAGAAACAGATGTAAAGCATCCAGGAGTAACAAAACAATGAAATAAAATCACAACATGATAGAAATCTGACACCAATTTATAAAAATAGATCTTAATTTTATGATTTTTTTTGGTACCAAAGCGAACACAATCCACCAGAGTGTTCTGGAGATATAGATTTTTAACCAAAACGTACATCACTGATTTTTACTCAAAACATCAACAAGCATCGGCAATTTCCACGGTTAGCGGAAACTTTGTAAAACTTTTGTAAAGTTGTGTTTGATTATTCCAGCTCACTTTAGGCGCCCAGCTCCAGCAAGGAGGAGGTCAATGGGGCCAGTAAGGATTTGTGAACAGTTGCCTGCAGTGCAAGAGGGCCACCATGTTCTTGGTCCAGGAGGGCCTTGATACACCTGATATCTTAGTCCAGAAAGTCTGTCTGCCTGGGTATGGGAGGGGACATCCACATACTCTACAGGGGGCTTCCTTCATGTATTTATGTCCTTGTGAAGGTCATAAGCTTTGCTTGTTTTGTTTACTGACACCTAAAGAATAAAGATGGAAGGTAGCTGTGGGGAGGACTGTGGAGTGTTCAGAGTAGTTTGTTTTTCTCTACAGTGGACGATTTGAACTTTGTGTTGGATATTTGCCATCCGCACAAAGTCCTTCTTTGAGGTTTTAAAATAGTTTTTGTCCTATGGAACGACAAGATACAGTCTACAAGAAAAATACATTTATCAGGCAAAGAAAAATAGAATATCTCAACAGTATAGTAAATTATAAGGATAACAGAGAGCTGGGTAGCATCTCATCTACGCACATGTTTTCCAAAGTATTATCAAATGCAACCTTCAATAGCTTTAGACAAACAAGAGGAACAACCAAAGCAAGCAAAGGACACATCAAGACAACACAAGCTCACCAGCAAAAGAAGGGCCTGTCTGCACGTGGTGGGCATCTTAAAGGACAAAGCCGCCTTCACAGTAAACTCCTCGTGCAGCGGGTTGAAAGGGAGTGCAGTGCGCTTCCTTAAGGGCCAATGAGAGAGGCCATTGTGTTTACTGTGTCTCTGAAAGTCCATGTCACCAGCAGTGGTACCCAAACTTCACAATTCGTTTGAACATTCGACTCCCAATCTCAAAGAATATTATTTCCTACCTCGAATGCAAGCTGCGGGGTCTCACTGTCTGCTGTCTGGAGGTAGCTCTGAAATAACATCTATAAGTTTCCATCTGTGAGAAAGTGCATTATTAGTTGGGGTGGTTGGGAGGCCGCCCAAGAGATAATAACACTATTCTGTATCAAGTCCAGTTAGGTTACTTTCCTTTAAACCTTAGCTCCACCCTGGGTATCTGTGACACAGAGCAGTCAGGCTTAACTCAAATGAACAAGTTTAAAATATTTATCACTAGCAAAACAGTTAATAAGTCTAAAACATCACACAATAGAAATACTTCTCCAATTTATAAAAATAGTATACATTGTACTGACCAAATAGACCCCAAATGACACAAATCGGATTCGGGGGACTGGAGATATGGTTTTTAGGAGTTTTAGAGTTTTCAGGTGCCAAAAAGTGCAGAGCACCAACCGCAGCTATTTGATCACACTAGACCGGGTCAAAGCCAAAAGTTAAGTTAGACCGCAATGGAGAGCGAGTCCGATACCGGGACCAGGTTTGTCCTGGTGAAAAGCTTACTTTCTGACTTAGTCTTTTTTTCAAGAGGATATTGCTTCTCCGCCAGGATGGGTACTGGCTGAATCTGACGGAAGGCTTGACAACGGGGAGTGCTGCTCGGCATTGGTCCCAGTGAAATCCTCCACAATGGAAGATGGAAACTCTTCTAGAAGTAGAGCTACTTTCAGAGGGCAAACCAAAAAGTTGAATCAGTGCTAGGATGTGAAGACTGTGCCCCTGGTTCAGTGGCAGTCCCGTGGTAGGCTCTGGTTCTTTTATGAAAAAGTTCAGAAAAAGTTTCTGAGTGTCCGCTTTTGCAATCTTGAGGGGAGAAGTACACTCTAACATAAGCCAAGGGTCCAGGCACACTTGGTGAGTTAGGCCTAAATTTCCCAGAAGCCACCAGCAGGCTCCAGGACAATCAGCTGGTCCCTTCTTTGTTTCATGCTTCATGCAGCATTGTGTTTCTGGAGCTCAACTGGTGGCTAGCCAACTAGACCCTGGAATCCACTCTTCTGTCCTGGGTTCAAGTGGGAGCAGGTCCAGCACTTACGATTTCTCTCCACAGGTAAAACAGCAGGCTGGCTCCTTCTGAGTTCCAGACCTTTTTTAAGAAGGTGTAGTCCTTCCTATGTGTTCCACAGATCCAGCAGTGTTCTGGGGAGGGTCTGAAGAGGTGTCAATGGAACTCCCAGGTCTATGCTTAGAGACAGAAGACAAGGGGAGGTCAGTGTGGGTGAAACGTCCAGTGGAGCCGAGAGTCCAAGACATCTGTGGTCAGTTCACTGCCGGAAGAGGAAGGAAAAGAACTGTAAACGAACTGGAAATGGAGACTGAACCAGAAATGAAAGGAATGGACAGAGAAGCTTCACTTTCCTATCATCACTATTCTCTGTCGAACTCCCTCCTAAAGAACCACAGATGATGAGACCAAGGTACCACGATGATGAAAACCATTACTCTGACAAAAGACCACACATCCAGGAACCACCTGGTACAAAGGTCTACTGTTTTTTTTACCTTCAACCCAGGGCATGATTATCCATTTCTATGCTAAGGTTACGTAATTACACCAACCCGCGGCACAAGTGGCGGACTCACACTTCTAAATTCTCTCCTCCTTTCACCACCACTAACAACACCACCCGCCACCGGTTCTGGCACAGTCACCTTAAAAGGACCCTGGCTGTTACCCATCAGTAAGCAAACGGGGGTACCACAGAGGAAGAAGAGGTACCAGCCAAGGAATGAAAAGGGCCCGAGAAGGAGAAAACACACGAGTGGTGTAATTATATTGCTCCTGTGGAAGAGCAGAAGATCCCAGTGCCACCAGAATTACCGTCTAAAATATATTGTACTTTTATAGAAACAAATGATCCCAATCTGGCTAATATAAGTTCTGTTTTAATCTTGAAACACATAGTAACACGTTATGGTCTTGAGGGCTTGTGCATTACACTGTCACAAAGCCTAGTAACACCCTGTGGTGATGCAAGCTTGTATTTACACTCTCACGAAGCCTAGTGTCAGCCTATGGTACTGCAGGCTTGTGCTTTACACTCTCATGAAGCCTAGTGTCAGCCTGTGGTACTGCAGGCTTGTGCTTTACACTCTCACGAAGCCTAGTGTCAGCCTATGGTACTGCAGGCTTGTGCTTTACACTCTCATGAAGCCTAGTAACAGCCTGTGGTACTGCAGGCTTGTGCTTTACACTCTCATGAAGCCTAGTAACAGCCTGTGGTACTGCAGACTTGTGGTTTACACTCTAATGAAGCCTATTAACAGCCTGTGGTACTGCAGACTTGTGGTTTACACTCTAATGAAGCCTATTAACAGCCTGTGGTACTGCAGGCTTGTGCTTTTGCACCCTCACAAAGCCTAGTAACAACTGCAAAGGTAGTCACTGTGCTTAGTAAAGACTATACAGGAAGTCACTGTGCCTAGTAAAGTCTGTGCAGGACGTCAAGGTGCCTAATGAAGACTGTAAAGGATGTCAGGGTGCCCAGTAAAGACTGTACAGGTTGTTAGTGTGCCTAGTGAAGACTGCAAGGATGTCAGTGTGTCTAGTAAAGAACTACAGGACGTCAGTGTGCCTAGTAATGACTGTAAATGACATCACTGTGCCTAGTAATGACTGCAGAGAATGTCACTGTGCCTAGTAATGACTGTACAGGAAATCTCTTATACAGCAGCCAAACCCTATGTTGACACCTTGTTCTCTTTGTTGCTCCTCAGACGTTATCAGGGACAGTTTTTGGAGTCCGGTCCCCAGCGCATCGGGAGCCGCTATCGGAAGGCCATCTTTGTGGAGTACACGGATGAGAAGTTCAGCCAAAGCAAAGTGTCTGAGACGCCTGGCACTGGACTTCTGGGGCCTGTTCTCAGAGCAGAAGTTGGTGATCAGTTTAAGGTGAGAGGATAGTCCTTGCCTGAGGCTTGGGGTTAATGTTTTCTGCTTGGCCTCAGAAATCAGGAATGGGCAAGGGTGGTTGAAGGGGTCGAGGACATGGTTTGCGGAAGCAGCCTAAGGGGGAATAGGCGCTGGTGTTGAGATCTAATAATAGAACGCTGGTGTTGAGGTCTAGGGATAGGACACTGGCATTGAGATCTAGGATAGGATGCTGGCATTGAGATCTAGGGATAGGACGCTGGCATTGAGATCTAAGGATAGGATGCTGGCATTGAGATCCAGGGATAGGACGTTGGTATTGAGATCTAGGGACAGGACGCTGGCATAGAGATCTAGGTATAGGATGTTGGCATTGAGATCTAGGGACAGGACGCTGGCGTTGAGATTTAGAGACAAGACACTGGAACTGAGATCTAGAGACAAGGCGCTGGAATTGAGATGGAGGGATAGGACCCTGGTATTGAGATGGAGGGATAGGACGCTGGCTGTTAGAAATGGGGGACTCTAGTAGGCAATGGCGGGCGCCAATGTCCAAATAGGGACCCTTCTTTCCAAGTCAGGACAAGTGGGCTATCCCCTTTGACAACCCCTGCTCAACCCTGTGGTAACGTAGCACGAGCAGTTAGACCTATCTCAGAGGCAGTGTGTGAAGCATGTATGACCACGTACAACACGGCAGTAACGACACCACAAAAGGACACAACTCAGGTAGGTATAGAAAAATAATATCTTTATCTAACAGTTTAACTCGAAATTCTCAAAGCGTTTCAACAACTACAATTCACGTCAACCAGTAGGGACTCCAAAAGGCAATACGTATTCACCAGAACGTGACACTGACTGAGTCCAAGGCTGGGGTCTACGTGACCCGTTGCGCACCAGATACCTGTCGGTGAAAGGGGACACAGCACGCAGCTTCTCGAAGAAGCGGAGACAATGACAGGCGGACTCCCAGCAACCACAAGTCCGGGCTGCAGAGGTCCGATGCATGCACCCACAATGATTCGGGCACTCAGGGACAGGTGGGCTCTCAGCGGCAGCAGCACGCGGCGGCCCGGGCTGGTGGTGGCGATGACTCTCGTCGTGCAGCTCCGTGGTGGGCTCACAGCGGCAGCAGTTCTCTCTTAGCTGCGGCAGCCCGCGAGACGATAACAGCAATCCTCGACCAGGGTGAACAAGGCGCGGGCACACAGCGGCAGCAGCTCTCTCTTAGCTGCGGCGGCCCACACGACAAATCCCAGTGATGCAATGTTGACAAAGGTCAGTGGCCACAGCTCTCTCTTAGCTGCGGCGCCCCACAGGACAAATCACGATGATGCATGTTGACAAGGGTGCGGGCACACAGCGTCAGCAGCTCTCTCTTAGCTGCGGTGGCCCACAGGACGAACCACGATGATGCAAAGTGGCAAAGGGTGCAGGCACTCAGTGGCAGCAGCTCTCTCTTAGCTGCGGCGTCCCACAGTACAAATCGCGATGATGCAAAGTGGCAAAGGGTGCAGGCTCTCAGTGGCAGCAGCTCTCTCTTAGCTGCAGTGGCCCACAGGACAAATTACGATGATGCAAAGTGGCAAAGGGTGTGGTACTCAGCGGCAGCAGCTCTCTCTTAGCTGCGGCGGCCCACAGGACAAATCACGATGATGCAAAGTGGCAAAGGTTGCGGGCACTCAGCAGCAGCAGCTCTCTCTTAGCTGCGGCAGTTCACAGGACAAATCACGATGATGCAAAGTGGCAAAGGGTGCGGGCACTCAGCGGCAGCAGCTCTCTCTTTAGCTGTGGTGGCCCACAGGGCGAACCACGATGATGCAAACGTTGGCAAGGGTGCGGGCACTCAGCGGCGGCAGCTCTCTCTTAACTGCAGTGGCCCACACGGATCCAACAAAACGTTCAAGGGTTCGGTTTCAGGCGGGCTCTCAGCGGTGGCTGCTCTCTCTTAGCTGCAGCGGCCCACATGGATCCAGCGAAAGGTTCAAGGGTTCAGATTCATGCGGGCTCTCAGCGGCGGCAGCTCTCTCTTAGCTGCAGCGGCCCACACAGATCGAGCGAAAGGTTCAAAGGTTGAGATTCAGGCGGGCTCTCAGCAGCGGCAGCTCTCTCTTAGCTGCAGCGGCCTGCACAGGTTCAGCGAAAGTCCGCAGTCCTCACAGTAGAACTAGAGGCTCCGGATTACTCGACGGAGGCCTCACCTGCAAGCAGAATTCCTCGCACAGGAATTCCGACGGCTGATGGGGTGAAGTCTAATGTCCCTGAGACTTCTGCAGGAGGCGCTCTCGATTCAAGCCCTCAAGTAGTTTCTTCGGCAAGCTTGGTGAAAGTTTCAAAGTCCTTTCCTCTGTTCACTCGGACAGAGTTTCGTCTTGGCATCCAGAAGGAACACACTCGGATAAAGTTCCAGCGCAGCATTTTATACCTAAAAAGTCTTTGTTTTCTAAGGTCGTAAATCACTGATTCCAGTCAGAACCAGTTTGGTGGGGTCGGGGAGCACTTGGTTTACGAGGTGACATCCTGCCCTTTCAGAATGAGGGGGTCTGCTATCAGACGCCCAGTGGGAGGTGAAGCCATCATTCACCTTGCCAGGCACGGCCCTGCTCGGATCAGAGTCACCCCTCCCCAGGCACTGAATACCAATCTCTCTCTCCAGCCAGGTCTGACCCAGCTGGCCTTGCTGCTCCATAACCAGACAGCCAATACACATACTCGCAGAGCCTACAGTAAATCTTAGGCAAGAAACTACTGCGTTTTCAGAAGAGGCATTTATACACATGGGATATATAAACGGTCCTTACTAAAAAGGTGTCTCTCAATGTCCTGAGCACAAACATATCAAACTAGAAGTTCCTATCAGGTTCCTGGGGCCAGATAGGGTGATAGAACGTAATCCTCAACCGACCCAGTCTGGCCTATGAGACCGGATTGTGTCACAGTAGCGACAGTGAAATGGAGGGAAACTCACTATTGGACATGCTACACAGATCTAGGCATTATGGTTATCCTAAGTCATACAGTCATTTATATACAGGGAGCATTCGTGCTGTGGCACTGATTAGCAGTGTCACGGCGCCCAGAGCGTCTAAATCCAGCCAACATAAAAAATAGGAAGAGGAGAGGGGAAGGGAGACTGACGCAAATAATGCCAGGTCTAACACTGGCATTGAGATCTAGGGATAGGACGCTGGCATTGAGCTCTAGAGACAAAACACTGGTGTTGAGATCTGGGGGTAAGACACTGGTGTTGAGATCTGGGGATAAGACCATGGCCTTGAGATGTAGGGATATAGACTTGGTGAGGTTTGGAAGACACTGTTTGGATAAAGGATTGATGCTGTGGACCAAACCTTTTGTTTTTGTGATTGACGTACTATGGTGATAGAAAATTAATTTGTCAAGGTTGATGATACACTGTCTTGATGTGGGCCAGGGGTGTAACCCAGGACACTGCATCCCCTAGAGCAGGTGGCCTCACACGTCTGGGGGCCCCTTCA
This sequence comes from Triturus cristatus, assembly GCF_964204655.1. Lineage (NCBI taxonomy): Eukaryota > Metazoa > Chordata > Amphibia > Caudata > Salamandridae > Triturus > Triturus cristatus. The sequence continues at coordinate 41,990,224 of NC_140593.1, forward strand.
TCTTAAGGCCAATACATTTCTGGGAGAGATCGAATTCTCAGGGACCACTCCCTAGATATTGTGCAGGGCCCATCGTCTTGCATTATGCATGTATATAAGATTAACAAATGGCAGCCCAGTCTGTGCTGTCGATCTGATAGGTACGTTGATTCCCTGCATCTATCTTAGTATTAACGATCAAAGTCTTTAAAGGAAAATCTTGAAGTTAAATGTTGGCACCCTTAACGATCCGGGGTGAAGCATAGTAGGCAATAGCCAACACTCTACAAGTATATTACACAAAATCAAAAAAATGTCCTCTTGTGTATCCTTCACAGTTTGCAGTTGAGAGTCCTTTTATATCTTACTTCAAGATTCTTTATGCTAAATTGCCAGTTGCCCAGCATTGTAATGCCTCACACTCTGAGATCTCTTCATTTCTGCCTCACATGCCACATTGGATTATTCACATTTCTCTTTCCATATTACCACTCTCAGATTAGCTTCCGAAACTGAAATGTTATATACTTCTTATTGCAACTTGCCTCTCTACCACCACGTGTGATGTCTTTCATATAGAGGGAATTACATGATGGCAATATGACAATCTAATAATCAGACGCATTTTCTGCCCTATTTGTCTTCCAATTTGTGAACATACCCTCCCTGATCTCTGCATTTGAAGAGTGGCAAAACAAATTGAAGACATTCTGAATACTCAAATTCGCCATGCCAGTGCCAATATGAATTACTTTAGAAAATCTTGTAAGGCAACAGAAACCGCCAACAACAAACTCTCCTTCAGAAAAAAACGAGATATCTAGCAGCTCAATGCCCACCTTGAAAGAACCCCAATGGACATGCTGCCGGAAGGTATACACACCTTCTACAAATTGATCTCCACTGCACTGTACAAACAGAGAGCAAAATAAATGCATTCAGGGTTGACCTCTAAAAGAAAACCACATTGGTTAATGACAATATCAAAAGAATGAAAACACAACTCAACATTCTACAACACAAATGGAAAAAATCAGGAGAAGAAATAGACGAAAGCATGCTACAGCACTATAACAGAGCCTACAAAAGAGCAATCAGAACCACAAAAAAGACACCACTACTCCACATGCATAACTGAAGCAGACTGCCCTGCTAAAGATTAGAGTTCTGCAATGCAGAGTGCCCAGACACAGAAACACCACAATACCAAGACTTTTGTTACAAAACCTCCAATTAATTGATCTACAACACCGGAAAATACCCAAACATTGCATGACGTGGACACCACAGTATACCACAGACTACCTCCAATACCCTGTCACAAAAAGATTTCCTTTATATTATCATTTCAGTCAGACCATCAGGATCACCATCAGAACCAGCACCACCAAGAATCTTTAAAGCTATCCTTTACTCAACCTGTGCAGAAGAGGTAGCCAGATGCCTACTCAACAAGTCCCACCGGAGCTTAAAACCTCCTACATCAGACCTTTCCTCAAAAAGAAATCCTCAACCCATCTGATCCATTAAACTACAGACCTATATCAAATGGACCGTATTTTGAGAGAGCAGCGTTTACTCAACTTTCTTGAAGATCAATAGTTCAGTTTCAGACTAGGCAGAGGCCCAGAGACAGCCATCAATCCTTCTGCGCTGATCTAAAACTCACACTGAACAAAAATGAAGTAGCTACCTTGTTCCTTCTATATTTATCAGCTGCATTTGACACTCTCACCTCCACATGCTACTGCAAAGTTCCAGAAGCCCAGAACCTGTGGCAATGCTCTGAAATGGATTGCTACTTATCTCACGGACAGACAAAATGTAGTCTACCTATCGCCTTTCACAACACTCCTCGCACACAACACTCAGGGGTCCATCATACCCCCCTGTTTCATTAAACATACACCTTATCCCCCTAACCAAATCTCATTAAATCATAAAACCGCACCTGTTATAACTATACAGATGACACTCAAATCATTTAAAAAATTGAATAGCCCCGAAGACCTCTACAGTTCATAAAATGAAAAAATTTAAAAAAATTCAATGACTGCCTCAGTGCCATAAACACATGGATGATGAGTAACCATTTAAGGTCAATGCCACAAAGACAGAGATGATGACCTGCGGACAATGGCAAATGTACCAGCTGACCGCCGTACGGCCTGAGGAACTTCAAGCTCCTCCAATAACATCAAGAGAAGTTAGAAATCTAGGAGTAACCATGGATACAGACCTATCCTTGATATCTCATGCTTACAATGTCACAGAGTGCCTTCTACGCAAGGAAAACACTGCGTAGCATCTTCGTACGCAAATACAACGATTCACAATGCTTCTGCAAAGCTTCTTCTCCGCCCTCACCCATGAGAACGCCTGACTCCAGTCCTGTAGTCACTCCACTGGCTACCTATAGCTAAAAGGGCAAAGTTCAAGGCAGTTTGCATTGTTCACAGAACCTCTAAGGAAAAGGGCCACTATATGTACAAGTTAAATTCAAGCAATACAAACCAAACAGAACACTGTGCTCCAAGTTTGCACAATTTATCATCATCCTACCGTGCCATAAGAAATCCGTAGGCGGCACTGCTTTCTCAGTACGTGCCACCAAGCTCTAGAACTTACTACCAGTCAACATTAGGAGCACCCAGGAGCATATACACTTTCGCTAAGAACATGGGTATTTCCCATATAACTGTTGTTAAACAATGATGGACGAACCCAAATTATGTGTGGTACAATCACTAGTAGGCAGTGTTTTGGAACCCACTGGGTTTGTTAAAAGACCCCTCACACACCAACCTGGTTGGTGTCATGCTTCATCATTGGGGTCCCAACCGGGTGGCCGAATGCCCCCCCGGTTGTGCTACGACGCCTGATTACAGCGGAGCTGGTGTGGTGTAAAGATGTGATGTGAATTAAAAATATCTCTGAGAATCCTTGCCTCTCTAATTTTCTTAATGGCGGCTCAGAATATGATAAAAAATTATTTGTGATGCAACTAAAAAAAGAATGAATTATCTTATAGTTGTCTATGTGATGGGTCTACATGTTTCAGCCCGCAGGGGAATGTAGGGGGGGCTTTCTTCAGGACCGGTGAAAGTGGTGAGTGGCAAAGTGAGTAGTGCCATGTGGAAAGTGAAAACAATGAAAAAATAGTACCTACACACGCGCTAAGGTGTGTGGACTGCGTGTCTACGTACTCACGGACATGGGATAATAAGAAAATATCCATCTCAACAGATCTCTCCTCTTCTCTATCCCTCCAGCCATGCCAGCTCTGGGCCACAATGCCACACAAAATCTCAGATTGGACCACCCAGTGCAGTGCCCAGTAAAGCAGACTACGGGCTTGATTTAGAGATCGGTGGATGGGTTACTCCATCACAAACATGACGGGTATCATGTCCACCATATTATAAGTTCTATTGGATATCATGTGCACTTATAATGCAGCAGACAGGATATTAATTAATTTATTTGTGTTTTCTTCTGTAGTGTGGAAATAGCATGTCACATTTGTGTCAGAGTAACCCTCCCACCATTTAGTTGTCTAAATTTGTGAGGTGCTCAAAGTGAAGGCAATATGCACTGGTACCCTTGTGATGGGCAACAATACTGGTAGTGATCTGGTCACAAAAACTAGTAATATTCACAATAAAAAAATAAAAAAACAGGAGGGCCCTTTTCACATAATACAGCAAACTAATGAAGGATATGACAGAATTTCGTAATTTCAGGGCTTCTTCTGCTCCCACGTGCAGTGGCGGGAAGACAATGGTGACTCTCTGTGTCATTTCAGATTGTGTTCAAGAACCGCGCCAGCCGCCCGTACAACATCTACCCCCATGGACTCGCCAGTGTCGGGGCTTTCAACCCAAGGGCAGCATCTAAAGGTAAGAGACTTGTGACAAAATGTATAATATTTACCCCTTACAGGATCACTGGCCTCTGGAACTGCTCCCCTCTCCATCCCCATCTCTGCCCACTTTCCAGCTTCCAAGAGTTGAAGAAAACTCTTTGTCCGCCTAGAAGCCAAACTTTCCTTGCCTGTTGAAGGTCACCTATATTCTACACTCATTTCTTACACATATATTCAGTAAAGAAAAACCTTGCCTGTCCTGTGCTTCCTGGCAGGTGAAGGGCTTGATTTTCCCATTGGCTCAACCATTCGGGGCTTCCTTGTTCCCAATCAAGAGATTTAATCACATGCCTCCTGCCTCTGTCTTCCTCAACTGGCTTTGTGTTGCAAAGAGGAATCAATTAAAGCCGATCTGCATCACACACAGGGCCGAGCACCAAAAAGCTACTATTTTTCACTTAGAACGACAAACTTTGCTCATCTGCCAGGCACCTCCACCCCTACTCCACCAAACATCTGCAAATTCACTACTGTGGCTAGGCTGTGGCTACGGCCAGAGGCAGTGCCTTAGCTGACTAGACCTCAAGGACACTGAAGAGCATTTGTCTCTCCGTAAGACCATCGAGGCATGGCTAGGTTTCCATGACCCTCGCCACTCTTAGTGCTCTGTCAGACCATCGAGGCATGGCTAGGCGTCCATGATCCTTGTCACTCCTAGTGCTCCGTAAGACCATCGAGACATGGCTAGGTGCACTATGACCCTCGCCACTCCTAGTGCTCTGTATGACCATCGAAGCATGGCTAGGTGACCATGGCCCATGCCACTCTTAGTGCTCTGTATGATCATCGAAGCATGGCTAGGTGTCCATGACCCTCGCCACTCCTAGAGCTCTGGAAGACCATCGATACATGGTTAGGCGTCCATGATCCTCGCCACTCCTAGTGCTCCGTAAGACCACCGAGGCATGGCTAGGTGCCTATGACCCTCGACACTCCTAGTGCTCTGTAAAACCATTTAGGCAGGGCTAGGCGTCCATGATCCTCGCCACTCCTAGTGATCCGTAAGACCAACGAGGCATGGCTAGGCGTCCATGACCCTCACCTCTCCTAGTGCTCTGTAAGACCATCGAGGCATGGCTAGGCGTCCATGATCCTCACCACTCCTAGTGCTCCATAAGACCACCGAGGCATGGCTAGGTGCCTATGACCCTCGCCACTCCTAGTGCTCTGTATGACCATCGAAGCATGGTTAGGTGACCATGGCCCAAGCCACTCTTAGTGCTATGTATGACCATCGAAGCATGGCTAGGTGTCCATGATCCTCGCCACTCCTAGAGCTCTGTAAGACCATCGAGGCATGGCTAGGCGTCCATGATCCTCGCCACTCCTAGTGCTCCGTAAGACCATCGAGGCATCGCTAGTTGCCTATGATCCTCGCCACTCCTAGTGCTTTGTAAGACCATCGAGGCATGGCTATTTGTCCATGATCCTCGCTACTCCTAGTGTTCCATAAGACCATTGAGGCATGACTAGGTGGCTATGATCCTTGCCACTCCTAGTGCTCTGTAGGACCATCGAGGCATGGCTAGTTGTCCTTGATCCTCGCCACTCCTAGTGCTCCGTAAGACCATTGAGGCATGAGTAGGTGTAAATGATCCCAGCCACTCCTAGTGCTTCGTAAGACCATCGAGGCATGGCTAGTTGTCCATAATCCTCCCATTCCTAGTGCTCCGCAAGACCATTGAGGCATGGCTATATGACCATGACCCTCTCCACTCCTCATGCTTCGTAAGACCATTGGGGCATGGCTAGTTGACCATGGCCCATACCACTCCTAGAGCTCTGTATAACCATCGAGGCATGGCTAGGTGTCCATGATCCTCGCCACTCCTAGTGCTTTGTAAGACCATCGAGACAAGGCTAAGTGACCATGGCCCATGCCACTCCTAGAGCTCTTTGAGATCATTGAGGCATGGCTAGGTGTCCATGATCCCCGCCACTTCTAGTGCTTCGTAAGACAATCGAGGTATGGCTAGGTGTCCATGATCCCGCCCCGACTAGTGCTTTGTAAGACCATCGAGGCATGGCTAGGTGTCCATGATCCCTGCCACTCCTAGTGCTTCGTAAGACCATCGAGGCATGGCTAGGTGACCATGAACCATGCCACTCCTAGAGCTCTGTATGACCATCGTGGCACGGCTAGGTGTCCATGACCCTTACCACTCCTAGTGCTCCGTTAGACCACAGTAGAATGGCTAGAAACTCAACAATTATGACATTTTCAAAATTTCTTTTAAGGTAATCAATCAGTAATCAGTTCTTGTAATGTAAATCTTCTTTTATTCGATTTTCAAATAATTCATGTTCATAATGTTGAAACATCACACAATGATTGAAGTATTTCCAATGCATTTACTAGGAATCCGAATGCAGTTCAGGACTAGCTCTTCATCAGGGGAAAATGTCCTGCCATTAATTTCATGAGCGCTCGCTTTTTCTTTCCCACCAAAAACGCAGAACGTTCATTGATTTTGATTGTTAGTGTTATTTGCTAGATTATACAGCATCTGAGTATAAATAACCCTTTACTGGGTGTTATTTACTACATTGTATAGTATCTGAGTATAAATAATCCTTTACAGCTCACTCTTGCTGCCTAGAAATAGTGAAGTGCTGAAAAGGAGGTGACCTGGTTGTCCTCTTGGACAGTATTGGTGGCCCCGGGACATCAGTCGTACGTGCGAGGACCAAGACAGGGTGCTGCACAGTAACCCCTACCTGCCCCAGGAGCCCAGGACATGCTCCCTCGGTGATCACAATGACCAATTGCTGTAGACAATCTAGAACTGAGCACATAAACATTTTACAAACATCTGGAGATGTGTCTCATCCCTCGGTTATTAATGTTTGTTATATTTTTAACTTCTCTATCATTAAAACTCTTTTTCTCCTCTGAGAAGAAGTACTGGCTAAACATTGAGTGCTCAGAGAGTTTCTTATTGTTTCATTCTGCCTCCGAGTTTCTAAACTTCTCTTTCTGGGATACCTGGCAAGAAAACATCGACTGCTCAAGTTCACGCCCTGTGGAGAGCCAGGTTACCAAAGAGAGTAACTTTCTTACTCAGTGCCACAGTAGTGTTGGCCTGGGACAGCAGTGGTACACACCAGTACACAAGGCTTACTGCCTAGTAACAACAGGCTGACCTAGAACCCAAGGAAAAGGCCTGGGGTGATGTTCCCTGTTTCTGGAGGTGGCCTACGTCCCTCTTCATGGTGGCACCTTGGTGGCTGCCTAAAGTTGTCTTCATCCAGCACCAGCCCTGAATGTAAGCCAACAGACTGGGCACTTGGAAAGGATCGCTTATTATCTGCATACCACCGACTGTTAAACAAAACTATCACACGTTTTAACTTCGGTGTTCCAATCTGCCTGTTGTAATATTTGAAGAAGTTTACCCCCAGGTATTTGGTTATAAAGTGACCCTAATGATCTCTTTGCTTTTAGCAGATAAAGATGTGAAGCACTTGCCCATCCATCCACAGGAGACCTTCGCATACAGCTGGCGAGTGACTCCTGATGATGGACCCACCTCGTCAGATGCCCGCTGCCTGACACGCTTCTACTACAGCTCCCTGGACCCAGAGCGCGACATGGCATCCGGTCTTATCGGACCCTTGATTATCTGCAACAAGGAGACGCTGGACCGGAGAGGAAACGAGGTGAGTCCTGGTCCTGATCACTGGTCACATAACAAAACTGAAGGAAAGAGGGGAGTCCTGAGCCGAACCACTGGCCCTATTACCCCAAAAAGGAAAGAGCCGCTTCCTGGACCCCTTCCACAGTTTACTTTACAAGTTGCAAAGAAGAAGGGCACAACAGGAGGGTGACTGTGAGTCATGACACAATCTACACTCAATCGCTTAAGGTGTTGGGGAGAACTGTGAGTGGGGATTTGGTGCTCATGAAAAGGCTACATTTGCTACAAACGTGCTCTCTGTAGGAAGGTGTTGCATTTTGTGGATATGCTGGTTGGGCCTCACAGTGTCATACTATCACAATAACCAAAAGATGGTCCTGGGGTTCACTACAATAAACCCGTGGCTCAGTCCTGGTAATGTTGCAAAGAGCAGTCAGGCTTTACTAGAGGAACATGTGTTAAGCATTTCATGGACAATAAGTAATTGACACAACTCAAAGGAAATCCAGCACCAATTTATAACAATAAAGCTGATTATTTTTTCAAAAATAAATTTAGACACCAAAATAAACACAATTGGATGCAGAGAACCGGAGTTATGGATTTTAGAAGAAACAATAAAACAGTGCAATTCTCAACTGCAAAACTTTACCATTGCGGTCAATGAGGAAAAGCACTAGTGACAATCGGTCACTTGCTGGTCGTGTTATATGGACCCCGTGGAGGGTTAAGGTGATGCAGGTCCCATGACAAAGCCACAACCGTCAGTTAAATTTTACGTGGCCCAAGAGGCCCGGGTGCAGAGTTGTGCTTTCTGTCCTCGGTGGGGAAGCGGAAGCAATGGGACACCTGAGTTTACCGCTTAGACGGTGCTGGGAAGGAAATGGATGCAAATGGTTGACAACTGGGCCACTGCTGTGGCCGGTTCAACATGCTGCATTGTTCCCTCTTGTTGCAGCGTCGAGTAAAGATGGTGGTCACCAACAAGTCTTGGTAACCGTAAGGTCAGCAAGATGATACATCGACGTCCGGGGATCCTGGGGGAAATGGTAGCTACCCGAAACTTACTGGAGGTCAGTACTATGTTTCCCACAATGCACTGACCATCTACCTTTGGGTGATCCCTCGAAGGGATCGATGACTAGCAATTATTTGGTTCCAGGAGCCTGTCTTTGCCTGTAAGCTGCCGGGGACTTGTGCCTCTTGTCTAAGGGAGTCTGGAGTTGCCTTTGGCGCTCAAAGGGGCCCCTCCGTCTGGGGGAGCCGGTCTTTGGTCCGGGAAGAGTTGCAGTCGTGCAGTTGCAGGGTGGTTGCTACAGGTGCAGGTTGTTTCACCTTTGCTTTGTGCAGGTCCTGGAGTCGCAGTCAGGTCTCTTTGTACTTAGTTGCCAGGTCTGATGTTCTGGTGTCAGGGCTGTCCCTGAAATCCTAGATTTAGTCGCGTTAGGGGTGTTGGTGCAAGTGGCCAATGGGCTATTTGCCCCCGTGACAAATCTACCCCTGAGTTGACCACATCTGTGGGTGGGTGTCACCTTTTCTACCCAAAAGCCTCTATCCTGACACTTTTAAAAGTGTCAGAAACCTTCCTCGTCTCTACAGACCAGGTAGCCAACCCTAGGGGTGTGGCTAGCCCTCTGGAGGTGTATGCCTGGTGACAAACTAATTTTTCCACCTGCTCGGGTGCAAATGTGCCTGGGGACAGGGGAAGGGCCGCTTCCTCCTTTGGAAGCCAGCCTGCATGCATATCAGAAACTGTGCATGCTTTGACGCTCACCGGCTTGATGTGCTACATCACTACCCATCCGGCCAGGCAGGGAGATGTCACCTCCTTCTTGGGCAGGACTTTGCTTCTGACTCCTGGGAGTGTTCACATAGCCTGGCAGGAGGTCTCATTCCTGTCTTGGCGGTGGCAGTTGCAGGCTTTCAGCCAGCGCAGAGGAAAGGCTGGGTCAACCAGGAGGGTAAACTCTAAGATCGGCACCTGGGTGCATGCCACATCAAAGCCGACATTGGATTCATATCAGGGGTGAAGAGGCACATTGTTTGATACCAAACATGACCATGTTTGGCGGTACCGCAATGGAGCTGGCGACCTCATGGGTGCCCCGGTGCCAGCTCATGTTATCCTATGGCCCGCTGATCACTTATAGTACTCTTTAATGGAGAAGGCTACTCTAGGGACATATACACTTGCATTTATATGTCCATACCTTCAATATACTGTACCCTGCCACCTGGGTTTAGGAGGGCTACTTTAGGGCTGACTGACATATATTAAAGATAGTGCTTTGACTTTACCACTCCTGGTGAGGGCAAAGTCGAGTTGGAGCAGTTTGCACTGTTCCTGCAGTCTGCAACTGCAGGCCAGCTGTAATCTGCTTACTTGGTTCACTCAGAGTGGCACAAATAGTGCTTCAGGCCCTGGTGACACCTTTAACACCCATGCCATGGGTACCATTGGTATTACTTTACTAGGGACTGGGGTTAAAGTCCTTGCCTATTGGGAGAACCAATTGGCACTGGGGTCTGGGAAGCAGGCTCCAGTGCACTTTCAGTGTCATAAGCATCAGCACAGGCTCAAAACGTGGGGGGACCATACGAAAAGGGCACTTTCCTACACTCTGGAACTTCCCCATTACTGTGTGTGTTACAGGCTTTTCGGTATTACTTAGGGAATCTGAGCAAGTGAGGTGAACGTCTCAGTAATGCATGGGTAGTTGTTTGGAATACTGTAAACACAGATGCAAACGTGAGGCATTGCCCCCTTTAACCAGCCAGTCCTGAAATCCCCAGTAGCATCCTGTGTTACGATAGGTACAAGAACAGGCATACTTTGGGAACGTTGAAGTTTACCACAGAATGAGAAAACAACTTCTAGCCATATCATCATGTTGAGAATAACCGTACAGACTAATGCCCTTGATCTCAGACTAATGCACGTGATCTCACCACAGACAGCTCTTCATTCAAGGCTGAGGTCAGAAAACATTCACCACAAGTATCAAAGAGGTCCCATTGTCGACTTCTGTACACAACGCCAGACTTAGGAACGCGCATCCTCAACGGGGAAGGATCATGGTCTTTAGGTTTTTCAGTAAAATACTGACAGAGACTTCAAGGCGCTGGAGGGTGGTCAGAACCAAGTGAGGAGTCTTAGGATTAGATGGAGGACCCCTCTTAGGGCTTTGTTTTCATATTTACTGCTTTGGGGAGGTTCCAGGATCTCCCCCTTAAAGAGCTCCTGGGAGACTCTCTGGAGCGACAAGATCCAACTGCACATTGGTAGGGACTGCGCAGATACGGGGTTCTATCAAGTACCTACTGAATGATTTGGGGAATCTTCAAGGACTATAGGGAGCGACATAAACTGAATTGTTTTTCAAGGCTTGTTTTTGGTAAACATAGTGCACTAGGATCATCTTTTTAAGCTGGCATCTTTGTTCAGCTGGGAGTTGGTGGCTTGGAATATTGAACCTTCTTCCAAACTTTGATTTCAGGGTTTCTGCTGAAGTTTATGGATCTTTTTTGTTTTTCAAATTTATGGATGACTGCAGTGTGGCCCTAGGAACAGGCGGCCTCTTAATTTCTATGGAAAAACTAGGGTTTCATTTATTTCACAAAGGGATTTCGGCTGAGAGCAGCTGAACTGCTTGTGTGATAATCCAGGAAGAAAAGAGGCATTTCCACTAGCAATCCTTCTGGAACTCGGTCTCCCATGTTCTTGGTACCGCTGGTGTCGGTAACTCTGGGGGGAGTGAAGTTACTGGGAGGATTCTCAGACCACTCGTAACGAGGGCCTAAGCGTCTACAAAGATGGTGGATCCCATTCAGGCTTTTTTCACCAGACGAAGGTGACCGCCTTCATGCTTTGAACCAGAGAACCAGTAGATGTCCGACAGGTGTGGTGAATATACACTGCCTCCTGCCCGTCAGCATATTCCCTACCACTGACCACTCCTTCTTCCCTTTGTGTTGTGCTAAATGTAGCCTAGCAACTTGAGAGGTTGACTGAGGGCATAAGGTTTCACTCAACATCATAAATGTAGCCTGATCTTTTCTTTCCAGCTCATTCTCTGCCCTTTTAAAAAACTCTGGATAAAAGGAGAGATCCCAGAATGAAGAGAGGAGTTTTAAACCAGGAAGATCCAACCTTTTTGGATGGGGGGCACGTAGTCGCATATTAGCAAATACTTGTGCTTCAGTGGATATTGGCTGCCACCCAGAGCCTCCAAATTAAAAAAATATCGCCAAATCCAACCAGTAGTTGATCACGGTCTGCACTTCAGAAGGATGTTTTCTGCACCTATCTGGAGAGTTGTTTACCAAGGACAGGGTTCTGCTTGTTGCTTTTACTCCTCAAGAACAGGACCAGATCTGGGGTCTGGAATGAAGCTTTGCTGCTTCGACTTTGAAGAAGATTAAATGCTTCTTGCTGTCGAAGGGCGCTGGCACCAGACCATGAAAAATCAGAAAGTAAGGCCACTGGACTGAAGCCTGTGTGAAGGCAGCCTCAAGGAAATGAGCCACTCTGCATCAAAGCTGGACAGTGATAACCCAAGGACCATTCCACTATGTATAGGGTTGAGTGGCAGCAGATACCATTGCAGTGCTGCAGGTGCAGTCAGCATGCCTCATCCCAGAGGTGAAAGGATCCTCTGTGCTGGGACTTTGTAGCATCCCTCCTATGCTTCAAAGACATTCATAGGATTTTCCTTTCCACCCAAGGACACTGGATACTGTCCTGTGCCTCAGACGAGTTAGTGCGGTCATAGAACTGTTGGATTTTATGCCGTGTTTGCATCACAAAGTGACGAAAATCGGCGCAAATTAATTTTGTCCAATTTACTTTCGCGAAAGTAGGGTGAAGCAGAGCATATTTTCGATGCAATCACCCAAGGTTTCTGATGCTAAACACAATTTACTACATAAAGTAGACCGGGTTTAGCATCATAAAATAGCGCACCCTTCAAGCAGGCGCTATAAAGGAGAAATGTTTTTTTTCTCCTTTATTTTCCGACTTCGCATGTGTGCTTCACTGTACAGCACACATACAAAGTGAGAAATGTTGAAAATTAGTCTAAGCATAGTCTTCCAGTACAACATCTATGCTTGACTCACGGAGACACCCTTGCACTATGGAGCAGAGATGTCTCCGTGGAGCACAGCAGCTGATTTCAGCACCGGGGCTAGGCAGAGGGGAGTTCCATATTTCAGCAAATTCTGCTCCATCCAGATCAGAATTAGTGAACCCTTTACGTATAGTGCCCATATGTGGGTTGTCAAACGGAGAACTTTGTCTTGTCCCGGGACCTTATCACATGCGATTCCATTGACTATCAGGGCATTATCACATGGGATCCCATAGATTATCAGGGCCTTATCACGTGCGATCCCATTGATTACATGAGCCTTATCACATGCGATTGCATTGATTATCGGGCTTTATCACCTGGGATCCCTTGGATTATCAGGGCCTTATCACATGCGATCCCATAGATTATTGGGGCTTTATCACACATGGATATATAGATTATCGGGCCTTATCACATGTGATCCCATAGATCATCGGGCCTAATTACATGGGATCCCATAGATTATCGTGACTTTATCACATACGATCCCATAGATTATTGTGACCTTATTACATGTGTTTCCATTGATTATCAGGGATTTATCGCATGAGAATCCATAGATAATCGGGGCTTCATCACATGTGATCCCATGGATTATAAGGGCCTTATCACATGTGACCCCATAGATCATCGTGCCTTATCACATTCAATTCCATAGATTATCACAGCCTTATCACATGCTATCCTATAGATTATCACAGCTTTATCACATGCAAACCATAGATTATTGAGGCCTTATCACATGTGATCCCATAGATTATTGCAACTTTATCACATGCAATCCCATAGATTATCGGGGGCCTTATCACGTGTGCTCCAGTAGATTATAGCAGCTTTATCACATGCAATCCCATAGATTATTGGGGCTTTATCACATGCAATCCCATATATTATCAGGGCTTTATCACATGTGATTCCATCGATTATCAGAGCCTTATGACATATAATCCCATAGATTATTGGGGCTTTATCACATGTGATCCCATGGATTATCGGGCTTTATCACATGGGATCCCATAGATTATCAGGGCATTATCACATGCGATCCCATGGATTATCAAGGCCTTATCACATGCGATCCCATGGATTATTGGGGCCTTATCACATGCTATCCTATAGATTATCAGGGCCATATCACATGCGAACCATAGGTTATTGAGGCCTTATCACATGTGATCCCGTAGATCATGGGGCCTTATCACATTCAATTCCATAGATTATCACCGAGTTATCACATGCTATCCTATAGATTATCAGGGCCATATCACATGCGAACCATAGATTATTGAGGCCTTATCACATGAAATCCCATAGATTATCGGGGGCTTTATCACGTGTGATCCGGTAGATTATAGCAGCTTTATCACATGCAATCCCATAGATTATTGGGGCTTTATCACATGCAATCCCATATATTATCAGGGCTTTATCACATTTGATTCCATCAATTATCAGAGTTTTATGACATGCAATCCCATAGATTATCGGGGCATTATCACATGTGATCCCATGGATTATCAAGGCCTTATCACATGCGATCCCATGGATTATTGGGCCCTTATCACATGCAATCCCATAGATTAGCGGTGCCTTATCACAAGCGATGAACAATCTGTCCAAAAAAGAGACACAGGCTGTAGAGTCATTGGCCAATGACTCATCGATTACAATCAAACAGTCTGACAAGGGTGGGGCCACTGTGATAATGGCAACATCTGACTATGACATAGAATGCCTGAGACAACTTAGTGATCGCAAATACTACACCCCGATTAGCAAGAACCCCACTGAGAGACTTACTACAACCATCACGGGGGTTGTGTACTCGGCAGAAAGCCAAGGTTTGCTTAGCAAGAAGGAAGCTTCCTTCCTTAATCCACAAAGGAATAAGTCCAGTACCGGCCAGACCAATTGTTTCGGGTATCGATTCCGTTCTGGAACCGCTATCACAATTTTGTGATCACTTCTTACAACCTTTGGTAAAACTGATACCCTCATACCTTCAGTATACAACTGATGTACTACGCCTACTTGCCCAGTTTCCACAATCCGATGAGATTAACTTCCTCATCGCTCTAGATGTGGAAGCCCTATACACCAACATTCCACAAAGGGCCACTCTAGCTGTGATTGAGGAGGATCTCAATGCAATCACATGGGAGTCACCCACACCCCCAAGTTTCATTATGGAGTGTGCAACTCTGGCCTTAACGGAGAATTGTTTCGAGTTCAAAGGCCAATTGTATCACCAGACACAGGGTACTTCCATGGGAAGTACCTTTGCACAGAGTCTGGCCTGCCTCTACATGGCAGCCTTTGAACAACGACACATCCATCATGAGTCCAACCAATACCAAAATAACATCCTGTTATGGAAACGTTTCATCGATGATATCTTGATCTTCTGGAAGGGGAACAGCGAGAGTTATAATAACTTTTTCAGCTGGATTAACAACCTCAACCCTTACTTGAATTTCACCATTTCTTCATCTCCCAACCAGATATGATTTCTAGACCTTACCATCAAAATCGAGGGGGGCCAAGTGACTACAACGAGGTACAAAAAAAGTACTGACCGTAACAGTCTCCTTCTATTTAGCAGCCATCATCGAAATCATTGAAGGAAACATTTGGTCAGTTTTTAAGAGTACGGAAAAATTGAAGTTCAGTGGTTGATTACAAAACAGAATCAGCCGCCCTTCAAAAGAATCTGGCAGCAAGGAACTACCCCCCTAGGAGCATCGCCCTATCTAGAAAAAGAGCACGCAACAACAACAGGATAAGCCTACTTGAACATAAAGTAAAGAATGAAACTGACATACTTACCTGTGTCACAACATTTACTCCAGTTTCAAACCAACTAACCAGAGTATTGAAAAAACATTGGAGCATACTTAATACAGGGTCCCTTAACCTCGACCAACCTCGCTTTACTTTTAAGCGTTCAAAAAACCTTAAAGACATGCTCATTCACACGAGACCTAAAACAAAAGTCACCAATAAACAGGGCACACTGTGGCACCTACCAGCTGTTACTGGCCACTATCCCTGTGGCTCATGCACTGCGTGCACTTTCACTTCTGTCCATAAGACCATCACACTCAATGAAACCTTCGTGTGGGAAATGTTTTCAAACACTAATTGCAATACTGCCAACTGCATATACCTACTCACATGCCCCTGTGACCTATACTATGTGGGCATGACAACCCGCCCAATCAAACTGCGAATCTCTGAACACCGTAGCAATTTCCGCTGCCACAAAACCAACACCAAAATGTGTGCACACTACCTTGAAAAATCGCACTCACCAGATTCCATAACATGGGTAATCCTAGACGCAACCCCTAACATCTCGAAGAGAAATCTTTTTGCCAAAGAACAAAGATGGATACACCGCTTGTCTACATATGATCAAGGGCTCAATGAAGATATACCATGGAGTGCCATACAAACCTAAGCATAATTATTTACCCCAATGAACTAGTAGATCGGATGACTCCAGAGACTCATAATGCATTCCTTGCCCCCTTAACAACATACACCACCCCGTGTACTTATTGGGTTTGAGAGCCGATATGTCTTTAACATCAACGCTAATAGGGGACTCGCACTTTGCCTCTATTGTACGCCTACTAACATTAACAACATTAATATTGTGCCCAACTAATATTTCACAACTTCGATTGCGCAGTACAGTATTCAAGCCTACTTTTAATAAGCATTAATTTCGCCATATCACACCTTTTTAGATATGATTTTCAAAACACTTATTTGACATGAATGGTTGTGATATCCTTTTTAACCTCTATATTTCCACCTTCCGCCCTATTTGCGAGACACTCGTAAACACCACTTACTAATGGCCACCGTCCCTATACCGGAACTACTCTGTGGGAGTCACGTGATCGGGGCCACACTCGATTGGCTATGCGAATGGCCGCGATGGGTTAAAACCCTGAGTGTTCGGTTGCCTAGCTACCTCCCGGACCTGGAGGATTGGGCAGGTCGAGAGTAATGCGCACAACGCTTTAACCGTGAGTAAAAAGAAACAACAGGGTTGGGGTTTCCACGGCTATTAATTCGTTAATTTCTCACGCTAAGCGTACACCATAGTATTGATTACCTAGGGTGACATCCTTACAACCCCCCCCCCCCCTCCCCCGCTCTTTCAGCATTTTGAGTCAGGCATCATATCGCCGCACCAGGAGTGACCTTTTTAAACACCATGACTAGGAGATCAATAACCGAGCGTAGCTAATACATTTTACCATCGCCAAGCCCACCTTTTTATTTCCGTACTAAGCAGGGCATGAATACGATAACATTTAGACTTATTACACATCGACAAGGGCACTGCCAAGATCTAATAACTTTCATCATCATCACCATTTTCATTGGGATACATACTCTCTCCCCAGGCTTCATACAAGCCGTATTTTAGAACGACTATACGAGGAATGCTCCACCTATCCCCGTTAGATCCCGCCTTCATAGTGTGTTTAAGCTCTAACAACCATCAATGGCCATCTACCGCATACCGGTGTACATCTGACGCTTAACAATAGATGGTGATCCATCACACTCGCATCACCACAACGGTTTAATGAGTGAAGTTTGTAAAATTTACCTACTCCTTGATTTCACAACATCGCTCCAACCACCATTACACCATCATAAATAACTCTGGCTTGAACTGAGATCCCATACATAGGGGAATACATCAGATAAGACCAATATAGAGTGACTGATAGAACAAGGGACCCTTCCATTTGGCTCACTGGTCCTATATAAATCAGATAGCTGACGTTGTCAAAAGGATGAGTCTTGAAACACAGTAACAGAGTTAGTTCTATGCAATGCATACATTGTTTTGTTTCCCTTTACTAGTCTGCCACACACAGGAGCTATGCCTTGTGTGTGAATTCCACCGGGTACTGTTGATGCCTGGGGACCATACTATATTGGGTGAGTCAAGGATGATGTATTTCTGATTATAATAAATGTTTCTCCACAGGGGCCAATAGCCACTATAGCTCACTGTGGGATTGCACCACTTTATTGTTTTATACCTTCTTTTAATTGTCCTCTCAACGCCGCGGCGTTCACTTCACATATAACATTAGTTTTTTTTTTTTTAGTCATGATACCAATACGTGTTTGCCTGTGATAAACTACATCACCAGGAATGATACCTCTACAATTTTGTCTCCCACAACAGGTATTTCCAGATTGTATTCAGGTACATTTAGTATTAGACACAAATGTTGTGAGCAAAAATTTATGCCATATCTTTTTTTGTTGTAGTAATTTATTTACCTTGGTCCTGACGAATCGCATAGTTGATTAAACTCACAGCGAAGAAACATGTTGACCGACCCGATTTAAACAAGGACACTACTACACGAGACATAATACTCAGGCCAGTGCCTTGTTTTCACTGTTTTTACTTAGGGTGGGAGACCCCCAGAACAAAATTGCTCTTCTAGGTACTCACCAACCCTATTTTAATCACTACACTACATCTACACAGTTCTGTCCCCATACCTGCACTTCACCATACGACAGTTGGATAGAAGATCTCCGACAAAGTGCCCCTATTATAGGGAGCCCGTGGGGTATTGCACCGCCGACCCCACGAGGAGCAGCCCAAATGATGAAGCATGACACCTGAAAGGGTGTGTGAGGGCATTCAAATCCAACATATGGATTTCCACCCATGAGCCTCTCAGGGAATCATTGGGATCTAGTGAATTGTGACTCCATACAAAACCTACCACTGAGGAACAGCATTAATCTTTTTTCCATTTTCAGTCCTTAGGCCTCCCTTTTATGCTGGACCTCCCTACTCCTTGTCGAGTGGAAAAAGGCCTTCCGTCCCCTCTTGTTGTATACAATTATCAAAAGCGATCCCATAGATTATCGGGCCTTATCACATGCAAATCGATAGATTATCAGGGCCTAATCAAATGCAATCCCATAGATTACCGGCGATTTATCACATGCGATCCCATCGATTATTGCAGCCTTATCACATGCGATCCCATAGATTTTCAGAGCCTTATCACATGCCATCCCATAGATTATCGGGGCCTTATAACATGCCATCCCATAGATTATCAGTGCCTATTCACATGCGATCCCATGGATTATTGGTCCTTATCACAGGCGATCCCTTGGATTATCGGGGCTTTATCACATGCGATCCCATGGATTATCGGGGCTTTATCTCATGCGATCCCATGGATTATCAGGGCCTTATCACGTGTGATCCCAAGGATTATTGGTTTAACAGACAACAGCGGTTCCTGTGGACAATCAACAAATGATACTTACTATATAATAGTTCAATCACAATAATCGAAGGCAAAGAGCTGTCTGAAAGACAAAAGGCAGATAACACGAATTTTGTATGAAAATACGGTGTTTTATATAAGGTCATCACATTATTTTAAATCCAGTGCCTGGTGCCCGAAGTGATTGTGAAACCTATATTTCAAGGTTGTGACTCTTTGTGACATAAAAACAAGGTTTCATCAAAAATGTACAAAAGCGATCATTAAATCAATACATAATATGTGCTCGCAGCCTACTAATACAATAATAGTGGCTGACAAATGGTTCACTTCACTTAGTTGACAACGTTTTGACCCACTTAACAATGTGGGGTCTCATCAGGACCTATCAATGAAAGGGCACCTAAAAAATGATAACTATAGTACCAGTAATGGGGTGGTGGAGAAAAATGAGAGAAAAGCATGAAAAAGGTAGATATTCAGTCGCTAATCATACCCGGGGATGACTGTCAGATAATGTGGTGTGCACCGTGTGGGAGTAAAAAGAAAGAATAGTACTCAAATAGGGCCCAGCCGGGCACTGTGGGGACAAGAAATGAGGAATATTTAAATACATACGGGCACACTGGTTTAACGCTGAAAGTCACCAGCTGTGAGTGTAAGTTCAACTTACCCTATAGTGGGGAGGGTACTGACAGTCAGGGAGGCTCAAGGTTGAAGGCCTTCATAATTTGAAAAAAGGCGAGAAGCTGTTGTCAGGAATTTCTGAAAGAAGGGTTCAAACACCCAGTAAATATGTATGTTGCACAGGTGGTCAATTTTATATATTAGTCAAATTGAAAAAACTCTTACCCGTGGTAAAGGGCTGAATTCTAAATTAGCTTCAAAAGAAAATGACGACAATCCGTTACCTAAAAATAAGCAGTGAAATGAGCGAATAAACATTCACCCAATTTCCAACCTATAAAACCATAGGCACTCGCCTGTAAGGGGATCTCTATTCACCTTTAAAAGTGCAGGCAGGTTGCCACCTGAACCGTGAAACGTGGAGCGGCTTCAAAGCAGCCGCTCCGTATTTCACGTGAATGCATTGCCCCAGGGCAGCACAAGATTGCGGCTGCCCTGGGGCAGCGCATTACCAATAATGGAGCACGTTTTCCTTCATTGCACCGGGCACAATTTCTTTAAGGTGCACACGGTGCAATGAAGGAAAATGCGCTGCATGTGTAATGTGGCCCCAGGACGGCAACAGGACAGGCTGTGCTAGATAACTTGTTTCATTACGATTAACCTTGCTCTGCCTAGGCTTTCACAGAATGTTTTTCATTGCTTTGCTAGACTTCATTCTCAGATGTGACTCTTTGAAAGATGCAGTTTTGCATGAGAAAAGATTCACTTACCTGGAACCATAATTCTCCAGCAGTCGTATCGTTCATAGATTTACATGAACCTTCCCTCCTCCCTTGTCGCGAGACTAACTCTTTCAGACAAGCTACAAAAATCTGACAGGTGGAGGGCGGGGGAATGCAGAAGCGCAAGGGAGGGCACTCGAAAGCAGTGGGATGGAAGGGTTGGAGGGGATGCGTAAGCAACACTGGAGGGGGGTATCAAAAGCAACAAGGGGGGTTGGGGAAAGCAAGACGGAAGACATGATGGGGGAAGCAATGGGGAGAAGCACACAGGGGAGTGCAAGAGGGAGGTGGGCAGGTAGAAGCCATCGGGCAACAGAGAGCAACATGGACTGCTGTGGGACTGGTGTACTGGAGAGAGACAACCCGAAAACACACGGTAATAGAGTGCTTTACACAGAAGAAAAAAGTAGTGCTTGAAAAGCAATCAGTGGAAGCAGCAATGCTACCATTTAGAGATCGTTAAGAGGCAATGCTCCATGGGAGGGACAAACACAAAGTGACTCGCTGGGAAACGAATAAGAAGCAGGCAAATGGGAGTGCCAAGGACAGCCAAACAATGGTAACCAATGGGCAGACTCCAACCCTCTCTATGTAATTGGTAAGCCGCAATGTGCCTCACAAGAGACTGCGCATGCGCTTTGTAGTAGGCTATACCTAAAAAGCAGCTCTACTTAAAAAACAGAGATTCACACAAGGGTTGTGGGGATTGGGGCCAACAGATCAGTGATTTCATGACAGGCCAGGAGGGCCCACGTCACCGAAGCATGCGCCAGGGACTTTCCTGCCATGAAAGTCCTCGAACCGATTGAGATTTGAGTCAGCCGTTTGGGGGATAGGATTCCCCGCACAGTGCACTGAAAGTTTTTCAGTCCTTATAATCGTCCACTCTGTTTCAGCAGCCCCATTCCAATCAGAAAGATCCCCTTTTCATGCTAGACCTGCATGCCTATGGTTGCGTCCTCACAGTTTCACTGCTCCCCGATGGACATAACAGCTTCCACTTTCTCTTACAGCTCATTTCAGACAAGGAGAGGTTCTTGCTGTTCTCGGTCTTTGATGAGAACTTGAGCTGGTACCTGGAGGAGAACATCCAGCGATTCTGCCGTCAACCTGCGACTGTCGACCCGCATGATCCTGACTTCTACGCCTCCAATGTCATGCACAGTGAGTATCTGAGTAGGCACACAAACAGGGTGTGCCTAGGCAATCCCATGGGCACAGAGAGAACCATTGTGGTCTCATGGGTACATTGAGAACCACCGGTAACATGGGCACAGTGAGAACCATCGCAGTCACATGAGCACAGTGAGAACCATCAGTCACATGGGCACAGTGAGAACCATCAGTCACATGGGCACAGGGAGACCCATCCCATTCACAAGAGCACAGTGAGAACCATAGCAGTCTCATGGGTAGAGTGAGGACCATCGTGGTCACATGGGCACAGTGAGAACCATCGGTCACATGGGTACAGTATGATCCTTTGTGGTCACAATGGTACAGTGAGAACCATCGTGGTCACATGGGCACAGTGAGAAGCATCGGGGTCACATGGGCACAGTGAGAATCATTGTGGTCACATAGGCACGGTGTGACCATCAGTCACATGGGCACAGTGAGAACCATCAGTCACATGGGCACAGTGAGAACCATTGGTCACATGGGTACAGTGAGAACCATCAGTCACATGTGCAAAATGAGAAACATCAGTCACATGGGCACAGTGATAAGCATCAGTCACATGGGCACAGTGAGAACCATCATGGTCACATGGGCACAGTGAGAAGCATCATGGTCACATGGGTACAGTGAGATTCATCATGGTCACTTGGGCACAGTGAGAAGCATCTGCCAC
Source organism: Triturus cristatus (assembly GCF_964204655.1). Lineage (NCBI taxonomy): Eukaryota > Metazoa > Chordata > Amphibia > Caudata > Salamandridae > Triturus > Triturus cristatus. The sequence goes on from NC_140593.1 coordinate 42,012,461, forward strand.
ATGGGTACAGTGAAAACCATCATGGTCACATGGGCACAGTGAGAGGCATCATGGTCACATGGGTACAGTGAGAACCATCATGGTCACTTGGGCACAGTAAGAAGCAGCATGGTCACATGGGTACAGTGAAAACCATCTGCTGCTTGGGTCAGTGAGAAACATCCCTGGTCACAAGGGCACAGTGAGAACCAACCCGGTCACATGGGTACAGTAAAAACCATCTGCAACATGGGCACAGTGAGAACCATCGTGGTCACATGGGTACAGTCAATCAATCAATCAATCATGGAATTTATAGCGCGCACTACTCACCCGGATGGGTCTCAAGGCGCTTGGGGGAGGGGGTCTGCTACTGCTCGAACAGCCAGGTCTTGAGCTGTTTCCTGAAGGCGAAGTGGTCCTGGGTCAGCCGCAGGTGGACGGGCAGGGAGTTCCATGTCTTGGCCGCTAGGTAGGAGAAGGATCTTCCTCCGGCGGTGGCTCTCTGGATGCGAGGGACGACGGCGAGGGCGAGGTTTGCGGATCGTAGCTGTCGGGTGGGCGTGTAGAAAGTCAGGCGGTCGTTGAGGTACCTTGGGCCCAGGTCGTGGAGGGATTTGTGTGCGTGGGTGAGGAGTCTGAACGTGATCCTCTTGTTGACAGGGAGCCAGTGCAGGTCTCTCAGGTGGCTCGAGATGTGGCTGCGTCGGGGGGCGTCCAGGATGAGACGGGCGGAGGCGTTCTGGATACGCTGAAGTCTTTTCAGAAGCTTGGCTGTTGTGCCGGCGTAGAGGGTGTTTCCGTAGTCTAGTCTGCTGGTGACGAGGGCCTGGGTGACAGTCTTCCTGGTCTCGGTCGGGATCCATCTGAAGATCTTGCGGAGCATGCGGAGGTTGTGGAAGCAAGATGAGGAGACAGCGTTGACTTGTCTGGTCATCGATAGGGAGGAGTCCAGGATGACGCCCAGGTTGCGTGCGTGGTCCGTTGGCTTGGGTGCGGTGCCCAGGGCCGGGGGCCACCAGGAGTCGTCCCATGCGGAGGGCGACGGTCCCAGGATGAGGACTTCTGTCTTGTCCGTGTTCAACTTCAGGCGGCTGATGTTCATCCATTCGGCGACATCTTTCATCCCTTCGTGTAGGTCGGCTTTGGCGGTTTCGGGGTCTCTGGTGAGGGAGAGAATCAGCTGGGTGTCATCGGCGTAGGAAATGATGTTGAGGTTGTGTTGGCGTGCGATGGCAGCGAGGGGTTTCATGTAGATGTTGAAGAGAGTGGGGCTGAGCGACGATCCTTGCGGGACGCCGCAGATGACTTCGGTGGCCTCAGAGCGGAACGGAGGGAGGCGTACTCTCTGTGTTCTGCCGGAGAGGAATGAGATGATCCATTCCAGAGCAGTCCCCTGGATGCCGGTGTCATTGAGGCGTTGGACTAGGGTGCGGTGGCAGACAGTGTCAAATGCTGCGGAGAGGTCAAGGAGGATGAGTGCCGCTGTTTCACCTTTGTCGAGCAGGGCTCGGATGTCGTCGGTGGCTGCGATGAGGGCGGTCTCGGTACTGTGGTTGGCTCTGAATCCGGATTGCGATGGGTCGAGGGATCCGTTCGTCTCGAGGAAGGCGGCCAGCTGCTTGTTGACTACCTTCTCGATGACTTTGGCAGGGAATGGAAGGAGCGAGATTGGGCGGAAGTTCTTGAGGTCGGTCGGGTCCGCTGTTGGTTTTTTCAGTAGTGCGCTGAGCTCGGCGTGCTTCCAGCTCTCCGGGAAGGTGGCTGTGTCGAAGGAGGCGTTGAGGATGTCTCGGAGGTGAGGTGCGATGGTAGAGGCGGCCTTGTTGAAGACATGGTGGGGGCATGGGTCGGTCGGAGATCCGGAGTGGATGGTGTTCATCATGCGTGTCGTGTCTTCGGTGGCCACTTTGGTCCATGTCTGGAGGATAGCGGCGGGGTGTGTAGGTTCGGTCGATGGGTGCGGGGGTGGAGCGCCGAAACTGTTGTGGATGTCGGCGATCTTGCGGTGGAAGTACGAGGCGAGGGAGTCGCAGAGGTCCTGCGAGGGAGTGATGTCGTTGTTGCCGGCGCTGGGGTTGGAGAACTCCTTGACGATGTTGAAGAGCTCCTTGCTGTCATGGGCGTTCTTGTCCAGTCGTTCCTTCAAAGATTTCTTCTTGGTGGTGCGGATGAGCTGATGATGTCTGCGGGTGGCGAGTTTGAGGGCGGTCATGTTGTCGGTGGTCTTGTCGAGGCGCCAGGCCTTCTCGAAGGTGCGGCAGGCCTTCTTGGAGTCCTTGAGTTCGTCGGTGAACCAGGGGGCCTTCTTGCTTCTGGGCCTGGTGAGTGGGTTCTTCAGTGGGGCGAGGTCGTTGGCACAGGAGGTCAGCCATTGCGTGAGGTCGAGGGCTGCTGTGTTAGGGTCCGTTGTCCTGACCGGTGGGTTCTGGCTGAGGGAGGTGGTGAGCTGGTCGACGGTGATCTTGCTCCAGTTTCTGTGGGGAACCTGCTTCGGGTGGTGCTGGACCGTGTTCTTCTTGAAGCTGAAGTGGACGCAGCTGTGGTCAGTCCAGTGGAGTCCGGTGCAGTGGCTGAAGGTGACGTGCTTGCTGGATGAGAAGAGGGGGTCGAGCGTGTGGCCGGCGTGGTGGGTGGGGGTGTTGACCAGTTGCTGGAGTCCGAGGTTGGCGAGGTTGTCCAGCAGGGTGGTCGTGTTGCGGTCGTTGTTGTTCTCCAGGTGGAAGTTGAGGTCCCCGAGGAGGATGTAGTCGGCGGAGGGGAGGGCGTGAGGGCTGATGAAGTCCGTGATGTCTTCGCAGAACTGTGCGCGTGGTCCCGGGGGTCTGTAGATGAGGGTGCCTCTGAGGGTAGTCTTGGGGTCGGTGTGGATCTGGAAGTGCAGGTATTCGGCGGTGTTGAATGCGTCGGTGGAGTCAGTCGAGATGCGAATGGTGTCAGTGAGAACCATCGTGGTCATATGGGCACAGTGAGAACCAACCCAGTCACATGGGTACAGTAAAAAACATCTGCCACATGGTTACAGTGAGAACCATCATGGTCACATGGGCACAGTGAGAAGCATCATGGTCACATGGGTACAGTGAGAACTATCATGGTCACATGGGCACAGTGAGAAGCATCTGCCACATGGGTACAGTGAAAACCATCATGGTCACATGGGCACAGTGAGCAGCAGCGTGGTCACATGGGTACAATGAAAACCATCTGCTACTTGGGTCAGTGAGAAACAGTCCTGTCCCAGGGGCACAGTGAGAACCATTTTGATCACATGGGCACAGTGGGAAGCATCATGGTCACATGGGTATGATCCAACGGCGCACCAACAACAGATATTCCAATACCATATAATCAACTGGGCCCATCAATCACACCTACACTCAAATTCATCTGGTTAGCCGCTGGGGGGGTTCTGTTTGTTTATTATTTCATGAATTGATCAGTACTGCAGGAATTCGTATTTCACCCTATTTATTATCACTGATCAATAAGTTCTTTCCATTTGGTTGATGGACCAAATTAGTTGGAACTAGTTGATGGTGACGATGCACTTAACCTCTCTTGCAAATAATGTATCTATAATAATAAACACAGACTCAGGAAGTTTTCAAAACCTTTATCTAATCTTTAAGTGTGAGTGAACCATTCAAATACACCACGGACACCATCAATCATTAGGGAGGAAGAATCAATCAACTCAAATACTCTCACAAATTCAAAAGATTGACGTTGCTTAGAAAGGAGAGGATAGAGACAGCAGTACATCAGGAAAATGTATGAATTTATAGTTACCACAGATGGTGTGAAGACCAACCCCCTGGCCAAAGGGCTGGTAATGGGCCCCGGGAAAGATCAAGGACAAAGACTTCAAGACAGGAATCAGGACAGGATAGTGAACCTCACTAGACCGCCGAACAAGTCGCACCCCTCTCTGACACTCTCTTCCTCCTCGAGATTCTTCCGCGATCTTCTTTCTAATCAATTGCTTTTAATTGGTAATTCTCTATTGAATCTTCTTCAGAATCTCAGCATCATCGATAACATTTGTCAGCATCTTTCCTCTCAGCATTCTCTCAGGATCACACACACCCAACTAAATAAACTACCTTAGTTATACCTTTTGGGATTCATGAACCAACCCCTAAAGTTGCAATATCATAAAAATATGAACTCTGATTGGACAGGCAAGGGGCGTCTTGGTCATCACACCATGATGGCATAGCACTTTCTTTGTTCCCAAACCCCTCCCTTTATTAATATGCATTTTATTTTATTTCCTACCAGAGTTTACTCATAGTTGATACAATTTTATCAATAATGTTCATATGACTTTAGCCACTTCAGTTCGGACATCCGAGTTTCCCAGGGTTTAGCAGTCGTTGGCCTTGGCTGTGATCCAATCATGGGATCATTCTTCCCGGGGAAATAGCGGCCCCACATTCGCAGAAGGCTGTCTTTCAATCACTCGGGTTGTGGCAAGAAGGCCCAAAATACGAACTAATAAAAGCTGGAGAGCGAAAATATTACTTCAAGAAATAAATGATTTCACTGTATACCACCTACATCTATTGTATCCCCCTTTATGTATGCAATACTTTCCCTGCATTAGCTCTTAGTAAATGAAGCGTTTTCTAAATAGCAAAGTAGATGCCATGCATGTGGGTCTTGAAGACGCCATGTTAGTGCATTTTGCTCATGCGCGAGAAATTCCCTCCAAAGCTTGTTAAACATCACATTACGTAGATGTAATTGACTAATGCGCAGTAAAGTTTTCCCTGTTAGAACCACACTTTTAGTCCGCTATCCGTATTAATGGTTAGAAAACACATAGGCAAGCTTCTCTGTCTTATTTATGTAGCTGTAAGTTGCAAGGATTAATCACGAAACATAATTAATAACTCATGTTAATATGTTAAACGAGTGAATTGAATTTGAGCAAGTCTCACATAAAAGAGTCCTTGCTCCATCAATCCCCTCTCTAAACTACCCACCCTAAAACAGATACCAACTTTCAGTATTCCCTAAGCTCCATTTCCATTTCCACTTTTCCTTCTCAAAATATTTCATGTCTTTATAAAGTTTGCCATTCATTTCTTCCATCTCTATTTCGTCATTTTCCCTCTTTCTTTTCATTCCCTTTTCATTTACTTCATATTTCCTTCTTCTTCTACAACACTTACACCAAATCATTATTGTTAATGCTATTATTGTCACACCTACTAGGAGCAGAATTATCTGACCAAAAAGACTTTTCCCTATATTAGTAAACCAAGTCCCTATTGAAGTTATACTTTTTGTTATTCTCTCCCACACACTGCCAACCTCCAGTGGTTTCAAAATTTCATGAACCCTTTCATTTCTTTACTTTTGTCAGGAATGTAAGTGCAACAATGTTGAACTTTCAATATTCCACAGACTCCGCCCTCTTTTGCTAATAGGATATCAAGTGCAAGACGATTTTGTAAAACCATTGATCTGATCGCAACCATTTCTGTATTGATCATCAAGAAACCACCAGCAGTATCAGTCGATAGACGATCAACTACTGTTGATAACTGACAAATTATTCGTGAATTTAGAATGACTCCCATTGAAGGTATTAGTGCACTAAATATATCACCTACAATTTCTGAAAAACTAGCTCTCTTTGTTCGTGTTAGTTCATTTGAGTTTTCATTGCTTCCAGTGATTCTTTTTATATGGTTGGTTTTCAGAAATACAATCCCCGATAGCAGCTTCCATACCATTGTGCAGGTAGCTTAAAATAAGCATTATTACCACACACATAATAAATCCCAGGAAATACAGAATCAGTTCCCCCTTTTAGTCCCCAACCTCCCAAGATTAGGAAGTTATGTTCACATTCACTGGAACCAATAAATATGTTATTGTATTCTGTTTTTAATCTATGAATGCAGATCTTCCCTTTCTTTACAAAGTCCAGGAACATTGCAGCATGAGCCTTGCCAGCGGTATAAATTCCCTCCCTTTCAGCCCATGTTGGAACATGAGTTTTCTGTTCAATAGCTTTCTTTTGGAAGTTCTGCCTTGTTTCCTCAACTAAATTCAGGAATATCTTTTCTTCTTCACGTAATGTGCATGTTAAATATTTTAGTGTGCTTTAACTAAATCTATAAACTTCATTGTCAGGAAGAATTCACCCATGAACTGTGCATTCCGAGCACTAAGTACTGGATTCATGTTCCCTCGAATAGGAAGTTCTGAAAATACTACATCTAAGTTTGAATAATAATACTGTAATTTCCCGGTTGCATAAAACAGACTTGCTAATACACTACATGATACACCATATGTCAAAGATATGTGATGGTATGTGACTCCTTCTGACACTGATGCTGGTAACTTCATACAAACATAACAATCACTAACTTTCATTGTGTCTACATATTCTATTAATAACTTTGTGAAGACATTTAATGATGTTTCATTATCTGTCACTGTATGATAGAAATCTGTCTCATCTGCTGCTTGTAATTCTACCCTATCCCTTTTGTATGTAGCTGTGTTCTCATAAGTACCTGTGTCATTCTTCTTGTTTGTTGTCATGAGTAACGGAACTGCTACTGTTAAAACTAACCATATTAGTATCACCATTATATTACTACATATAAATGCTTTACAAAATCTTTGTACACTATTTCGTTTTGGTTGCTCAGTAACTCTGTTTCTTGTCATTTTAATCTGGGTGAAACATTTTTCCTCTTTAGCACCAGAATTTTCAGAATTTAATTTTAATGAACTCTCACTCTTTTTCTTTCACTGGTGTAGGTTTCTGTTTTTCCGATTCCTCCCTTATGTCCAGATTCTCAAACTCTTCCAGTATAATGTAGGTCCATTCAGGACCTTGATATTTATTGTTCAGAGTTTTCAATCTCGAACTTCTTCGTGAGTTTCTCTCTTTTTTTTGTCTTGTTCGGGTTTGACTTGAGATCTCACTCACTTGTTCTGGCTTTTCAATTATCCTTTTCAGAACATATCTCAGTCTTTTCACTCCACCTGGCCAGTTGTCACCTTTTCTGGCTCGTTTTATTTGTACTGCACTTTCACCCTCTTGGTCTTTATTCAGTGTTCTTTTCTTATTATAGAAGTCTGGCACAACTTGTTCTGTCTCAGTTGATTCACTTTCTGACTGTTCCTGTTCATGTCTTTTGTTTATTATCGCATTCACCTGAACTTGTTCTTCTTCTAGCTGGTCCTGTGTTTAGCTTGTCCTTCCTCTTCTTCCCAAACTTGTTCTTCTTTTCCTAACTGGTCCTGATCAGGTCCTATTGCAATTTGCTTGGCTGCTGCCTAACCGTGTACTTCTTCTCCTAACTGTTCCTCCTCAGGATTGAGAATAGTTTCAGTTTCATTTACCTAAGTATGTTTTTCTTTCCCTGTCTGTTCCTGTTCAGATTCTGGATTTGCTTTGTTCTCTTCTTCCTGAGCGTGTTCTTCTACACCTATCTGGTCCTCACTATCGTCATGTCTGTCTAATCTTGTTCTGCTTCTTGTTTGGACAATTACTTCAGGTATATCAAATTCTGGTATCCATCCCTCCTGGCTTGTGCTCGGTTGTTCCAAGTCTACTATTTCAGAATTAAATTCTCTAGATTCTTCGACTTCACAACATTCAGCTACTTCAACTGTCTCAGTCAGTTGTTCAGTCTTAAAAGGGGCAGGTACCTATTTGGTATGACTAGCATGAATTCAATTGGGTAATCCTGCACACCTTACTGCAGTGGTAGCAACCAGTATGACTTGACGAGGATCATCCCACCTCGGTGCTAGGCACGTTTTCCTGGCGTGTTTCTTCACTGCCACCCTGTCTCCAGGATTCAAATCATGTGCTTGCATTGGCTGCCTGGCAAATGCGTCTTCTCCAACCTGGTGAGAGACAGAACCCACTAGGTCAGCCAATCCTTTGCAATAGTCCAATACCAAATCATCATATACTCATTAATTTATATCCAGGAATAAATGCTTGTCTCATGGCCCTTCCCATGATGATTTGATGGGGACTTAATCCGGTTTTCCTCTCAGGAATACTTCGTAGTCCCATCAACACAAGAGGCAATGCATCTGGCCATGACAATGATGTGGAGGCACATACTTTAGCCAGTCTTGATTTGATTGTGCCATTCATCTGTTCAAGCACTCCAGAAGCCCCTGGGTGGTATGCACAGTGCAGTTTCTGATTAATTTTGAATGTTTCACAGATTAATCGAATTACCTCATTGTTAAAATGAGGTCCTCGATCTGATTCCAAAGTGACTGGGAAACCAAAACGTGGGATGAGTTCTCTTAACAATAACTTGGCAACTGTGAGACCATCATTTCTCCTAGTGGGATAGGCCTCCACCCATCATGAAAATAAACACACTATAACAAGGACATACTTCAGTTCATTACATGGGAGTAACTCAACAAAATGTATTTGTAGTCTCACAAATGAACCTTCAGCCTTTCCAATTTTTCCCCAACTGACTAGTGTTTTTCTGCATGGGTTTTGCTGTTGACAAACTAAGCATCTCTGGCAAAGGCTCTCAGCGACCACCCTGAACTTTGAATTATACCAATTTTGTCTGAAAAGTCTAATCATGGCATCCCTGCCTACATGTGTGTCACCATGATACACTTGGGCCATTGGGGAAAGTAAGCAGTCTGGTATAACTGGTCTACCATCAGGGTACACCCACACTTCATCTTCTGCTCTTCTGGTGCAACCTGCCCTTAATCAGATTTCCTTTACACTCACCTCAACCTCATCCTGTAACTGCCTCACCTCTTCCCATGTTTCTGGAGCTGAGAAAAACATAAGTTGGCATCTGTTTTCACTTGTTTCAATTGTTCAATTCAGTGCCATATCAGTTTTTGCACAATATTTAGCAATGTGGTCAGCATATCTGTTACTGGCTGTCACATAGTCATTGCCTGACTGGTGAGCAGCACACTTGACCACTGCTACTTCTTTTGGCAACTGAATTGCGTCCAATAGTTCTTTCACAATTTTCCCATTTCTTATTGGAGATCCTGTAGAAGTCAAAAATCCCCTCTGCAGCCAAATCTGGCAATAGCCGTGCACAATTCCAAAACCCTATTGACTGTCAGAAAATATGGTTATCCTCCAATTTTTCCCAAATTTACATGCTTTAATCAAAGCCATCAATTCAGCTACTTGTGCAGACTTTACTCCTGGTAAATGGGATGCTTCAATTACACCTGAAATTTTACAAACTGCTTAGGCAGCATTAAGTCCTCCTCCCTCAATTCTCAGGCATGAGCCATCTACAAATAGCTTGTGATCTGGGTCTTTCAGGAGCTCTTCCCTAATGCCAGGTCGGGGCTTTGTACACAGCTCTGTCACATCCAAACAGCCATGATCTATCTCATCCATCACCTCTTCACAGGTTGGATTTGGCAGTAAAGTTGCAGGGTTTAATACTGTACATCTCACTACTGTCACGTTTTCTGCTCCCAGAATCGCTCTTTCATACTTAGTCATCCGACTGGGAGTAAGGTGCTGAGTTCGAGTTCTGGTTAAAAGAATTTCAACTGAATGCGGAATGAAAACATTGACAGTATGTCCCATCACAATAGGTTCACTTTGCTCTAGGCTCATACAAGTAGCAACAACTGCCTTTAAACAGCCGGGTAGAGCTGAAGCTACTAGACGTCTGCTCAATTCATGTGTTTGGGTCAAAACAGAGTGCACAATTTTCTCTTTCACAAGAGAACAGTGCAAATTCTTTTGTGTAGTCAGGCATGCCTATAGCAGGGGCTTCGCACAGACAGTCTCGTAATCTCATAAAAGCTTCAACACATTCATCTGTCCAAACAATTGGGTCATTTGCACATTTTTGGGTCATCTGGATTAATGGATTTGCTAACAAGGAGAACCCCATAATCCATTGTATACAATATCCAACTACTCCCAGAAACATTCTCATTTCTCTTTGAGTGTGAGGCAGTGACATTTGTTTTAATATTTTTATTCTTTCTGTAGTTACTTTTCTGACTCCTCTTTCTAAGGTGTGGCCTAAGTATTTTACTCCTTGTTTACAAAATTGCAATTTTTCAGGAGATACTTTGTGTCCTACTTTTGCCAAATTGTTTAATAATGCAATTGAGTCAGTGACACAGTGCTCACGAGTCCTTGATGCGACCAGAAGGTCATCAATATACTGCACCAGGACTGACTTTCGGGGCATGACTAGTGTTTCCAGACACTTTTTCAAGATCTGGTTAAAGATTGAGGGACTCTCTTTATACCCTTGAGGAACTCAGCACCATGCCAATACACGGTCACAAAACTTAAAGGCGAACAGATACTGACTATCTGGATGCAAAGGAATAGCGAAAAAGGCATGGGATAAATCCAATTACTGTAAACCAGCCTGCATTCCAGGGTATCTGATATAAAATCACTGCAGGGTTTGGTACTACTGGACAACAAGGCACTACAATTTTATTTATTTTCCGCAAATCCTGCACTACTCTGTACTTTCCATTAGGCTTTTTAATTCCTATTATGGGCGAATTACAAGGGCTGCTTATTATTTCTTTTAAAATGCCTTCTTCAACCATTCGTTCAATTTCTAAAACAACTCCTGCTTTTACTTCTGGGCTCATCTTGTATTGTCGGGTGTTTGGATAGACTGCACCTTCTTTCACAGTATCCACATTTGCTATCAATCCAATTTATTTTCCTGTAAAGTCCCACACTTCTGGGTTCACTGTAGTTCTTAACTCTTCTGGTAAGTCATTTGAGGTAATTAGGGAAAACATTTCATTCACTTCAGTACCTTGCTTTGCTAACCATATCTTATAGACAGGGGGCCCGATTCACAGAACTAACTTAAGACAAAATCCTAAACTTACTACCATTTTGGTATTCACAGAAGGCACTTACTCATTTTGGTATTCACAGAAGGCACTTACTCATTTCGGTATTCACAGAAGTTAGGAGTCCTAACTTTAGGACTCCTAAATGCCTTCTGTGAATACCGAAATTCTTAAAATTAGGATTTTTCTCAATTTAGTAGTCCTAAGTTTAGACTTAGGACTACTAAATTGAGAAAAATCCTAATTTTAAGAATTTCGGTATTCACAGAAGGCATTTAGGAGTCCTAAAGTTAGGAGTCCTAACTATACTACTAGTAAACTGAGAAAAATCCTAATTTTAAGACTTTCGGTAGTCACAGAAGGCATTTAGGAGTCCTAAAGTTAGGAGTCCTAAATTTAGGACTACTAAATTGAGAAAAATCCTAATTTTAAGAATTTCGGTATTCACAGAAGGCATTTAGGAGTCCTAAAGTTAGGAGTCCTAACTATACTACTACTAAACTGAGAAAAATACTAATTTTAAGACTTTCGGTATTCACAGAAGGCATTTAGGAGTCCTAAAGTTAGGACTCCTAACTTCTGTGAATACCGAAATGAGTAAGTGCCTTCTGTGAATACCAAAATGAGTAAGTGCCTTCTGTGAATACCAAAATGGTAGTAAGTTTAGGATTTTGTCTTAAGTTAGTTCCGTGAATCGGGCCCAATATCTTCATCAGCGGTTTGGAAAGTAACACCATCCGGTGTGCAATAGATTGTGCAGTTCATCTTGTACAGCAGGTCTCTACCTAATAAATTCACAGGACTAGAATCACAAACAATAAATCGATGTATATCTTTGAAGTTACCAATATGCACCTCCATTGGCTTTGAAAGTGGGGTTTTAATTTGTTGGTTCGAAACACCGACGACTTGGATACTATCTCCCGAGAGGGGTAGGTTTGGGATGTCTGCTTTTCTCAAAGTAGAATGGGTAGCACCAGTATCCAATAGAAAAGTGATATCATTTCCTTACACTTTCCCATCAATAAATGGACCTGACTGATCTACCGGCAAGGATGTGCCAAGTACGCACTCCTCTTCCTCCCCTCTCAGGCACCGTCAATCATCTGAGTCACTGTCAGTACTTTTCAAAAGATATTGTGAAATCACAGAATTTTTCTTACCACTTCCCCCTGGAAATCCGGCGTCCGTGTGGTGCGTTTGAGGATTCACAAAGTTTGGCATAGGTGCTGGAGGCACCTGATACTGTGGATTAACTACCTGCTGTGGCTGATTCCCGACCCCTTCAGTCTGCGTCTGTGGGTTTAAATTTTGATTTGGCCCATTATTATTCTGAATATTCTGACACTCATTTCTCCAATGTCCAAGCTTTCCGCATCCGTGACATGGAAACTTCTTTTTCGCATCCTCTCAATTCATTCGTCCTCTTAATTTACCACCATTCATTCCCTGATCACTCTGGTTCAACCCTTTGTCAGTCTCTGTATTTAATTTTAATTCCTGCTGTTCTGCTAATTTCACTTGTGCCCACATCATCTTCTCTTTTAACTTTTTAAGTCTGGCTTCAATATCGTCGCCACAATATTTGGCGTACTTCAAAATATCATCAATGCTTTTGCTCTGCCAGCAAAGCATATGCTGTTGAATCATCTGACTAATCTCTGGTTTCAAGCCATACACAAACCGATACACAAAATGCCCCAGGTCCTTATCTCCAATATTCTCAAAACCTCTGTACTGCATGAACACCTGTAACAGCCTTTCATAATAAGCATGTACAGACTCATTTGATTCTTGAGTTGTCCTGTCCATCTTTACCCAATCTGTCTCTTTTGGAGGAATATTTCCTTTTAAGAAAGTAATCACTTGGTGATACTTTTTCATCACATCATCTGAGGGTGATCCTGTTTTAGCATTCCCTTGGATACTCTTCACTTGGCCAACCAACTGTGATTTTACACTCTGTCCACAAATCTGCAGGTACCACAATGTCAAACAACCCATCCAGGTCCTTCAACAAAACTTTTGACACCTTCACAAACCTCTCAACCTGCTTGTACCACTCCACGGGTTTTTCTCTCAATTTTGGAAAATCATTTGTAAATAACAAAATATCCTGTCTGCTCCATGGGACATGAACATATACTCCACCAGGTACTTCTCTTGTGGGACACAACCTTTCTACCTTTTCTGTGTCTTTCAATAAGAAAACAGATGTTGACGCTTCCCTAGCCTTTGCTTCCACTTTCTTTTTTGTCCACCTAGTTTTCTACTTGTCCATATCTCCCCACTTCTGCAAAATGTTCATTAGTTCTTTTACTTGTAATTTTCTACCAGACACATTCATGTTTTCCAAATCCTTATCTGTGAATTCCACTCGATAGGGCTTTTGAAACGCTGTAGATTTCCCTATGTCTATTCCAATTTCTGCAGCCATTTCCATTAATTTTCATGATACACCTTTGCGTTACGTGTCATACTCCTACATACAAACAACAATTCTTCTTCATTGTAATGATTCAATCTTCCTAATCCCACATTTCCATCAATCATTTCCTCTAACTCCACTTTCAACGTATAAATGTCTAAAATCTTTGGGACTGAACTACGTCTTTCTATTCCCTATGACCACCTTTCCAAATCTTCTGGTGTGACCGCTGTTGTTCTTTTAGTGATTGGAGGTGCAATTGTCCCTCTTTTCCTCCCATGATCAGGTGAACTTCTTTTTGGAGATCCAATTACTGGCTCTCCTATAGGGATATCCATTAATGAAATTACTGAACTGCACTCACTGGCTTGATCGTCCGCAATTATTTTTTCTGTTCTGGAGTTACTCATTGGGGCAGGTACAGTTTGAGAATTTTGAACATTCGCTTTATTCCCGAATAATGGTATAACAGGACCTATCGTTACAGGTACTGACAGGGCTTCTGCGGGCAAATTTAATTGATTTATTTTCTGTATCAATTCTTCTCTATTTTTGTTCAAAACCTCAATTTCTTTTTCTTCTAGTACTCTATTTATTGAATTATCATGCAAAATTTGCGGAACTAAAGGAGTTCCTAATGCTGGGGCACTTGAGGTGACTACTCTATTGAGTCCTTCCTGATATGGGGTAGGATGTTTTGTTAAAAAATCCTCTAAAAATTCATCCTCTGATTCTCCATACCCTGTCACACTCATGTGCTTGGTTTTCGCTCTACACTTACTTCCCGTCTGTTCTTCAACCGTCAGTACTGGATATAACCCTTCTGATACCATAGCTCTTCTCCATTGTTTTATCTGATCTTCTCGTGATCCATTCATATATCTTGGAAAAAATCCCTTCATTCTCCCCCTTCCGCGCTTCTCTCTCTCATATGACTCAGTCTCCCATTCTTCTAAAGCCTCATACTGAGTTAGTCTAGGTCTTGGTTCTAAATCATTCATTCTCATTCTCAAATTCTGAAGAACTCTCCCATTAAATGTATCATATTCTGGGAAAGCTAAGACTCCATCACCTTTTGTGTAATTTACCCAATTCTCTAACCATACACAGCTATGATAACTGCTCTCCATCATCATGAATGAAGCAGGTTTTTTTTCTGTGGAGGGATAAGAATCCCTTCTCGAGTCAATATGGGCTTGTCTTTCTTAAAGAAATTCTTAATTCTTTTTATCAATGATATTTTTCTCTCTTCTCTATATATTTTGGGTAAGTATGGATGCATGAAATTGTATTCTGCAAATCCTAAAATTCTCCTATCTGGGCAGTAACTTACAATAGCCTTTTCCCAATCTCGCATATAATTTTCCTTTTGTCCAATCCTAAAGTAGCTTCTGTTTTCCCAACCAAACAGACTCGGGCTCACACTTGTGGTTTGACCAATCCCAGCGCGGCCTTCTGTGACGTCAGTATCACTCCTTACTACTGACCCCTCCTTTACAATCTGCGTTTGTCGCACACGCCCGCTGTTTCCACCAATCCCAGCGCGGCACACTGTGACGTCAGTCTAACTCCGGCAACTGACCCTCCCTTTACAAGGTAATGCAATGATTATTCTCAATACTTTTCATTAAATTCGTCGTTAGTAACAACTTAAAAACATTCACTACTCTGCCTGTTCCACTAAACAAAGGATAGATTTATTTTCACTGCAAGTAACACATTCCGCTTACTGTTCATTGAATAAGAAATTCCGTTTACCCTTCATACACTGCGAGTAAAACTTTCTGCTCACTCTTCTTTAAGGAAAGTCTTCCGTTTACTCTTCACTTATGCTCAGAAGAACCTGCAATTCCTTCGGTATTACTCTTTCTAGGTTATGCAAGACCAAAGTTTCACCAGGGAACTCTTTTGCTGTCACTCTAGCTCGGAAGAACCTGCTACTCCTCCAGTGTTACCCTTTCTAGGTGATATAAGACTAAAGTTTCACCAGCAAACACTCTGCTTTCAATCACTCTCACTTTTACACAAAATAGTCCCTAAATTTAACACTGCCAGCCCCGCATAGCTTCTCAGTGCTAATTCAACAGACGAGTAACCTCAATGCAGCGTGGCTACTTCCACCACCCTCTATTACTTCCAGAGAGTTTCAGGTATCACTATACCCGTGTTTCCAGACAACATAAAATGCGACGCGGACAGATTTGCTAAAACATAAATTAATAATCAATGATCAATATTCATTACTCATCACCAAACTAGTCAATAATAACTATAACTCTGCTACCAGAAAACGGATCCACCAACAACAGATACTCCAATACCATATAATCAACTGGGCCCATCAATCACACCTACACTCAAATTCATCTGGTTAGCCGCTGGGGGGGGGGTTCTGTTTGTTTATTATTTCATGAATTGACCAGTACTGCATTAATTCATATTTCACCCTATTTATTATCACTGATCAATAAGTTCTTTCCATTTGGTCGATGGACCAAATTAGTTGGAACTAGTTGATGGTGACGATGCACTTAACCTATCTTGCAAATAAATCATCTATAATAATAAACACAGACTCAGGAAGTTTTCAAAACCTTCATCTAATGCTTAAGTGTGAGTGAACCATTCAAATACACCACGGACACCATCAATCATTAGGGAGGAAGAATCAATCAACTCAAATACTCTCACAAATTCAATAGATTGACGTTGCTTAGAAAGGAGAGGATAGAGACAGCAGTACATCAGGAAAATATACGAATGTATTGTTACCACACATGGTGTGAAGACCAACCCCCTGGCCAAAGGGCTGGTAAGGGTCTCCGGGAAAGGTCAAGGACAAAGACTTCAAGACAGGAATCAAGACAGGATAGTGAACCTCACTAGACCACCGAACACGTCGCACCCCTCTCTGACACTCTCTTCCTCCTCAAGATTCTTCCGCTATCTTCTTTCTAATCAATTGCTTTTAATCGGTAATTCTCTATTGAATCTTCATCAGCATCTCAGCATCATCGATAACTCCGTCAGCATCTTTCCTCTCAGCATTCTCTCAGGATCACACACACCCAACTAAATAAACTACCTTAGTTATTACTTTTGGGATTCATGTACCACCCCCTAAAGTTGCAATATCATAAAAATATGAACGCTGATTGGACAGGCAAGGGGCGTCTTGGTCATCACATCATGTTGGCATAGCACTTTCTTTGTTCCCAAACCCATCCCTTTATTAATATGCATTTTATTTTATTTCCCACCCGAGTTTACTCATAGTTGATACAATTTTATCAATACTGTTCATATGACTTTAACCACTTCTGTTCGGACATCCGAGTTTCCCAGGGTTTAGCAGTCGATGGCCTTGGATGTGGTCCAATCATGGGATCATTCTTCCAGGGGAAATAGCGGTCCCTCATGCGCAGAAGGCTGTCTTTCAATCACTCGGGTTGTGGCAAGAAGGTCCAAAATACGAACTAATAAAAGGTGGAGAGAGAAAATATTAATTCAAGAAATAAATGATTTCACTGTATACCACCTACATCTACTCTATTCCCCTTAATTTATTTAATACTTTCCCTGCATTAGCTCTTAGTAAATAAAGCATTTTCTAAATAGCAAAGCAGATGCCATGCATGTGGGTCTTGAAGATGCCATGTTATTGCATTTTGCTCATGTGCGAGAAATTCCCTCCAAAGCTTGTTAAACGTCACAATACGTAGATGTAATTGACGAATGCTCAGTAAAGTTTTCTCTGCTAGAGCCGCGCTTTTAGTCCGCTATCCGTATTAATGGTTAGAAAACACATTGGCAAGCTTCTCTGTCTTATTTATGTAGCTGTAAGTTGCAAGGATTAATCATGAAACATAATTAATAATTCATGTTAATATGTTAAACGAGTGAATTAAATTCGAGCAAGTCTCACATAAAAGAGTCCTTGCTCCATCAGGTACAGTGAGAACCATCATGGTCACATGGGTACAGTGAGAAGCATCGAGGTCACATGGGCACAGTGAGAACCATCAGGGTCACATGGGTACAGTGAGAGTCATCAGGGTCACATGGGCACAGTGAGAAGCATCGTGGTCACATGGGTACAGTGAAAACCATCTGCCACATGGGTACAGTGAGAACCATCAGTCACATGGGTACAGTGAGAAGCATCATGGTCACATGGGCACAGTAAGAACCATCATGGTCACATGGGTACAGTGAGAACCAACCCCGTCACATGGGTACAGTGAAAACCATCTGCTACTTGGGTCAGTGAGAAACAGTCCTGTCCCAGGGGCACAGTGAGAACCATTGGTCACATGGGTACAGTGAGAACTGGTGTTTGGGTTAAATTTACCTTAAAAAATAGAAGACAAGAGGGGTTTGGCAAAGCAGCAACAGTTTGTTTAATTAAACAGTGCGGTCGGGAGAACAGTTACAGGCTCAAGGTCTGAGGAATGTCTTAATATACATTGGTTTTGTGTTACAGCAAGCAATAAACGTTTCTGTCGTACCATGTATGGTGAGGAATGTTGGTTGCTGCTTTAGAGTCACAAATGAATGATCAAATGGTTACTGCAGGGGGGTCTCAACCTTGCGTGGACACAGTGTGACTCGTGGTGTATGTGTCCAGACGTCCGACATGGGGAGCATGTGATCACTACATGTGCTAGGTCCTGATAGGCTATGTGCTCCTAACTCATGTGGCATCTGACTTTATGGTGTATTCAGAAGTGCGCATATCCTTTGGCCCATGTGTGCTTTATTGGGAGCAATGTCCCCTGACTATTGTAGTGGCACGGTGCCTATCTGTGGGTTGGATCAAGAGTTTTCTGCCCAAGTGTTTGCCCGCCAGTTATGCACCCTCCCACCTGTGACCCATCAATCGGTTATCCCGTTCCTAGGTTGCATGGCATGTCTGGCTACAAACTTGAATGTCGAGGTTGATGTGGAGTTCGGGATGGGTGATTCGAATAATAAGGGCAATAGTTCATTTTTATTGATAAAAGCATTGAAGTCCATATTAACAGAACCATCGGTCACATGGGTACAGTAAGAACCGTCACAGTCACATGGGTACACTGCGACCTATCGTGATCACATGGGTACAGTGAGAACCATTGCGCTTACATAGGTACAGTGAGAAACATCCCTGTCACGTGGACACAGTGATAACCATAGGTCACATGGGCACAGTGAATATCAACGGTCATGTGGGTTCAGCGAGAATCATGAGTATTGAGATAATCATTGCTATTACGTGAGTACAGGGAGAACCAATATGGTCACATGGGTACAGTGGGAACCATCTCGGTCATGTCGGTACAGTGAGAACATTGCGGTTACATGGGTACAGTGAGGTACATCCCTGTCACATGGGCACAGGGAGAACCATCTCCGTCATGTGGGAACAGTGAGAACCACTGCAGTTACATGAGTCCAGAGAGAACCAAACAGTCACACAGGCACAGTGAGAACCATCGTACCCATACGGGCACATTGAGAAGAGTGACACTCATATGCTTACCATGAGACACTGGACTATCACTTGGGCACAGGGAGAACCATCGGTCACATGGACACAGTGAGACCCATCCCGGTCACATGGGTACAGTGAGAACCAATGCAGTCACACGGGTACAGTGAGAACCATCCAACCCATACGGGTACAATAAGAAGTGTGACGCTCATATGTTTACCATGAGACACTGGGAAGTCACTTGGGCACAGTGAGACCCATCGGCCACATTGATACAGTGAGATCTACGACACTCCTGTCGGTACCGTGGGAGATTCAGTGGACACATGGGTACAGTTAGGACCATCACAGTCACACAGAGGCATATGACCTTGATCCTGCGTGGAGTGAGTTTGATCATCAAGGAGTCGGCATTATTACCCAGAATGGGTTCATTGACACCCAGTACCCCCCACGGAACTCCATACAGTACGGAACACGGTACTTCACAAAGCAGTCCACACACTACGCCACACACCCCTTGCAGGAATCACACCGTTTTCAACACAACAGACTACCAAGCACCTAAAGATTGGGCCCTATGATGACCCCAAACAGTACCCTTCATGGCATTTACAAAGTACCCCATGACAGGTGCCTTTCCAGTCAATGATGCTCCTTACATTGTTATACTTAGAGAATGGTTTTGAGTAAGTGTTTGAGGTGAAGCTGTCATGTTAAAGCTGGCGCTCACCTGCTGGTGTAACATGCATCACTCTTCAGAGCCACCGCACAGTCTACTTGGCACATCACTCTGTTTGCCAAGGCATTGCAGGGGTCTTCATTTAAATCGTCCTGGCGGGTAATGCATTTGGTTTGTGTCACAAGCTCTTCCAGACCCCTAGGGTTCCATCTCTTCCATGGTCTGGGACGCCACAGGAAGAGTAGTGTACCTCTGAGTAAGAACTGCCCCCCTTCACTCCTCTGAACCCCCAAACTCTAGTCTCCTTTGTGCTCTTTGAAGCCCCTGCTGCTTGCTTAGCAAATCCACTTTGCTGGAAATTGTAAACATTTTGGGATTTCCTGTTGTGTTTTTTGGACATCAGACCTGGTCGCCGTTTTGCACAAATCTTACCAAAAGGTCTGGGCTAGAGTAGTAATCAGACTGCTTCGTTCTGAGGGACATCTGTTGTTGGGATCTCTAAGAACCCTCTCCAGAGAAGGAACGGAGATTCATTAACTGCGGCCGGTAGTCAGAAACTGTGGTCCAGGAGTCCACCAGCTGGGGTTTAAGAGAGAGATTGCGTGGCATTAAGGCGTGAATGCAGTAACTTCCGTCCGGGAGGATTGTCAGTCCAGTCCTATGGTCCGTCCCTTGGTTCTTGAGTGGACGGTGGTCCAAGCGCCGGGACCTGTTGTTGGCCGTGGAAACCCTTGCGTTGAGCAGGGTCCTTGAGTGCCTCTCAGCTGCTTCTTCTCTACCTGTTCTTTGTCTCTTATTCCAGGTGTTAATGGCTACGTCGACAACCTACACCTCAGCCTGTGTCTGAACGAGGTGACCTACTGGTACGTGCTGAGCGTGGGGGCGCAGACCGACTTCCTGTCCGTCTTCTTCGCCGGTAACACCTTCAAGCACAACATGGTGTATGAAGACACTCTCACCCTCTTCCCCTTCTCTGGGGACACAGTGGTCATGATCATGGAGAAGCCAGGTCAGTGCGTCTTATTCTTACTGCAAATACATAAATAAATGAATAAAAATTTGAGTTTATTCATCTTTTCAACAAATGAACTATACAAACTTCAGTAAATGTACATAAATCTCTGCTTTCATTTCTACAGTATCCACACCTATTCTCCTCCGTCTGAAGGGCGGGGGTGTTAGAACATCCCAGATACCAGGGTAGGCGAGGATGGGTAACCATTTGTTCCTAAACACTCCCAAGACGGGAGCCACAGGTTTTGTACCAATGTGTGACTCAAATCTGTTACTAAGAATAAATCAATCAATTAATCAATCAAGAATTGATAAAGCACAACAGCTACTCATAAGAGTGTCCCGGCGCTGAATAAACTGCAACAACTCACCCCTTCCACTGAGTAAAGCCCTCAGACGGCCCCATCGAATAGACCAGACTTCACAGCTTTCCTGAAGAGATATCCCCCCTGATTTGGCGGCCATGGAGCAGGAGTGGGTCCTATGCTTGAGCTGCAAGATAGGAAAATGACGCCCCTCCCACTTTTTCCGTCTGATGCTTGGCACCGATGGTAAGTTGGCATCAGACGACGGGAGGGCTCTAGACAGATGATGCTGTAGCCTCATCGAAAGATGTTGGGGGCCTGGGCCATAGGACGCTCTGTGAGCCTAGACTGGTGCCTGGAATAGAATTCTCCCCTTGATAGGCAGTCTGTGGAGCTTGTGCCGATGTGGGGTCTTAGGCACTCTGAGAGTAGTCGAGCTGCTGTTTTTGATCAATGTGCAGTCTCTTGAGCGGATAGTCGGGCAGACCGAGGTACAGGACATTAACATCATCTATGCATGCCTGAATTACAGCATGGGCTGTTGTCCTCTGTGCCTGAAGCGGAGCACGCACGATCTTAATAAGGCCACGCATGACCCCCTACAGTAGACATCTGTGAGCTCAAACTTACCCCTAGAGTCCATGCCAGAGTGGTGGGGAGAGGGGTCGGCCCACTCTGGTCAGCCTTACTAGTCTCAACTAGTCGCGGGAGACCCAGCTAGCAGGATGTCTGTTCTTCTGGTGTTACACTGAAGATTCCTGGCTCCCATCCATGTAAAAACGTATGGCAAACAGTTCCTACAGGCCTTGCAGGACACCAAAGTATCCTTGTCCATTGACAGAAGGGGCTGAGTATCATGTGCGTAAGATATAACGTGGACCCCGAAGGATGCCACTCATGAGGCCAGGGGAGCCGTATAGATGCTAAAAAGAGCAGGCTCATGGCCGAGCCGTGTGGCGTGCCCCCTTTGAGTGTTTTTGGATCAGAGGAATATGGGGCCAGCCAAACTGCTTGACTGAGATTCTCCATAAATGAGCAGAGCCATCCCAAGGAGAGGCCACCACACCGATGTCCTCTAGACTTTGTAATAGGAGGGCGTGGGAACAGGAGTGAATGCTGCTGATACACCCGGCAGGACCAGTGTGATCTGTTTACCCTGATGCGGTGTCAACTTTATTGAATCTCCCACTTCGACCAGTGCGGTCTCCGTGCTGTGTCAAGCTCCGAACCCAGGCTGCAAAGGGTGAAGCTTATGTTGTTCCAAGGAAGAGGCTAGCAGTGCATACAGTAGTGTTTGAAGCATCTTGGAGGCAGCAGGGAGGACAAAATAGGCCTAAGACTGAATAAAGAATGATACAATGGGGTTAATGTGAATGGAAACACATTCTTTGTAGGAACCCTAAAGCTTGCATTCTGCTTTATCAATGTACCCTTTTATTCATTTACAATGATTATCCCTTATCCCCTTTACCATTTGTCCTTGGTATTAAACCATTCCTGAATCATCCCAGACATACTTTTGCAATTGGAGGGGTCGATGCAACCATCAGCCCCTCAGCCGTATCTTTCCGACAATGAATCCCCTTCACAAACCTTTTAATCTGAATGTACTTATTATTCTAAAGTTTTTGGATATAAATCTGATAAAACAGAAGTGCTACCCCTATATAATCTTTAGTTAGAATATATGTTTAATGACACAGATTTCCAGTGGAGCCTCAATAAAATAAAATATCTAGGTGTTTGATATTACCACTTGCCTCATTTAGGGTTTGGAGGAACACAGTAAACCCACAGTCCTCCCATCCCACCGTGTCGTGGCAGTTCCTCTACTGCATCTAGAGGTAGGGGAACCACAGATCACCATCAAAAAAGTGTCAGCTGCCTCTGCTGACTACAACCCCTGACCCAGAGGCTCAACCACCACAGGACCACAAGTCATAGAGGCGGTCGCTCCACCCTGTTGCAGTCCGAGTGACCGTCACTCATTTTCCCTGCCCATGGTGTTCATGGTGGACACAGGCAGGAAAAATGGAGAACTGACCGCACGTGAGGTGAGAAAACTCCCTGCGTGTATGGGTCTTTTAACATTTTTCTTACGGTGGTAAGTCCTCGCCTCCTTTGAACTAGGCGATCTCAGGGCTTCCAGTATTCTCTTTACCCAGGTTGATGTCAGGGCTAAAGTCAGAAAGAGGAGGCTTAAATCATCCATGTTGTACTGTGAGAGTGGGACTGCATGTGGCAGCAGTGACTGGGGCCTGTGTGGGAGGGTCATATTAAGATTATGTATGTGGTCTATGCCTACTGGGGCCTGTGTGGGAGGGTCATATTAAGATTATGTATGTGGTCTATGCCTACTGGGGCCTGTGTGGGAGGGTCATATTAAGATTATGTATGTGGTCTATGCCTACTGGGGCCTGTGTGGGAGGGTCATATTAAGATTATGTATGTGGTCTATGCCTACTGGGGCCTGTGTGGGAGGGTCATATTAAGAATATGTATGTGGTCTATGCCTACTAGGGCCTGTGTGGGAGGGTCATATTAAGATTATGTATGTGGCCTATGCCTACTGGGGCCTGTGTGGGAGGGTCATATTAAGATTATGTATGTGGTCTATGCCTACTGGGTCCTGTGTGGGAGGGTCATATTAAGATTATGTATGTGGTCTATGCCTACTGGGGCCTGTGTGGGAGGGTCATATTAAGATTATGTATGTGGTCTATGCCTACTGGGGCCTGTGTGGGAGGGTCATACTAAGATTATGTATGTGGTCTATGCCTACTGGGGCCTGTGTGGGAGGGTCATATTAAGATTATGTATGTGGTCTATGCCTACTGGGGCCTGTGTGGGAGGGTCATATTAAGATTATGAATGTGGTCTATGCCTACTGGGGCCTGTGTGGGAGGGTCATATTAAGATTATGTATGTGGTCTATGCCTACTGGGGCCTGTGTGGGAGGGTCATATTAAGATTATGTATGTGGTCTATGCCTACTAGGGCCTGTGTGGGAGGGTCATATTAAGATTATGTATGTGGTCTATGCCTACTGGGGCCTGTGTGGGAGGGTCATATTAAGATTATGTATGTGGTCTATGCCTACTGGGTCCTGTGTGGGAGGGTCATATTAAGATTATGTATGTGGTCTATGCCTACTGGGGCCTGTGTGGGAGGGTCATATTAAGATTATGAATGTGGTCTATGCCTACTGGGGCCTGTGTGGGAGGGTCATATTAAGATTATGTATGTGGTCTATGCCTACTGGGGCCTGTGTGGGAGGGTCATATTAAGATTATGTATGTGGTCTATGCCTACTGGGGCCTGTGTGGGAGGGTCATATTAAGATTATGAATGTGGTCTATGCCTACTGGGGCCTGTGTGGGAGGGTCATATTAAGATTATGTATGTGGTCTATGCCTACTGGGGCCTGTGTGGGAGGGTCATATTAAGATTATGTATGTGGTCTATGCCTACTGGGGCCTGTGTGGGGGGGTCATATTAAGATTATGAATGTGGTCTATGCCTACTGGGGCCTGTGTGGGAGGGTCATATTAAGATTATGTATGTGGTCTATGCCTACTGGGGCCTGTGTGGGAGGGTCATATTAAGATTATGTATGTGGTCTATGCCTACTGGGGTCTGTGTGGGAGGGTCATATTAAGATTATGTATGTGGTCTATGCCTACTGGGGTCTGTGTGGGAGGGTCATATTAAGATTATGTATGTGGTCTATGCCTACTGGGGCCTGTGTGGGAGGGTCATATTAAGATTATGTATGTGGTCTATGCCTACTGGGGCCTGTGTGGGAGGGTCATATTAAGATTATGTATGTGGTCTATGCCTACTGGGGCCTGTGTGGGAGGGTCATATTAAGATTATGTATGTGGTCTATGCCTACTGGGGCCTGTGTGGGAGGGTCATATTAAGATTATGTATGTGGTCTATGCCTACTCTCCCATAGTGAACTATTCTAGTGCTATAAAAGAAGAATATGGGCATTATTATTCAGAGCTCTTTTACTGTCTCAAAGTCTACGATTTGCAAAAAACAGAACCTTTGCAGCTAGAAAATAGCTTTTGGGTATGCACAAAAACCCATTTGCAATTCTGTAACACGTTACCAAAATGCAAAACAGGTTTCTGAGCACATACTGAATCGCAAATTGGAAAGTGCATGTTAGAAATATTGGGGTATATTTACAAGGGAAGTGGCGGAGCGCGGCGTCCGCGGTCTTGGCTTAACCCCACACTGTGCCACTTTGGAAATGCAGTGCTGCACTGTATTTACAACAATATGGTTCAGCCCTACGTTTTCCCATGCACTGGTGCTCATTACAGCTGCCTAGCACCAACACAGGCCCCCGTGCGCCATAGTGAAAGGGTGCCTGCGTTGTGGGGATGATTGTTTATGTGTAGGAAAATGTCCCTCCCTGCACATAAACAATCTTTAAAGGGCGTTTTGTAATATCTATGTGTGCTGCTTTGTGCAGCACACATAGAAGTTGCAACTCGTCATTTTTAAAATGATTGTTTATGCGCAGGAAGGGGCACCTACCTGCGCATAAACAATCGTGCATGTCGTTTTGCTGTTATACATAGAAACAGCAAAACGAGGAGAAATAAAGCATTTCGCTTTGTTGTGCCATGCTAAGACCAGGGATTTTTTTTACCCACCCTTGTAAATATGGGGCAGCGTCAAAATTAATAAGGGTTGCAGCGGAACACCCACCACAACACCCATTGCCCTCCCCTTTCATGCTGAGTATAGTGTGAAAGGGGGCCTGATTTACTCGGCAGTATTAAGCCTCATTAAGTGGCTTAACACTCCTTGTAAATAATGTGAAGCTCGTATCGTCACAGGAACGTAAAAAAAAAAATTGACATTCCTGTGGCAATAGGGGATTGCAAGTATGCCCCTGGGGTTCTTGTTGGCAGAGGCATGTACCCTGTCCAAGCAGGAACCACAATACTAGTCAGGGTAAGCCAAATGCACACCCTAAATCAAGCTACGCTCACCCTCTGGTAGTTAGACACAGAGCAGTCAGGCTTAACTTAAGAGGCAATGTGTAAAGTATTTGTGCAAAATTGAAAGCAGTAAAACTGTGGAAAAAACACACAAAAATGCACCACACCTGGTTAGTAAAATGGAGCTTAATTTAATGAGCAAAAGAAGCCAACAAGGGCAAAAATCCAATAAGTAGAGCTTGAGATACTATTTTTTAAAGAATTAGGTGAAAATAGTGCATAAAAGTGCAAAGCTTCAACTGTGGTTATCTGGTCACACCAGACCAGGACAAATTCACAAGTTCAGGCTGACCGCGATGGAGCATCGAAAAGTTACAGGGACCGCTGAACACAGTACCTTAAATCCTGGTACACGGTCTGCGTGGAGCTGCTGTGCGTCATCCGATGTCGTTTCCGAGAAAGACCACAGAAGTCAGAGTACCTTAGGCCCAATTCCAAGGGTCCAGGACTGGGGTGGCACCACTTGGCAGGGTAGACTCACAGATGGCAGAGTCTAAATGCTGTAGCAGGTGAGTTGGAAGGCCGCATGCATCAGATCAGCCCATCAGAGCAGGAGTCCCGCAGAGTGACAGTCCTGTCAGCAGCCCTGGACTTGTGGATACTCTGCCAGGAAGAAGAAGGGTACTGTCTTGTTAGGGTCAGCGCCCCTGTACTTATACCCAGTTGTGCCTTTGAAGAGGGAGTGACTCCAAAGAAGGGTCTTTGAAGTGTACACAGGCCCTTTCTTCCAATCCCTGGCTCCAGGCTATCAGTAGGGGGTAATGAGCCCTCTGTATGGGAAGCAGGACACTGCCTGTTAAGGTGTAAGTGTCAGCTCCCCCCTCACTTCCTGCCCAGGAAGAGCTATCAGAATGCAGATGTGTTTATTGTCACACCTACCCTTCCTGTGTTTGTGGCTGTTTAAAGGGAATAAACAAAGTGTAGCTGTCACCCACCCCAGACGTTTATTGGCGACAGACTGCAAGCACACAGAGCAGAGAAATGTCCACTTTCCAAAAGTGGCCTTTATAAAACAGTAATGTTAAATCCAACTTTACCAGTGAAGAGGATTCATCATTACTAATCCAAAGATATAAAACATGATGCAGTTACTACTTTCTAATCAGGAAGTGCATTGCATAAAATTGCATGTTTGCTGAACAGCCATTGTCCACCAACCTTTTCGTTCCTTGAAGGGAGCCAGCGTTATTGTGCGTCGTTTCAAGGTACAGAGATGACTGCTAGGACTGTGGTCATCTCTAAATGTGGTGGACAGAGTACGTCAGGATGAATGACTTCATGGCGTGCGCATCCAGATGAATGATTCCCCATCTATCAAACAACAAATGAGGTCATTAGCTGGGAGGTGCAGGAAGCGGGCACATGCAATGCAGTCTGTCCGAGTCTGGCAGCTGACTGAGGTTAGAAGATCGCCTTCTGATTGAGATCTCAGCATTGCTGTCCTCCCTCTCTCAACCTGTAGCTCCAGTCAAAAGGCTCTTTTATTTCCTCCATGAACAAAATGACTGTCTGTGGGAAAGCTCAAATCAATGGTTCTCAAGGTCACTTCGTGGAACACCTGCCCTTTATGTGCTCTCTCATTGCGGTCACAGAGGGTTACCAGAGAAGGTGAAACAGTCAGTTTCTCCTTGTCTCCTCTACAGATGTTTAGTGATAGAGAGGTAAACAATGAGTCTAGAGCACTCTGTGTGTGTCTGAAACAAGAGCTTGCAGCTGGTCTGTAGCTAGGGCTATCTCTCGGGTGGCAATGTCTGAAACCACAGCTCTTTATGGGTGTTTGAAGCCAGAGCATTCTGCAGGTATCTGAAACAAGAGCTCTCTCATGGCCTGGAGCTAGAGGTCTGTACCAGTATCTGGAGCCAGAGCTGCTCTATGAAACCAAAGCTAGGGCCCATTCATGGAACCTGAAGCCAGAGCTCTTTGCAGCTATTTTACTTCATCTGTAGACCCGACCCCACACTCCTGTTGTATTTGAAGCACCATATAAAAAAAAATATATATATATATATATACACTCAAGTCATGTTTTTCTTCAGTTGAATAATTTTGTCTTTTCTAACTCCCCCTTCAGCGTTTTGCTTTGACCAGGTTTTCTATTTGACGGCACTTGCTTCCATGATTTCTTTTCTTCCTCTTTATTGATGCTTACTGGCCTGTCATCAGGAATTACCCTGTCGATACCCTACTATTGAACGAAATCTCAAATTGTTTCTTGGCCTCTGCCAATATAGGATCCCTATCCCCTTACAGATATGTTGCTGTTGTTTACCTTGTAGCTTTCCATTCCGGTATAACACACCCTTTTCCTTCCCCTTTTCTCTTTGCTCGCACCTAAAGCCTTCTTCATCATGATCTCTGAACCTCATCTATTATATCTTTGTCTCTTTCCTTCCTTTCTCTTCTTACTTGAGATCTCTCTGGATATCTGCTCCAGAGCTCTCTCTGAATATCTAGTTCCAGTGTTTTCTCTGGATATCGGACTCCAGAGCTCTCTGGGCATCTGAGTCCAGGGCTCTGTTTGGGTATCTGATTCTAGAGCTCTCTCTGGGTATTTGATTTTAGAGTCCTCTCTTGATATCTGATTCCAGACCTCTCTCTGGATATCTCATTCCAGAGTCCTCACTGGATATCTGATTCTTGAGCCCTCTCTGGGTATCTGATTCCAGAGTCCTCTCTGGGTATCTGATTCGAGAGTCCTCTCTGGATATCTGATTCTAGAATACTCTCTGGGTATCTGATTCCAGAGTCCTCTCTTGATATCTGAATCCAGAGCTCTCTCTGAGTATCTGTTCCAGTGTTCATTCTGCATATCGGACCCTAAAGCTCTCTGGGTATCTTATTCTAGAGCGCTCTGGGTAGCTGATTCCAGTGTGCTCTCTGGGTATCTGATTTCAGAGTCCTCTCTTGATATCAGAATCCAGAGCTCTCTCTGGATATCTGATTCCAGAGCCAATCAATCAGTCATTTGTTAAGCGCACCACATACCCGCGAGGGTCTCAAGGTGTTGGGGGGGGGGGGGGAGGGGAGGTGGGGCCGCTACTGATCGAACAGCCAGGTCTTCAGTATCCTCCTGAAGGTCAGCAGGTCTTGGGTCTGTCGTAGGCTCAGTGGGAGGGTGTTCCATGTCTTGGCGGCGAGGTGTGAGAAGGTGGTTGTTTTTCGGATGCGCGGGACGGTGGCGAGTGAGAGGTTGGCGGAGCGTAGCTGGCGGTTGGGTGTGTAGAAGGAGAGCTGTCTGTTGAGGTAGGCTAGGCCGGTCTTGTGGAGTGCCTTGTGTGCATGGATGAGGAGCTTGAAGGATATCCTCTTGTTGACGGGGAGCCAGTGCAGGTTTCTTAGGTGGGGGGTGATGTGGCCATGTCGTGGTACATCGAGGATCAGTCGGGCCGAGGCGTTTTGGATGCGTTGTAGTCGATTGATGAGCTTGGTCGGGGCTCCTGCGAAGAGGGCGTTTCCGTAGTCGAGTCTCCTGC
The DNA here is from genome assembly GCF_964204655.1 of Triturus cristatus. NCBI lineage: Eukaryota > Metazoa > Chordata > Amphibia > Caudata > Salamandridae > Triturus > Triturus cristatus. Next base: position 42,041,681 of record NC_140593.1, read on the forward strand.
TGACGAGGGCCTGGGTGAATGTCTTTCTTGTATCTGTCGGGATCCATCTGTAGATCTTGCGGAGCATGCGGAGGGTGTTGAAGCAGGAGGAGGAGACGGCATTGACTTGCTTGGTCATTGAGAGCGTTGAGTCGAGGATGATTCCCAGGTTGTGTGCGTGGTCGGTGGGGGACGGGACTGCCCCCTGTGCCGTTGGCCACCAGAAGTCGTCCCAGGCTGACGGGTTGAAGCCGAGGATGAGGACCTCCGTCTTGTCCGAGTTCAGCTTCAGACGGCTGATCTTCATCCAGTCGGCGACGGCCTTCATTCCTTCGTGGAGGTTGGCTTTGGCGGTGATGGGGTCCTTGGTGAGGGAGAGGATCAGTTGAGTGTCGTCAGCATAGGAGATTATGTTGAGGTCGTGCTGTCGGGCGACGTGTGCGAGCGGGGCCATGTAAATGTTGAACAGTGTCGGGCTGAGGGAGGATCCCTGGGGTATGCCACAGATGATCCCGGAGACTTTGGAACAGAACGGGGGAGGCAGACGCTCTGGGTTCTGCCGGAGAGGAAGGAGGTGGTCCATTCCAGAGCCTTGTCTCAGATCCCTGCAGCGTGGAGGCGTGTGCGTAGTGTGCGGTGGCAGACGGTGTCGAAGGTGGCGGAGAGGTCTGGGAGGATGAGTGCTGCGGTCTCCCCGTTGTCTAGCAGGGTCCTCATGTCGTCGGTGGCGGCGATGAGGGCGGTCTCGGTGCTGTGGGTCTGCCTTGGGTTTGTTGAGTAGGGCGTTGATCTCAGCGTGTTTCCAGTTCTCTGGGAAGGTTGCGGTCTCGAGGGAGAGATTGATGACATTGCGCAGGTGTGGTGCGATGGAGCGGCTTGCTTTGTTGAAGACGTGGTCCGGGAATGGGTCTGACGGAGAGCCAGAGTGGATTGTGCTCATGGTCTTTATGGTGTCATCGATGCTCATGCTGGTCCAGGCTAGTAAGGGGACGTGGTCGATGGTGTGCAGAGGGTCTGTTGTGTTGCTGTTTATTGGGGCTGTCTGGGTGTTGAAGCTGTCGTGGATGTCTGCTATCTTGCGGTGGAAGAAGGTGGCGAGGGAGTCGCACAGGGCTTGCGACGGCGGGATGTCGTTGGTGTTGAAGCTGGGGTTGGAGAGTTCCTTCATGATGTTGAAGAGCTCCTTGCTGTCGTGTGCGTTGTTGTCAAAGTGGTCTTTGAAGGAGGTCTTCTTGGCAGCCCTGATGAGGTGGTGGTGGCTGCGGACGGCGTCCTTGTGTGCTGCGTGGCTGTCCGGAGTTTGTTCACTGTGCCATTTCTTCTCTAGTTTCCGGCAGGCTTGCTTGGAGGCTAGGAGTTCTGGGGTGAACCAGCTGGCCCTCTTGCTGGTGTCTCTGTGGGGGGGTTTCTTCAGCGGGGCAAGAGTGTTGGTGCAGTCCTCGATCCAGCGTCTGAGGTTGTGGGCAGCGTCGTCGGTGTTGGAGGGTTCGGTGAGTGGGCTGAGAGCGAGGTTTGCATGTGGTTGGTCTTCGGTGATTTTGCTCCAGCGGCGGCGGGGGATCTGTTGGGTGCGGTGGTGTGTGGTGGGTTTCTGGAAGGTGAAGTGGCTACAGCGGTGGTCGGTCCAGAGGAGTTCAGTGGTGTGGCTGATGGAGACGTGTGGGTTTGAGGAGAAGACGGGGTCAAGCGTGTGGCCGGTAGAGTGGATGGGCGTTGTGACGAGTTGTCTCAGTCCGAGGTTGGCGAGGTTATCGATCAGGATTGTGGAGTTGTTGTCGTTGTTCTTCTCAAGGTGAAAGTTCAGGTCTCCTAGGAGGATGTAATCGGTGGAGGTCAGGGCGTACGTGCTGATGAAGTCGGCGATGGAGATGCTGAACTGGGGGCGGGGTCCGGGGGGATATCTCTAGATATCTGAATCCAGAGCCCTCTCTAGTTATCTGATTTCAGAGTCCTCTCTGGATATCTGATTCCAGAACTCTCTTTGGATATCTCATTTCAGAGTCCTCACTGGATATCTGATTCCAGAGTCCTCTCTGGATATCTGATTCCAGAGTAGTCTCTAGATATCTGATTTCGGAGTCCTCTCTAGATATCTGATTCCAGAGTCCTCTCTGGATATCTGATTCCAGAGTACTCTCTTGATATCTGAATCTAGAGCTCTCTCTGAGTATCTGGTTCCAGTGTTCATTCTGGATATTGGACCCTAGATCTCTCTCGGTGTCCGATTCCAGAGCTCTCTGGATATCTGATTCGAGAGTCCTCTCTGGATATCTGATTCTAGAATACTCTCTGGGTATCTGATTCCAGAGTCCTCTCTTGATATCTGAATCCAGAGCTCTCTCTGAGTATCTGTTCCAGTGTTCATTCTGCATATCGGACCCTAAAGCTCTCTGGGTATCTTATTCTAGAGCGCTCTGGGTAGCTGATTCCAGTGTGCTCTCTGGATATCTGATTCGAGAGTCCTCTCTGGATATCTGATTCTAGAATACTCTCTGGATATCTGATTCCAGAGTACTCTCTTGATATCTGAATCTAGAGCTCTCTCTGAGTATCTGGTTCCAGTGTTCATTCTGGATATCGGACCCTAGATCTCTCTCGGTGTCCGATTCCAGAGCTCTCCGGATATCTGATTCCAGAGTCCTCTCTTGGTATCTGAATCCAGAGCTCTCTCTGGATATCTGATTCCTGAGCCTTCTCTCTAGATATCTGAATCCAGAGCTTTCTGGGTATCTGATTCCAGTGTGATCTCTGGATATCTGATTCCAGAGTCCTCTCTGGTTATCTGATTCCAGAGTACTCTCTTGATATCTGAATCCAGAGCACTCTCTGGATATCTGATTCCAGAGTACTCTCTTGATATCTGAATCCAGAGCTCTCTCTGGATATCTGAGTCCAGAGCCCTCTCTCTCTAGATATCTGAATCCAGAGCTCTCTCTGGGTATCTGATTCCAGTGTACTCTCTGGATATCTGATTCCAGAGTCCTCTCTGGTTATCTGATTCCAAAGTCCTCACTGGATATCTGATTCCAAACTCCTCACTGGATATCTGATTCCAGAGCTCTCTCTCTAGAGAGTTTCTCGTTCCAGAGTTCTCTCTGGATATCTGATTCCAGAGCTTTTTTTTCTTTCTGGATATCTGATTCCAAAGCTCTCTCTGGGTATCTGATTCCAGAGTCCTCTTTGGGTATACGATTCCAGAGCTCTCTCTTGGTATCTGATTCAAGAGTCCTCTCTTGATATCTGATTCCAGAGCTCTTTCTAGGGATTTGATTCCAGTGTTCACTCTAGATATCGGATTCCAAAATACTCTCTGGGTATCTGTTCCAGTGTTCTCCCTGGATAGCTAATTCCAGAGACATCTCTGGATATCTGAATCCAGAGCTCTATTTGATTCAAGAGCTCTCTCTGGGTAGCTTATCCCAGAGCTCTCTCTGGGTTCTGATTCCAGAATCATCTCTGGATATCTGAATCTAGAGCTCTCTCTCTGGGTAATTGATTCCAGTGTTCTCCCTGGATAGCTTATTCGAGAGTCCTCACTGGATATCAGATCCCAGGGCTCCTCTGGGTATGTGAAGCCAGAGTTGTCTTTCAGTATCTGGTGCTCGGAGCTCTTCATAGGTGAAATGAAGTCAAAGCTCATTGTGGTTATCTGAAGACACAGCACTTTGCAGGGAATCCAATTCAGAGGTCTGGGTGTCTGAGCTCAAAACCCTCTCCAGTAACCTGAGGCCCAAGCTTCAACTGAGCTTTTTTAATCTAGGCATTCTACTGTCCTTTCTGCACATGGTCGTCTGTCCTGCTTCAACCTGTGGTCCACTCTTGTTACATAATCTTTTGTTCTTTCCTGATGCAGGTGAGTGGAAGCTTGAGTCCTTGAACCCGTACTTCAGAGACAGAGGCATGAGCGCGACCCTCAGGGTCTCCCAGTGCAGCACGGTGTACGGAGGCTTCTACGAGTATGAATATGAGGAAATCCCAGACGAACTAATGGAGGAGAGAGTCCTTCAGCCTCGCGGCCACCCAAAGAAACCAAGGCAGTCTGTTCCGGCTGTACGCCGTTGCTGGAGAAAAAAACACAACAACTCCACCACAGCACAAGGAAATGGGGAGCAGATGGCTAACCCTGCCCTGAAGTGTACAGGCACCCGTCCACCGCACAAGACCATCAACCATACAAACAGTACCAGGGCTACCGAAAGTCCCTCCGCTGGAGCAGTGTCTGTGGCTACTGAGTTCACTCCCAATCCACCAGGAATTCCCTTCCATCTTCTACAAGAGGGTGTCTTTGAGACAATCACTGGTGAGGATGCAAGTGAGGAGGTGAATGTAGACACAGACAGAGACCTCTTCACCCTGGAGAAAGCATTGACTCCTTTTTACAAAGACGCCAGTGGTCCTGACAGAGTTTCACATTCCAAAGTGGAGGCAGGTGTCCTGCCAATAAAGACTGCTCATAGTAAAGCTACGATCAAAGACAATCCAGTAACCGTGAGGTCAGCTAGTAATACAAGGCAGGGTATTCAGGTCTTGGTCACCAATGACACGTGCAATCCCCAGCACCAGGACTGCCAACGACATGTGAAGAAAAGATCTCTAAGGCCAAAGGTGCCTGTGCTAGCACAGAAAGAGCCTTCTCCAGGTCTAGGAGTAGATTTAGTGAATGGTGACAGCCACTCTCATCTCAATCTGGCCGGGACAGTGAAATCCCTGTTTGAGGCCAGGACGACCACACAGAACAATCTGAACACTATACTTAAGAGAACACCTGTGCAGCTTCCTTGGAGAGAAGTTAACCCACACCTAAGTCACAGCACAGGAGACACAGGGAAAACCCAGACCATTCCATGGACAGTTGACCAATCCATCTCAGAAAGCCCACGATCAACAAATCTGGAAGGGTTTTTAAAGCATGTGGTGGACGTACCCAGTGAGAGACCAACAATGACCCAAATAGGCCATGATGTCAATGCAAAAGATAGACGTACTACCCACAGAGGCTACGAGGCTGCAGGAGAAACCGATGGTGGAGCTGTACGTTACTTTGATGAGAATAAGACAGGAGAAGAGAACTTGCCACGGTCCAAGGCAGAAGCTCAGGCTGCAACACTTCAAGAACATGAGATCATGAACGTAACACCTGTGTCTTGGCTGCAGGTCTTCAGCAGAAGTAACCCAGTTGGCGCAAATACATCTGAGAAGAAGCAAAGAAGAGACATTGCTCTACTGCCTACTGATTCACCACCCATCCTTCAAACATGGGTTGAGAAAGAAAAAGGGGTGACTGGTCAAAAAAGCCATATGAAACAAGTGTTGCAGAGATCTGGGACAGAAGACAAGCAGCACAAAGTGATGGACCAAAGGCGACTCAATGAGGTAGGGGAGCGTCCAGCTGCACAGAAAAAAACTGACAATCATGGAAGGCAGTTCTGGAAAAAGAACTATTATGTCTCCCAAGATGATCTGCACGTTTTCAAGCCAGTTGCTGTAGCTGATGCATCAGAGTCTACACCTGAACCCACACAAAGCTGGGGCACGATAGAGGAGCTGGCTTCCCCAACTCCCATGGGCCACCTTCCATGGAATGTAGAACAGACAATCAGCCCCAACACTGGGAGCGATATTGGCAATCACTTTTCACTGATCAAAGAAATGACATCCCTTGCCTCCAGCACTTGGGAGAGGGATACTAAGAGGAGCCCTCCAAGGAATGCAGAAGAAAGTTATCCCACTCACACCACCAAGGTGAGGAATACTGTAGGACACCTTGTAGAGACTATAGACAAGGCATCTGACATCCCCACAGCCCAGGGGATCACTACCATAGAAGATGCATTAATAAATGGGGGACATATCTCTCCTACTCGAATTAGTTGGGGAGGCAATTCATTGAAGCGCCTTCCAATGAACGCAAAACCGATCCTTGCCAGGGAGAACCTCACTGTGCAACCAGTTCCAATGAACACTGAACAAACCTCTGTCCTCTTCATTAACAAGGAGAGAGGCACTGTCAACTATCTTCCGAAGGGTGCAGGATATGACTCCCACACAAATAACCGTAAAGAGGGTGGTACTGTAACACAGATTCCAGAGGACACAGAACACATATTCCCCACCCTCTACACCAAGCAGACCAATATTATAGACCACGGACTACAAGATACAAAGCAGAACTTTCACAGCACCAGCTCTAAGGATAGCAGTACCGTGAGGCACATTGCAGAGAACAAAGAACACACAACTCCCATCCACTACACCAACGAAAGCAGAGCTGGGGCACATGTTTCAGATCATGTAAAACAACCATTTCCCACCCACAATCCCACAGCTAAGGCTGCCATGGGATACCATCCAGCTAAGAGTGTCCCGTCTCCCACCTACAGTTCCACTGTGATGGCTAGCATGGGCTACTATCCAGTTAAGAGTGTCCAGTCTCCCACCCACAGTCCCACTGTGATGGCTACCATGGGATACCATCCAGCTAAGAGTGTTCATTCTTCGACTGTCAGCAGCTCCACCGAAAGTGATACAAAAGCGAATCCTCGACTCAGCCTACGACCTGCCAGCATCCATGAACTATGGGAAGAGAGAAGCAATAGAATGCCCATGAACAGCACTCATCCACTGCCAAAAGAACTGGATGAGTCTCAGGAGGCCTTCATTCAGCCACAGACCCAAAACATCCTGCCCGAATTGGTGAACTCTGACCCATTGCCTCTTGCACCCCATGCAATAGAATATGATGACTACCACGGTGTCGACAAGAGCACTGAAGACTTTGACATCTACGACGAAGGTGAAGACAACCCTGATCTACGCAATAGTGGAGGAGGAAACATTCGGTCTTATTATATTGCAGCAGAAGAGGTGATGTGGGACTACGGCATCCAGAACTCTGCTCACCCAGGAAGCAGGTGAGGCTTATCCTACGTATGCCTTTTTAGAATGAACATACTTGGTAAGGATTTTTAGGTGGAACTTAACTATTCCAGCAATCCTCAAGTGCTTTCCCACCAAGATAAAATTATGTATAATTCTCTGCACCTGCATAATGAGTGTGGTGGAAAGCAGGACAGGAATGGTCTGGAATAAAAGCATTATTTTTGTTAGAATAAACTTCTAGCTGCTATCGGTTTTCCAGCCATGAAAGCCCATATGCCAGGACTGCGAGTTTTGCTATAATGTTTGCAAGAGTGGGGTGTAGTAAGCTGAAACGAGTTATTCTGCAGAGCAAGTTAAGTTAATACCAAAGTAGATATTACATTGTGTAGACCAACTGAAGGGGAAGCACACCTGCAAATCATTTCCCTGGTTCTGTATAACCAAAACTTGTTTTTTGTAAGTGCACTTGAGACCTCAAACTCACCTTTCTTTGTACAAATATTGCACCAATAACAGGACAATCCCTCCATCCGGATATCTGTGCCAGTCATGGCCATGTCTTCATTGATCCTTTTGCCATACCAAAATCAATGCTAAGTTCTCAGGTTCCTGCCTGTGATCACCTGTGTTGATCATGTCTTTCACATGTTGCAAGATGACTGGCTACTAGTCTCTATGCCTCCAAGCAATGGCCTTTTCCTCTTTCTTCATGACCTCAGCTTCTGCCAGCTGGGAAACCTTTCTCAGAGCCTCACGCTGCATTAATCCTCACCCCATCTCTGTTGTTGGTATCTGCGAGACCCAGGGTTTTCAGTGTATTTTTCAGGTTTACAGAAATTATTTGATTTCTATAAGCAAAAGGGGGGGCTCTGTTAGTAAGGAACTTGCTTAGAATGTAGTGATCCTGTGAGCACCTTCAAATCTCTGCATCACCGAGGTAGGAGCTTTCCAGACCTCGAAACAGTTTACTTTTTATTTTGATACACTACCTCCTCCTTCGCTTGAACAATGGTCATTATTTCTTGTTTGTCCTCAAAGAAGAGCACTTTTATAAGGATGTCTGACAAACAGCCCCCCGAGACCTCTGGCCCAGCTGCGTTTGTCAAGACAAGTCATAATGGCGAATCCTCAGTTCAGCCCCTGATTGATTGCAATAGCTCTCAAATGTACTCCTAAATGTCTTGGCCGTCTACCCCTCCAGGCAGCCACCTGCAGTCTTCAGACATGCCACCATGTAGAAGAGGTAAGTGGGAGATCTTACTAAAATAATCTGGAGAATGTATCTCCCCCATTGACTTCTATTGGGCACCAAAAATCCTGAGTCTCCCGCCTGAATCGGGTCTCTTGGCATGTATGCGACTTTACAATGTCATCCACTCTTGCTCACATAAATGTCAGGCCACCTTTAAGTTTTTAATGGAAATCTTGAGCTGGATTTTATTGTGCCCACATCCATATTAATATATTTTGCTTGAGTTTTATAGTAACTCCTGGGCGATCTTAGCTCGTTCTTGCCCTGAAGTAGAACCAGTCGTAGATGGTGGGAGTGAGTGACATGCTGTTTTTCATCACCTTTTTTCACTTGTTTGTTAGGCAGCATGTCTTTAACCAAAGCTTCTCTTCAGCTTCTTCTGGCTGCCATAGTGTCCCACAGAATATGTAGGTAGAAGGGTAGCTCCATGGGGTAACATAGCAACAAAACATGGATGAAGTACTCCACCAGGAGCAGTGTCACTGAGGACTTAAGGCCGCTAAATCTGATCCTCTGTGCACTGGTTTAGCTCATGTAGAGTGTTGGATCTAGCGCTGTGGATATATCAATGTGTCCATGAGGAGCCACTCCTCTGCTGTGCAGTACCCGTGCAGGCGTGGATTCAGGACTGCTGGCCTTGCTGTGTTCGACAGCAGGTATTTCCAAGATAACATGTCGATATAGCCTGTTCATCTCTACACTGCAGGTCTAGGAGTTCTTCAGTTTCTCTCTTCCACTCACATGATAGTTCACATATCTACCCTCACTTCTCGTGCATTGCCTTCAGTGCTGCTTAATTGAGGGGCCATCTTTAGCACACTATGTACTCCTGATGTTGGTGCGGGCCAGCCCATATATGCCAAGATGCTGGAAACGCACTCTACGTAGGAATCACTGCAAGACTCCCAAGAGACTCAAGACAATGCAAAACTCAGCGGTAAGACTCATACTCGGTGTCCTTATAAGGACCCACATCACACCCCATCTCAAGAAATTACACTGGCGTTCGATTCAGAAGAGATGCCTACAAGGCCTTGCACAACAAAGGACCAGCATACATTATCAAACACATAGCCTTCCATCGACTGACCAGATATCTTCAATCTACTTCCCCCTCCCTCGTATACACCCCACAGATCCACCGAACAAACAGCAGAGAATGCCCATTCTCGCACCTGATAGTCAAGGCATGGAACAACCTCCCCCTGTACCTCAGGACCACCCCAATGCTCCAGCAATTCAGGAAAGAACTAAAGACCTGGATGTGTGAATGATCAAACCACCAAGCAGCAGCCAATATCTCCAGCGGCTCCAGACCCTCACGGGTGATTTGCCATGCTTTATAAATATTTGATTGATTGATTGATTGGGCCATGTGCAGCAATCAAGCAGCACACCTCCACTTTCCTCTTAACTTTGATTGATTGACTTGGGGAGGGCACCAACCTTCAGGTCACGCTTTCCAGTTTATCCAATATGCAGACAGGCTACCATCTCACATCTGCTGTCTCAGCACTGTGGTGTTTGCCCCTCCTGTGGGACTGGCCCTGTACTAGGGAGTTCCTGCTAGCAAACTCCTTTTTCTCATGTAGTGGACAGAGAGAAGCACTTGTCACTGTTACACTTTGAAGCAGCATCTTTGTTTTCACCGCCATCTCTAGTTTGTTCTCACTGCTGTGCGAAAGGGCAGAGCTACTTGGCTTTCGCCTGTGACTCCCATGGAGGTTTGAGATTCCCACTGCGTTCGACTGTTGCATCTCCGCCACTCCCTTGTCACTTCTGGAAGCCACAGCAGCGAGAAGGGGGTCAGGTTCTTTAGAAAAAGGGGTTTTAATTAGGGGTTCAGTAAAGAGCCACATAGATTTGACTACTCCTTTCCCCAGCTAACCACACCCCTTCTCAGAAGGTTGCTTTGAAACTAGTATCACAGAGGAGGACAGTGAGAAGAAAGGAAACACATCCGTATGGATGTGTGATGCTCAAGGTTGTGCCACACACCAGCGATTCTGCTACTAGAAAGCTATGTTCAAAGCCTGTCATTGGGACATACACCACAATATCTGACGCTTGTCGTGATGTGCATCCCTGGACAGGTGCTGTGTGATCTTTGAGGATGCTCTCGGCATAAACACACATTTATGACCCATATGCATCTCTGTGGTGCATCTTTGTGCTTTCCACATGTGCAACATCTGATTGTGTGTGTGCTCTCACCCCATAAAAAGTTTGTGTTTACTTGTTGTGTTGACACCATTACTTTAGGGTCTGGGCCTGATGATTTTATTACTTTATGGTCTGGGCCTGATGATTATACAATCAGTGGATGAGTCACCCACTCAGCAGCCATCTTAATTGGACCAAGACTATAAAGACACTCCTCACCCACACCCGGTTGCTAGGCAATCAGGAATCTGAGCGGTCTTGGTCTTATCTTCAGAGCAGCTCCGGTCACCTTTGGACTTCATGATAATGGCATTTAGTGGCCCCTGAGGCATGAGCCTGCAGCACATCATGCTGTGTCACAAGTCTGCAGTGGACGTCACCATCCTGTGTTATGAGTCTGCAGTAGATGTCAGCATGTCATCCTGTGGCAGGGACCTGCAGTGGACATCGGCGTATCTGAAACTGTACAGTAAGTTGTGCCGCCAGTCGTGCTCCCACAAGGGGGTATTTTTAGTGCTTTACAATAGAGTCTTGCCACAGCAGCTCTCGGCAAAGGTAACAAGTCAGTACATATAGGACTACAAATGCTTCTTTATTAATTTGTCCTGTTCCCTTCATTGTGTCACAGGCCGGCAGAAATGTGGTCCGCAATTCAGTAAGGGGTGTGGTAGGACAAACACAAACGTCTCTTGCGCTGGGATCAGCCTATCTAAGGTTAGTGCATCTGACAAATTGTTTAGGCCACGTATGCTAAACCAGCCGGAGCAGTGGATGCTAACCAGGTACTAACATCCATCCTAGAAACAATCACGAGCCAACAAGTTGAAGCACAGGCTTCGCAAGTAGAAAGCCAAGAACTATGTAGGGAGCTAGGAACAGTATGTAGGGAGCTAGGAACAGTATGTAGGGAGCTAGAAACAGTATGTAGGGAGCTAGGAACAGTATGTAGGGAGCTAGGAACAGTATGTAGGGAGCTAGGAACAGTACGTAGGGAGCTAGGAACAGTATGTAGGGAGCTAGGAACAGTACGTAGGGAGCTAGGAACAGTATGTAGGGAGCTAGGAACAGTATGTAGGGAGCTAGGAACAGTATGTAGGGAGCTAGGAACAGTATGTAGGGAGCTAGGAACAGTATGTAGGGAGCTAGGAACAGTATGTAGGGAGCTAGGAACAGTACGTAGGGAGCTAGGAACAGTATGTAGGGAGCTAGGAACAGTACGTAGGGAGCTAGGAACAGTATGTAGGGAGCTAGGAACAGTACGTAGGGAGCTAGGAACAGTATGTAGGGAGCTAGGAACAGTACGTAGGGAGCTAGGAACAGTATGTAGGGAGGTAGGAACAGTATGTAGGGAGCTAGGAACAGTATGTAGGGAGCTAGGAACAGTATGTAGGGAGCTAGGAACAGTATGTAGGGAGCTAGGAACAGTATGTAGGGAGCTAGGAACAGTATGTGGGGAGCTAGGAACAGTATGTGGGGAGCTAGGAACAGTATGTAGGGAGCTAGGAACAGTATGTAGGGAGGTAGCTGGATTGTCTTGCAAGGGGAAGCCTGTTTCTACTAGTGGAAAGGGAAATCCATGGGTATTTCCACCTCCATTACTCACCGCTGGCAGCACCTCTTCTACTCGTGCTTCTGCTCCCTCTCCCCCTCTTGCTGTACCAGGGGTTGGAACTGTCACACCCACCCAGGCCCGTACAATGCACTTCATACGGCCTCCGCCCATACCATTTGCGGCTCCAGACAAGTTCTATGCGGATCCCAAAATATATGCCATGTTCCTTAGTCAATGCAAGTTCCACTTCCTATGCAAACCTGCAGCCTTCCCTGATGAGCAGAGTGAAATGGCGTTTGTTCTGTCATATTTCGGGGGATAATGCCGCCAGTTGGCCTATCCCCATCATCGAATGCAAAAACCCTGTTCTATATAATTTCACCGCCTTTTGCGATGAAATGAAAAAAAACAGGACACATGAGCTTTTTTTTGGATAGAGAGTTGATTACCCTGCGGCAACGCACACAAGACCTTTTGTCTTATATAACCATGTTTAATAGACTAGTGGTTGAAAATGCATGGCCAGAAGCCAAACGCTCCTCAATATTTTACCTAGGTCTTATTAGCGAGCTCAGGGACATCCTATTCTAGGTGGCCAACCTACCAGACAATTGTGAGGAATTTAAAGCTTTAACTGTCCAGTTGGATCACAGGATGCTGGAACAAAAAGGAGATAAAACCAGAATGGACTCTAAGGTCATTGTGGTGTGAACTAAGTTCTTGGTGAGGGAGAACGATTTGTAAGGAAGTAACAACCCTGAACCCATGTAGGCGAATATAATCAGGGCATCTCTCACTCAAGTAGAACGTGAGAAAAGGAGAAAGCTGAACTTGTGATTACACTGTGACAAATGTGGCCACTTTATCAAAGATTGTAGATCTTGCCCTGTTAGGAGAAGGAAGGCCAGGAAGGAAGGAAGGAGCAATCCATAGTACACACTCGGATAACACCAAAAGTAGCGGAAAACTAGTACTCTTGGGGTTGAAAGAGAACCCTGACTCAAGACTACCAATGAACCAAGAGATCTGTTGCTTTTTGGTAAGGTCAAAGTGTTGTAGACATTGATATGGGCCACAGCCCGAAGGCTATGGCCCATATCAACGTCAACATTACTTTGATATTACCTGATGCTAGACAAGTGCAGATAGAGGCCCTCATAGATTACAGAGCTACCGGTAATTTAATTTATCACTCATTGGCAAGTCAGCTAAGGATACCATGTATTAAAAAGGCAGTCCTAACCTCCGGGCCAGTGTGTTACCACACCCATTCCATAGTTATGCGCTTAGGGCTAGACCATTATGAGAGCATCCATTTTGACCTTATTGATGCACCTAACATCCACCAGATAACAGGAATGCCATGTTTCACCTTGCACAGCCACACCATACACTGGGCTGCCCGCACTGTTGTTCTAGAGGCAGCCTACTGTAAGAAACATTGTACAAAACAAACAAAAGTGCTACACTAAGCAAACAGTATCCCACCTTGTTGTTTATCTTATGGTAGTAAGGCCTAAATCTGTTGTTTTCACCTTACCCCCTAACTCTCAAGACTTTCATGAGGTTTTCAGCAAGGAACAAACTTGGCAATTATCCCGCATCGTGAATATGATTTTAGGGTAGATCTGATGCCAGGAGCTAAAATACCTTGTAGCAGGATTTAGGCATTCATGGAGCCAGAGAATCAGCATCTTTGACAATACTTAGATGAAAACCTGGCAACAGGGTTCTTACATCTTTCCCATAGGTCCTTCCCAGTCCCTGGCCTCTTCACCTCTTTTCTTCATCCTAAAGAAGGGGGGTTACTACCCTCCTGCATCGACTACAGTGCGGCGAATAAGATCACGGTTAAATACCATTATCCGTTGCCACTTATTCCTGTACTACTGGATTAACTAAAAGGAGCTAAGGTCTTCACAAAACTTGGCCTCAGGGGCAATTCATCATGTGTGAGTCCGAAGGGGTGACGACTGGAAGACTGCATTCAGGACCATATTTGGCCTGTTCGTATATCAGGTCATGCCCTTCGGACTGTGCAATTCCCTTGCTGCCTTACAGTATTTTATGGATGATTTTCTACAAAGCTACCTGGATGTCTTCTGTGTGATGTACATTGACAACATTCTCATCACCTCAGACACCATGAAGACCCACATCGATCATGTCAAAGATGTGCTTATAGGCCTAAGGAAGAACCATCTCTTTGCAAAGTTGGAGAAGTGTTAGTTTCATGCATCCAAGTTTGAGTTCCTGGGTTACGTTATCAGCCCTGAAGGAATCAAGATGGACAACAACAAGTAGCGGCCCTCACTCAGTGGAAGACTCTGACAACCGTGGATTCTTTGAAAAGCTTCCTCAGCTGTGCAAACTTTTACCGGTGGTTTATACAGCATTTCTCCGCCGTAGTATGACTTTGACACAACTCCTGTGAAAAAAGGCAGCTTTTAAGTGGACAGAAGAAGCCGAGCTCGCATTCAGTCCTTTGAAAAAACAATTCACACTGGCCCCAATACTAGGGCATCTGAACGTAACTTTGCCATTCCAGTTGGAATCTGACATGTCCTATCATGCGATAAGAAGAGTCCTATCACAACAACATCCAGTCATAGGCCAGAGGCACCCAAATGCGTTTTATTCCCAGAAGTGCACCCCCAGCGAACTGACCTATAGCATTACAGATAAATAAATCTTGGTCATCAAGAAAGCCTTCGAGGAGTGGAGAAACTACTTGATTGGGACTCGCCATATGGTCGAGATCTACACCGACCATCGGAATTTCAGTTCCTGAAATTTGCTAGGGTCCTCACACCACGTCAACTTTGATGCTCACTGTTCTTTGCTGATTTAGATTTTTTATTCAAATATCGCCCTGGGGCAAAGAATGGTAAAGCAGATGCCTTGTCTCGGACACAGGATCAAGCACCTACCATACGAGAGAAGCTATCTCCAAAACCACCATTAATTTTACATGGAATATTGGAATATTGGATGGGTATTTATAGAGCGCAAACGTTCGCTCCGAAGGGAGCATCTTGGCGCTGTGAAAACCTGGGACCAGATCAGTGGAAGGGCGGTGGAGGGTTAAATGGCTGCTTTAGTCCAGTCGTCAGACCATTCAGTGAAGGAACACGTCCTGAACAAAAATGTTACTATAGGGGATCAGGAGTTCTTATCCGCTGGAAAAACGCCACTCAAGATATAAATAGACATGATTGGATTCCCGCAGTAAACAACAGGAAGAAGGATCACGGCCTGCTATTTCATCAGAAGGATATATATATGCCACATGAAGCCTTACAACATAAAGTCCTTACATGGTACCCCAAATACAGATTTAGCAGGGCACCTGGGAATTCATAAAACCACTGCAGCAGTTCAGAGACATTTCTGATGGC
Source organism: Triturus cristatus (assembly GCF_964204655.1). Lineage (NCBI taxonomy): Eukaryota > Metazoa > Chordata > Amphibia > Caudata > Salamandridae > Triturus > Triturus cristatus. Next base: position 42,056,904 of record NC_140593.1, read on the forward strand.
CCACCTTAAAAGAAGACATCAGAAGACACATCATGACTTGTATGGTGTGAGCCCAAGAAAAAGTAAAACACAAAAAATCTAGTGGGATGTTACGACCGCTGGCGACACCCCCTAGTCCATTGCACATGGTGTCCCTGGATCTCATTGTAGAGATGCCGATCAGGGAAATACAGTCATTCTGTTTGTGGTAGATCACTTAACTAAAACAGGGCACTTCATTCCTTTACCCATACTGACTTTGGCTGAAACCGTAACTAGTACATCCACACAACATATTGTACGTCTGCATGGTATACCCAATGTTCTGATCACTGATAGGTGTGCACAGTTCACTGCACATTTCTGGAATCAACTTTGTAAGTTGTTGAAAATTGACATAAGACTGTCCTGCAGATAGAAAAAGATCTCTCAACTCCGAGTATGCTGACCATGTCTGGTTATCTACAAAACACTTGGCCTTATGGGTCATCAAAAAATGAATCCAAAATGTATTGGACCTTAGATCATCAACAAGGTTCTTATCCCTGTAGCGATCTCTTTTAGACTTACCAAAGGTCTTACAAATTCACTCATAAAACCCTGCCATCCAGACTCGCACCCCAGGCCCCTGCACCTATTGACATGGAGGGAGAGGTAGAATATAAAGTAAAGAAAAAACTTGATTTCAAACTGATCTGTCGAAGACTATATTGCTTAGTGGACTGGAAGGGGTTCGGACGTGAAGAGCGGTGTTGGGAGCCCGTCCACAACCTGCATGCACCTCGACTAATACAACAATTTCACCGCTTACACCCAAGGAAACGGTCCTTCCTCGTGTAGTGAGGCAACCACTGGGACGGTGGTCATTAGGGGGAAACTGTCATGGGGTCATATACTACCATATATGACACATGTTGTGATGTGCATGCCTGGACAGGCGTGTGCGATCTGGGAGGATGCTATCTGCATAAACCCACATTTATAACCAACATGCACCTGTGTGCATACTGGACATTTACATTTGTGTGGCGTATCTGTGTGCTTTCCACATGTGCATCATCTGATTACGTGAGTGCCGTCACCCCATATAGTTTGTGAGTCATTGTTGAGTTGATACCATTACCTTATGGTCTGTGCCTGATGATTATACAATCATGAAATGAATCACCTAGACTGGGGCTCATGATTATACAATCAGGAAATGAGTCACCAGAACATAGTATGCTCCTGGGGATTATACAATCAGGAAATGAGTCACCCAGCCTGGGCCTGATGATTATACAATCAAGAAATGAGTCACCCACTCAGCAGCCATCTTAATTGGACCAGGTCTATAAAGGCACTCCCCACCATACCCAGTTGCTAGGCAATAAGGAATCTGTGCGGCCTTGGACGCATGTCCAGAGCAGCTGCGGGCGCCGTTTGGCTTCATAATAACGGCATCTAGTAGATCCTAAGTCACAAATCTGCAGAGGACATTGGTGCATCATTCTGTGCCACAAGTCTGCAGTGGGCGTCATGATCCTGTGTCAGTGGACATCAGCATGTCATCCTGTGTCACGGACCTGCAGTGGACATTGGCATGTCTGAAACTGTACAGTAAGTCGCGCTAACAGTCGTGCACTTCCAAGGGAGCATCTTTAATGTCTTACAATTGATTCTCACCACAGCAGCTCTCTGCAAAGGTAACAAGTCAGTACACAAAGGACTACAACTTCTAGATTGTATGATACTGCCCTCAACATCTCATGCCCAGATTGCTTCAATATTTAGGGCTAGCCATCAGGGGAAGTTGAAGGGTGAAGTAACCCGAAGATTTACCTGGTTCAGGTCTGGACAGTTCATTATTGTGGGGCATGTGCGTAAGGTGCCTAACAGCACTTTCGGATCGGAGAAAGGCTCCCTTCCTTCCGGTAATTATTCAGTGACTTAACTGAAAGCTACAGCCTGCCGTCCTCCTGAGCCAAGATCCTAGGCGAGAGTGGTGGGATTTGCAGGGAAGTACTTGTATTAGGTGTGATGATCAGTGCATAATTCTGTTAATGTTTATATCATAGTGTGCACCACATTCTCAACGCACACCTGGTATTACGTCAAGGGCGATGCCTGCCTGGCAACCACAAATGACGATGTCCAGTAAGCCAACGTACTAGATCTTGTTTCTTTATTATTTTATCACATTCCTTTCATTGTGACATGGGCCAGCAGAAATGTAGTCCACATCACATTGAGGGGTGTGGTTGGACAAACACAAACGTCATTCTTGCTGGATTCAGGATATCTCAGGTTAATACATCTGACAGCCTGTCTTTGCATGGCACCCCAGAGGTTTTGTTTCTAGGAAGCTATGTTGAAAGCTAAAGTATGATCCTCCAGAGGTTCTGTGTTTAGGGCCCATTGGAAAGTGACTCACGATTCTTAATATATTTCTCCTTTTTGTAGGCCCCAGGGCAATGGTTGGGCAAAACCTCTCCTACTGTACAAGAAGGTGGTTTTTCGTGCCTACATGGACAGTCATTTCACAGAGCCTGTGATCCGCGGGGAACTAGACGAGCACCTTGGCATCATGGGACCCTACATCCGGGCAGAGATCAATGATGTAATCATGGTGAGTCACTGTACCCATCTGCTTGTCTCTTTACACGCTCTTGAAGTGACCTCTCAAATGCCCTCCGAAGATGAAGATGAAGGGTAACCAACCCACCATCCTCTGGCACCCAGTGCCATGTGTGCACTGAAGGTGGCACCTAAGATAGCAGCTTGTACTTTATGTTCCCGCATCTCCCCGAAGAAGCAGACACTCTAGAAATGAAGGGACATTATCTCTGAAAGAAGAGGAGCAGTGGGGCCAAACAATATACATGTGTGAGTTTGGGAAATTGGTTTGAGTATCAATGTAATAAATTGTTGAACAAATAATTTTGATAAGAAATATATATTTGTGACTGTCAGTTGTAAGGCGAGTCACTATGTAGTTAAACCTCTACTAAGTAATCCTGGGCGTACCTCCATGGCTTGAGTATGTGCGTCTGGGTACTGAATGGTGTATGAAGCCCTTCTACTACTGTGACCAGAGCTTCACAACTATAAAATGCTTCCCTTCACTGCTTCAGCCCTCCTGTGCTCCTTCCCCTTTCCCTGTTTCAGTGCTTCGGTTCTCTGTTCCCTCTTCCTTGACCTTCCTCTAGGGCCTTGCAGTGGTTGCATCGTGTTAGAAATGAGGGGGCTCTGGTTGACGCAGGTTTGAACCCACAACAAGCAGGGACCCTTTACTTCTTGTCAGGGCGAAGGATGACTCCCCAGAATAACCCCTGCTCACCCTCTAGGTGCGTGGCGCGAGCAGTCTAGGCTAAGTCTCAGGCGTACACGGTTAAGCAAATGCAATTACACATACAGTAAACCCCTTGCATGCACCACAAACGGACACCAATCAGGAAGTATATAAAAAGAAGCTTTTATGTAGATTCAGCAGATTCAAATACAGGGCCCAGTAACGTTGAACTGATGGGGTCACAACTCGTGGAAATACGGTAAAGTCTCTTTGTTACGGAAAGTTCTTTAGGCGGGCACAAGGTAACTGTGGGCCTCAGCGCACTTCATGCTGAGGCGGCGTCCGGGAAGCACACGGCAGATGACAGGGAAATCAGAACGTTGCGGACCCTGGATCCGATGCGAGCTCGCGGTCGAGTTCGTAAGTACAGTACCTTGTTTCTTGACGCAAAGGCGGGTGCGGGATTTCAGCGGCTCTTCGACAGAAGGGCGAGGCGGCGTCCGGGGCTCCCACACTTCACGATGGGGGTCTGATCTTCAGGCTCACGACAAGAGCGGGGTGTTGCAGGTGGCGGGTGAACAAAGCGGGGCAGCCGGGCACGCAGGTTACGTCCGGGCCGTCCGAGGCTTGGAGATGCTCACAACGCCGATTCCGGCGGGAGGGTGAAGGTGCGCAGCGAGCCTCCAGCGAGCGAGGTGACAGGGGCAGCACAGCGTAGGGGGAGCGACTCAGATCGAGCGAGGCTCTTCCCAAAGCGGGGGCGGCTAAGCAGTCCTGGTCACGGCTCAGGGAGGGACTGGGACACGAGGGTCACAGCTCCGGCGAGGGAAAGGACACCACAGTCCAGCGGCAGGCGAGTGAAGATCAGGTAGAGCCCAATGGTCCTGGGGCTCAGTTCAGGGGGCAAGCTCAGTTCCAACCCCTTGGAGATCGTTTTGGAAAAGCACAAGTCTTGAAAGTAAAAATAAAGCAAAGTCTTCAGCAACAGTTTCTCTTCTCCCCTTTGGCAGCAAGGTCACCGCTGTAGGCCAATCCCCCAGGATAGGGACAGTCTTCCTCCTACAGCTTTCCCGGTGCCTCCACCTCAGGCAGAGATTCTTTTTGGTCAAAAGCGGATCTAGTTTCTTAGGAGCAGGGCTCCTACATTTATACAGCAAATCTTTTGTTCTCCCAGGCCAGGGGGGCCCTTGCCTAGTCCAGTCCGGTTTCTGAGCACTTTGTTTACGCGATGCAGGCTTCTTCTTTCAGAGTGCAGGGCAGAGTCATCAGACGCTCCACAGGGGGCGGAGCCGGCATTGAGGTGGCAGAGCACTGTCCTATTCAGAGCCTAGGAGTACTCCTCCCACCCATCTACCTGTCGATCGTCCTATTCACCACCAGGCTACCTAGCCCTGCCCATCTGGGTTCCCCCAGCCCTGTCACTCACACCAGCCAGACATCAGATACACATCACGCAGAGGCGGGCTGAAATGTTTAGGCAAGCAAAGGCCAGCTTTCTAAAAGCGGCATTTGCAAACGCGGAATATTAAAATAAACCTTGGGAAAAAATGTAACTTATTATTCCGAGTTCAGGCATACTAAACTCGATCTTCTACCATGTTCCCTGGGTCGGCTAGGATCATAGGATGTAACAATCCCAGCCGCCCATACTGGCCTATGAGAACAGGGTAGCCTTACAGTAGTGATCAACAAGATGGCGGTCATTCACTACTAGGACATGCCACGCATCCAGGCTTGTCCTACCTTATGCTTGCAACGCACCCTGCCCGTGGGCCTACCAGAGGGGTGACTAACATGAAGTTAAGGGAAGGTTTAAGGACCGGCAAGTGTGGGCACTTGCCAGTCAGCATGTCAGTACCAGACTGCACGCAGGTTCTGCGATGGCAGACCTTAGACATATTTATTCGGCCGCTTCTGTGGTTGGCACAACCAGTGCTGCAAGCCCACCAGCGGTGTTTGCATTTACATGCCCTGGCGCTCCTGGCGCACTTTACTGGGGTCTGACAGTAAACCAAACAATCCAATCATGGAATTCAACAAACATATACAATTTACATAGGGAGCACTCGCACCGCGACACTGGTTGGCAGTGGCACAGCGCGCTGAGCGGCCAACACCATAAAAACACATGAGGCACAGCGACAAAAAGAGGAAGGGAAACTCACGCCAAGGTGCCAGGTCTAACACATCGCCAGAATGATTAACAATTACTGTAGTCACACTACAGGCTAAACTTTCTTCTCCAACAGTTCTCAAGGAAAAGACTCAAGACCTGGCTTTTTGACTGAGCCCCGCATCACAGCACCTGGATTACCTGACGGGTGATTAGTAGTGCTTTATCAATACTGATTGATTGATTGATCTGTCACTAGTTCTTTTGTCAGCCAAGTCCATGATTTTGTCACCCGCACTAGCCGTCAGCTGCTCACGCTCTCCACTGTAGGTACTGTTACGCTCCTTGCTCCAAGTTCTCCATGGTAACCGCACTTCATCAGAAATCTCTGAGCTACAGGGGAACATTTGTTTCTGATATGATTCTGCACAGCACTTACATGGGGATTGTACTATATTTGTAGACTGTGTGGAGATCGGCTTACTCAAACTGCATATGTACCTAGATAAAGATAAAAAAGAGGGTGCTCTCAGTACTGAGCATTTCAATACACTCAAACAACAGTGAGAACAGCCATAGACTATATGCAGACTATCTACCTCAATATGTGATCCAAACGCTGGCCAATTATGTGGAGAGACACAGAGCTACGAACCCACAAAGAGGCTGAGCTGGTTTCATCTTTCACTATAGTTAAGGTAACAACAAATAAATCCTCAGATGTCTCCACTGTGTCTCAATGCTGACTTATAGTTCCTCATTGTTCAAATTTGAGAGCTTCTTGGACTTCTCTCATCTGCATTGACGTGATAGAAACAGTTTTTGTTCCTTTCGGTGGGAATGCTTGCAATAGGTATGACCACCGGCAATCACTTGGGGTAACATTCCAACCCGTCCTTCTTTTGCCATCCATCGACAACAACACACACAACAGCAAAGAGCTCTTTAACATCGTGAAGGAACTCTCCAACCCCAGCTCCATCCCACTGTCTCAAGACCTCTGCGACTCTCTAGCCACCTTCTTCCACCGCAAGATCATAGACATCCACGACCGCTTCAACCTACAGACCCCCCCGACAGCCGCCGACACCTTAGACTCACCGCCCACCATTCACACCGGCCTCCTGATCTCCTGGAACCACGTCAGCGACGAAGACACCATCAAAACCATGAACACCATCCACTTCGGATCACCGTCAGACCCCTGCCCCACCACATCTTCAACAAAGCAAGCTCCATCATCACACCCCAACTCCAAAAGATCTTCAACAGCTCATTCGAGACCGCCACCTTCCCGGAAAGCCAGAAACACGCGGAGATCAGCGCCCTACTCAAGAAACCCAAGGCAGACCCAAAGGACCTCAAGAACTTATGGCACATCTCCCAGCTCCCGTTCCCGCTGAAAGTCATCGAGAAGATCGTCAACAGACAACTGACCCGCTTCCTCGAAGAGAACAACACCTTGGACTCGTCCCAATCCGGATTCCACAGCACCGAAACCGCCCTCATTGCTGCCACCGACGACATCAGGACCCTGCTGGACAAGGGCCAAACCGCGGCCCTCATCCTCCTAGACCTCTCGACCGCCTTCGATACCGTCTGCCACCATACCCTATGCACATGCCTCTACAATGCAGGGATCCACAACAAAGCCCTGGACTGGATCACCTCCTTCCTCACCGGCAGAACCCACAGAGTCCACCGCCCCCCATTCCGATCCGAAGCCACCAAGATCACCTGTGGCGTACCCCAAGGATCATCCCTCAGCCCGACCCTCTTCAACGTCTACATGACACCGCTCGCCAACATCGTCTGATCGCACAACCTCAACATCATCTCATATGCCGATGACACCCAGCTGATCCTCTCCCTCACCAAAGACCCCGCCACCGACAAAACCAACTTCCACGAAGGAATGAAGGCCGTTGCCGAATGGATGAAGAGCAGTCTCAGAACAAGACAGAGGTCCTCATCCTCGGCTCCACCCCCTCCACCTGGTCCAACTCCTGGTGGCCGCCTCGCTGGGAGCTGCGCTGACAACCACCAACCACGCACGCAACCTGGGGTTCTTCCTGGACTGATCTCTGTCAATGACCCAGCAAGTCAACGCCGTCTCTCCTCCTGCTTCAACACCCTCCGCATGCTTCGCAAGATATACAGATGGATCCCCATCGGAACTAGAAGGACGGTCACCCAGGCCCTCGTCACCAGGAGACTGGACTACGGCAACGCCCTCTACGCGGGAACCACGGCGAAACTCCAGAAGAGACTTCAACGCATACAGAACGCCTCTGCACACCTCATCCTCGACATCCCCCGCCATAGCGACATCACCGCCCACCTGAGGGATCTGCACTGGAGCCCCGTCAAGAAGAGGATCACCTTCAAGCTCCTCACCCACGCTCACAAAGCACTCCCTGATGCCAGACCAGCATACCTCAACAAACGACTCCCTTCTACACTCCCAATCGCCAGTTGCGCTCCGCTGACCTCGCCCTTGCCACCGTCCCACTCATCCACCGAACAACCTCCGGCAGCAGATCCTTCTCTCACCTCGCCGCCAAGACATAGAACACCCTCCCCATCCACCTGCGACAGACCCAGGACCTGCTGACCTTCGGAGACTCCTCAAGACCTGGTTGTTCGAACAGTAGCAGCTCCCACACCCCTCCCCCCCCCCCCACAGCGCCCTGAGACCCTCACAGGTGAGTAGCGTGCTCTACAAATGATTGATTTATTGATTGATTGCCCACCAGGTCACCTCAAATTAAACCCAGCAATATATAAATCAGCCTTGTTCCTGCTCCATTAGAAACAATCCAACCCGAACTACAAAGCCAGATGCTCTCTGAACCGGAATACAAACAACCCAAGACTGGTTTCGGCCTAATTTCTCATCCTCAATTGGATGTAACTTGGTTCCTGTGCTGCAGTGAGCAGAGGACCCACATCTGGGCAGACTGTTTGCCACTCAGAACATTACATCGAACACACAAAAGGTGACGGGAGGAATGCTTGCAGTTTGTCTGACACAAGCATCCACTAGGAGTAGAATTCCAACCCATCATTCTTTTCTCCACTATTCCACCTCAGATTAGACCCAGCCTGTGCCAGTGCAACCAATTGAAATATTTTGGGGCTTATTTACAAGCCCCTTGCACCGCCAGCCCGTCACTTTTTCCCATATTAAAAGAGACGCACCAGCGGCGCAAGGGACATGTAAATAAGCCAAGTGCCTTATTTTTTAAATCTTACCCATACTTTACCATAGGGAGACTGAGTCATCAGGGTTTTTTAACTCAAAAACAAATTTAAAGTATATTTATATGTTTAATATTAATGTAAGTTCATTTGATATATTAATTCAAAATGTAGAACATCTTCTAAAAAAGACTAGATCGCTATTAAACTAATTTGGAAATAAATCTTTCCTTGATAAAAGTATATTAAATTACAAATATTTTTCTAAAGTTTAAATCTAAATATTAATTGCCACCTAAAAAAAAAAGCATTATGCATTAATCATTAAAAGTGATGTATAGAAATAATTAGAATTAATCTAGTTACATTTCAATACAAATATTGTTACATTAATATTTATATTAAAATTATTGTATTAAAATACTGTATAGTTAAATAATGCATACCTACAATTTCTATATTTTATCATTAAGTTATATGTATTTATTTTTAATTTTAAATAAATACATTTAATTTAGCGATATTTTCTTTCTTTTCTTGAGGGTTTTATTTTAATTCCCTACCTTCATTATTTTCTATGGGAAGGTGTTGCAGCACCAGTCATGGGACATGTGTGGTGCTGGACTTACTACTTTTTTGGTTTACTAGTAACTTACATTGGAATTTAGTGAATAAGCAAAAAGCAGTAAACTTACTCAAAAGTGTAAATTGCTCAAAAGTGTAAGTTACCTTTGTGAATCAGGCCCTTTTTATTGTGGGTGTAATAATTAGGATAATGAGTTATATACTCCTCAGGCAGCCACTGATTCAGTGGGCCACGGCTCTTCTATTGGTTGAAACTACTTGCGCGCCCAAAAGCAGCATTTCATTCAAGTTGGTTCCCCGGGGTGTAGAGGTGAAGAATACGTCCCCTGCTCTCATCTTCCATAGATCAAGGTAAGGTATACAAATCAGCAGATGGCTTACAAGAACTTTGCTTTGTTAATCGTAGGGACCCACGTCTACGGTGCCTTCTAATAGGAGCATCCCTCATGCGGAAGAGTCGGGGGGGGGGGGGGGTAGCTGCTACTGTTCGAAGAGCCAGGTCTTGAGGAGTTTCCCTCAGGAGGAAGAGTCGCGGAACTGGAGGACGTGACTATGAGCGCAAACCAACCTCCCGGCTTTGAACAAGGAGATTCATGAACAGTTCATTTATTTCCTCTATAAATATAACTTACACATAGTTTCTGCTCCTTCCATTCTTTGTGGCTCTTCCACCTCCCAGGAAGTGTTTTATTAAATATTAATGTAGTTTCCATAGAGATGAAATGCTACCGACCTGTAACACCAGTTCTCCACATTGAGTATCAGACGTCATTCAATTGATAAGTGGCCCACCCTCCTCCCTGGCAGCTCAATCTGAACTGGAACAGGGATTTTGAGCAATCCCTAGCCTTCAAGACTATCAGAACAGACTGAGAAGCCCCTGCCACACGCTAGGACCTGCAGTCCCTCCTTTATAAGGCATGGTCGTGGACCAGGGTCAGCGGGCTCGATAATTCTCGCCTCGGTGCCTACTCCAGTCAGGGACCACACTCGGCAACTCTGGGCATTAGCTTGCCTCATCTTCACAATGGCCCCCCCCAGACCGCCGGGGATGCTTGGTCGCACCTTAGAGATACCCATTAGGGACCATCTCTCAGGGTGAGCCAGGACGGGTTCCCCAGCGGTCGAAGCGCTGAGATACTCCTCCGGGAGTCGATTCTAGCTCTATATAAACCCACAATTAAATTAAATTAAATTAAATTAAATTAAATGATGGGCCTATGTGAACAGTTGACTTTGCTCTGTTTTCTTAAAATGAAGATAAAATGTGACTTGTTTTCTTTTGGGAGGTGTTGTTTTCTATCACTGGAGGGATGCAAGTCTCTGTGTGGGGGAAGTGCTGTGGGATCTGGCACTTCAGCAGATATTTTCTAATATTTTAAATGTAATAAAGCTCCTCTTGGTGGAAAGCAGGGTTGCCAGTGAGTGATCTTTTATTCTCCAGGGTCTTTCACACCAGGCTGTTTCTTTAAACCTTGAGTAAGTTCTTTTTCCTGCCTTTTCCTGACCCCTATGTTCACTTCCTGCCCAATGCCACATTGTCCTCTCTGGAATCTTAGCATTGCTTCCTTTTCTTGAACCCTACATTTACGCTCCGCTTACGCTACTCCACAGGTGCACTTCAAGAACTTGGCGTCCAGGCCCTACTCGTTCTACTCGAACCTCATGCCGTTCGATGGGAGTTTAGATGAAGATGAGGATGAAGTTCAGACCCCCTACCAGGTGATGCCTCAGGAGACTAGGAAGTACACTGGGAAGGTGTCTGAACAGATGGGACCAACCGAGAACGGCTTCGCCTGCAGGGCCTGGGCGTACTTCTCCCATGTCAACATGGTAAGGGAGTAATATGGTGATGCCGCTCTCACAGCCATCGGACATCTACATTGAACAGTCCCCTTTGCCTGTGCACAATTACAAGGCCATTGTCAAATGTTTTATTACAAATACTTTACTCCATCCCCCCATGCCTACTACATTTGAGGGACCACATGTGCTGACTTCACACCTGCTTCCTTCTGTGAGTGTGTAGCCTGGCCCCAACACCACTTCTTTTCTTGTGTCATCCTGAGTCTTCAGTGCAATGTCCAGTTTCCTTGTGTGACCTTGGGCTCCTTGCCATGTCATCATCTGTAGGATGATGGCGTCTTCATCTGTTAAACTCTTCACCTGCACGATCACTGTGCTCTCCTCTTGTAGCACCTTCATCTGTAGGTCCTAGACTCACCGTCCAGCGCCCCCTTCACACACGGCACAGGTCGGTCGATGGGTCCATAAAAATACAGGTGAAGGGGACGCAGTGACAAACATCTATGGGAGCAATAGCTGGCAAGATGGCTCAGTGAGTTGCTGCCTGATGATGACATTTGCAGTTCTCTAAAGATCACAACTTAGAGTCCTGGCAAGGCCTACTCAGAATTCCATCTTTCTGAGGTCAGTAAATTCAAAACCACTAAAGTGGGTAATAGCAGCCTCTGTGTTTTAAAGCCAAAAGAAACTACAGGAATGCGTTATGAATCAATATCTATATATAACAAAAAGGAATTATTATTGTCTTTATAGATGCAACACCTTATGCCTCCACCTTTTTGTTCATGGATGGATTCCCTGTGGCACCTTCATATTATTGGTCCCTCATGATGCAAGCTCTTTATGTATATGATGGTGAACCTCACCTTTGTGTGCCTCATTCTCTTGAATTGTGATGGGCCCTTGCCCTGTACCACGCCCACCTGTCTCTTGATGGCCTCCCACCCTGTGATACTCTCATTTAGATCATTAGCATGTTCACGGGAACCTTGACCATTGCCACATCCACCAGTGTGGCTATGAAGCCAGGACTCCATGCCACATCCACCAGTGTGGCTATGAAGCCAGGACTCCATGCCACATCCACCAGTGTGGCTATGAAGCCAGGACTCCATGCCACATCCACCAGTGTGGCTATGAAGCCAGGACTCCATGCCACATCCACCAGTGTGGCTATGAAGCCAGGACTCCCTGCCACATCCACCAGTGTGGCTATGAAGCCAGGGCCCCATGCCACATCCACCAGTGTGGCTATGAAGCCAGGGCTCCATGCCACATCCACCAGTGTGGCTATGAAGCCAGGACTCCATGCCACATCCACCAGTGATTGAAAGAATGTAATGATGGAAGTACATAATATGCCAATAATGTAACAAACTTGAAGTTTAAATGTTTTTATACTTGATTTTATAATTATTTTATTGTTATGAATTTTTGCGTTATATTGTAAGGTTTTTATTAATCAAACAATAAACTTTGATATATATATACATCCACCAGTGTGGCTATGAAGCCAGGACTCCATGCCACATCCACCAGTATGGCTATGAAGCCAGGACTCCATGCCACATCCACCAGTGTGGCTATGAAGCCAGGACTCCATGCCACATCCACCAGTATGGCTATGAAGCCAGGACTCCATGCCACATCCACCAGTGTGGCTATGAAGCCAGGACTCCATGCCACATCCACCAGTGTGGCTATGAAGTCAGGTCTCCATGCCACATCCACCAGTGTGGCTATGAAGCCAGGACTTCATGCCGCATCCCCCAGTGTGGCTATGAAGCCAGGACTCCATGCCACATCCACCAGTATGGCTATGAAGCCAGGACTCCATGCCACATCCACCAGTGTGGCTATGAAGCCAGGACTCCATGCCACATCCACCAGTATGGCTATGAAGCCAGGACTCCATGCCACATCCACCAGTGTGGCTATGAAGCCAGGACTCCATGCCACATCCACCAGTGTGGCTATGAAGTCAGGTCTCCATGCCACATCCACCAGTGTGGCTATGAAGCCAGGACTTCATGCCACATCCCCCAGTGTGGCTATGAAGCCAGGACTCCATGCCACATCCACCAGTATGGCTATGAAGCCAGGACTCCATTCCCCCATCACCTTTATGTTCATCGACCCCCCATCTTTGTTACCACCACGTTTGTGATCATGAACCCCACGCCGTGTCCCTTTCACCTGTATGATCATGGACCTCCGCACCCTGTACCCCTGTCCCCTCTGTGTTCATAGACTCTTGATCCTGTTCAGTCTTCACTTATGTGTTCTGCATCCTAGGTTATGCCATAAACAGAGAATATTTCTACCTCCATGCGGGGACCCTGGAGCAATCCATATCCAAAATAACATATTAATTTATAGGAGGTGAAAACCTGTCATTTCTTTAATGAAAGCATAAACTTCCCAGCCTAAGAAGGTTCTTTTTTTCTCCAAAAAGTTTCTAATTACAACATAAGGCATCTTTGTAGCATGGAATACAGATGTACTTCAACAAAGGATATCCCCTTCCCCTAGAGGGAAGACATACATTAAGGAAACATTACCCTGATAGATTAACTGTGCAGAGAACTGAAAAACACGCGGTCTTGTTTTAATGCGCTCGCAGCCTGCATATCCCAGCATGCCTTGTACTGGCAGTTGGTTCACAGGTTCAGTTCATTTTTATGGCTGATTCTGAGAGGATCTCAGCATGCTTCTGGGTCTAGGGATTTTCACCCTTTTTTTTAGATTTTCTCCTCCAAATTTCATCTTTTTTACTTCAATTAAGGTCTTAGGTTTTTCCATCTTTGAAGAAGCTTTTTCTTGGTAAGCCTTGACTATTCGCGAAGGGCTCCATCTGTGGGAGGAAGAAGGTAGCCTACACGCAATTTATGTGCGATCTGCCTAACACCTTTGTCTTAGGCCAAACATTGCTATCTTTGTTAAAAAATGAAAAAAGAGTCCTGAAGGACCAAGAGGGAATTCACCTTAGGTAAAACTATAGATCTTAGGTTGGTGGCAGAAAAGAAAAAACACCACAAGACAGCAGGGAAGGTTCCTCTTCTACTGTGACTATATTCACCCTGAGAAAGGAGTCTAGAAGAGGGAGGTCCAAGGAGGAGAAGCAGCTCCATCATCATGGCCACTCCCTCCGCTCTCACGGCTCCTGGTCGACATCTTATATTTGGATGTTGAAGTATATTCCTGATGAAGTTTGCCTTCAAAGGCCAGCCCTGCTGCCGGTACGCTGCTGCCACCAAAGAAAGATGAATATCCAATGACCAAGGAGAAGTCCACTCTCTCCATGCCAAAGCAACCGACCTTGAAGCATTCACCGTCCAACCACTCAATGTAGAGACACGTGGAGCTGCGACATTCATGACATACACCATCAAGCCCCCCTTGTTCATCTTCATCAAGGAGGTCGATGTCAAGACATTGAGCATGAAAGAGATCAACATCGGTGCATTGAATGTCGACTGTTGTTCCTCATTCCCAGTCCGATGGATGGCCTTGTTTACTCTGGCACTTTACCCGCTGCCTCCAAGGTTTTGCAGAACTGGCAGAAAAAATGTTTCCCTCTCTTTCTACTATTATAATTCTGGTTCTGAGGCTCCTCAAACAGTTCAGACTTCCAGGTTCAAACCCAGGGTACCTTCTTCAGGAGCTCAACCCTGATCATGGGATAGTCTCGACATAAGAAAGAAACATGCATCGAACCCTGAGAGATCGGTCTCTACAGATAGAGAGAGGAAATGAGTAGATACAGCAGGAAATTAAATTATCAAATTATTATTAATGATCAAATTTTCAACAGCACTACAAATTTTCAAGGATTCCAGTTCAACAGTACACGGCATCTGTGACATTGCCAATCTTTTCTTCTATAAATGAATATTTGTGATACTTCACAGGCTCCTTTAAGAAGACATTCCATGGGGGTGGGGTGGGCGGGGGGTTTACACCGAAATCACATTTGAATCTATTTCCATTTCAATGACATGTTTGTTATTTTTATCCCTATAGTTGCATACATATGTTGATATAAACTTTGTTTAACTTTATACTTCCCAAAATGCTGCAATGTCTCTTTTGAGAGCCACATTTGTCCTCAGGATGGCTTGACTTGCTTCTCTCTCATCCTCCCCTTTCGCTTCAGTTCATGTATCTGACACAAGTGACGCTCATCACTTAGGATCGCCATAGGCAATGGGCATAAATTCTCTAATATTTCATATTTTTCCTTCAGTAATTCCATAGTTGAAGTTAGGTTTCTGTGCCAAGGCTGCCACCCCATAATATAATCAGTGCTACTTTGCCCACATACACTCTTATTGTTGCTTGAAGTGTGCATCCCACAAGCAACGGATTAAATCTACATAATCCATCAGTCGCTGTCAATGCAATATTGCAAACTCAAGTATAGCTTTTGTTCCAATTAAGTGACGTTTCAAAGATAGTCCCTAAATATTTGTAGCAAATGGTATTTATCAAATTTTAATTTACAAGCCCCTAAGAAAAATGTGTCCTTTGCCTAAGAGTTTGCTGTATCTTGTGAACATTAGGTCTAGATTTCCATTTACAGTATGCAGTCAATGCCTGTGTTTGGTGTAGAAAACCTGCTGCCATGCGAGCTTGTAAAACTAAAGGGCCAATATATATATATATATATATATATATATATATATATATATATATATATCGATGGATGGCCCTTCTTTCCCCCAGGGGGGCAGAGTAAATTTCTCTGTCCCCCTGTTGGAGGGACTGCCCCCCACATTTATAAATAAATGTCCTGCCAAGGAGACGGCCATTTATAATGAATTGACAGGAACCGATTCCATGGCGAGGGGGGCATTTGTTTTTTTTTTTTTTCAAAAAGAAAATCCTATTTTGAGATTTTCTTTTTGAAAATATAAAAAAAACTGTTTGGTTCAGGGTTTTCCTGGCGGTGACAGACAGTGAAAAAATAGGTATATGTCTGCCCATTCTGGTTGGGCGGGTGGACAAACAGCCATTTCTCCGATGGCCCTCACTTCGTCAGGCCATCAGAAAAGTTGGCTATGGTGGCGACGGAGTAGTCACCGGCTGTGGACAAACTTAAGGTGTGCCCGCATCAAAATCGGGCAGGCGGGCCATTAATTTGGTGGTATGTACCCTCCGCCCCCGTAGAGACGGAGTATACTGACTGCCAAGATCCTGTAAACCAGCCCCTAATCAACCCCAAAAGGAGAACAGGAACTGAACAATCGCATTCCCTTGATGGATTCCAATGAATTTGATTAAATATCTTTGGTAGATCAGAGATCAACCATGTGAACAATATAGAAACCAGAACCTCGTCTTGTTCATGGTTGCTATGCATCATCAGTTTATTGTGTAGTCAGTTCTCATAAATAGCTGAAAGGTGGCCCATGTTACAGCACATACATATGGGATCAAAGAAACAGGCCATCCGGCATTCCCGAATGTATGTCACTCTACCCGCAGTAAAGTACAGTCAGAGGGGCAGATTTACAATAACTGGCGCATTCCTGCATATCAGCAGGGATGCGCCAGTTATTGTGCGTCACGGCTCTGCCACCATGGATGCGCCGCATTTGCAATGTGGCGCACCATGGGGCAAAAATCGACAGATGCGTGACGCATCTGCTGCCGTAAAGGCGGCGCATTGCTGGAGTTGCGTCTCAAACGCTACGCAGCTCCAGCAAGGGTCGGGGGTGCCCTATCTTTAAAATGCTGCGTCAATCCTTACGCCTGCTTCAAGCAGGCGCAGGGTTTTGACGCAGCATGGCCTTAAAAGTGGCTGAGTGAAATCTTGTAGATTTCACTCAGCCACTTTTAGGAGGCGTTCCTGCGCCAGAACGCCCCACCCTGTGCAGGAACGCCCACATGTGGCGCAGGGCTTTACAACGTGACACATCTCCCAGATGCGTCATGTTGTAAGTGCCCACGCACCATGGCGCAGGATTTGCGCTGCCGCTGCGTCACAAAAGTGATGCAACTGCAGCGTAAAAGAGGCGCAAGGGGCTTGTAAATCTGCCCCAGAATGTTCAAAAGTGGCAAAAAGTTTGCCTCCACGTGTGGAGTTCTGCAATGTGGCGGTTGTGTCTGGACCGGAAATAAACTGCTTGAGTTGAGTCCGCTCTGCCACAGCTTCCGACACAATTCAAGCATCATTTTTCAGAAGTACCAGAGGCAAAACTAATCTGTCCGCTGAGCCACGAATCATTCCTCCGTTTCTGATATGAAACTGGCTTCGTTGCTGCGCCCCCAGGCGTCTGAACTTCCCCTGTGTCACCACCAGGTGTAAAATGTGGATGTAGAATCCGTGGACACAAGGTAGGATTTAAATTGTATATAACATTAGGAAGTCCAGCTAGTCCGGGAGATCTGCTTTTATCTCCATTCACAATATGAATGTTATTGTTTTTATACCACGCTCAGTGTCTGTGAAGCGTGTGTGCGCTTTAAAATGAACGACAAGCAGCCCCCCCCCCCCCCATATGCATCCAAAAGATAATCCTGCCACCTTTGATCGGTGGCATCCATTGATGCAGCGTCCTCTTTTGTCACAGCCAGTGGACAGTCACTTCTAACAAGCGGTGCCACATTCAGTCCGAATGAAGGCGTCCGTTATTTTAAAACGTAAACCGTACTTTTCTTTTTCCTTGAGAATAATTTATAAATATGTAATTTGTTTTTATAACTGGTCATATTTAAAGGGGTCAGGAATTTTTCATACTTTTCTAGCAGTGTTTTCAATTTGTTTTATTTAATGCACAATTTGGGTCATGCCAATAATTTTCCCAATTTTCCAAGACCCCTTGTTTATTGGTAAATGTTTTCTAATATACACTAGTTGATTCGTACCCTCGTGGGTAAGGTGTATCTGTAGGAGAATTGTCTCCACCCTTCCCCAGTGAGTGCCAAATCCAAGAAGAGGCAGGGGCAGAAGACACACAGTGAGGAGCCCCTGAACATACAGGTGAAGGTGTGTGCTCGAGAGACATGTGAATGAAGAGCAGGGAGCCATGATTCAGTGATCAGCTGGGGGAGGTGGGCAAAGGGCGGGGCTACGTTTAAGGAAGTGTAAGATGATTGGCCCTCTCATCCGCTACTCTTGCTTCATCACTCTAGATCCCCTTCACCATCCTTTAGACAGTGTCTACCAACAAAGTAATGTTCGGAAGCAGCGCTGTGAAGCATGATTGGAGGCAGTGAAGCAGGTCTCAACTCAACAGACATGAGAGGCATTAGATTCTTTTTACATATGTGTATTAAAGTTCCAGGGCTGTTGGGGGTCTGAAGAGCCAGGTGTGGGAGTTCATTGGGGTGAACTGGTGTCTGAAATCAGGTTATTAATTTGGCAGGTGGGTACCCCAACAAACTTAATAAACGCAAGTTGGTTAGGTTAACCAGAACCCCTGCTCAACTCCTGATAGCTATGGCAAAGGCAACAAGCAACCCCTCCTGAAAAATATGAGTTTACTTCAAGCATTTTAAAGTCAAGAAAAACATGACAAAATTCCAAAACCAATTTAAAAGAATAGAGAGAATTTCAATACGCAAAAAAGCACCAGCACGATTAAAATAGCAGAGAGGGAATCAGAAATATGAATTTTAAAATTTTAAGGAAAAAAGTACTCCGAAAAACTATAAAGTGTCATTGAAAATATCTGTGGTTTACCAGGACCTAGGTGTGACTATAGGCCACCCGCAATGGACCGGAGGCGGGATAAAAGAAGCAGGTTTCCCTGGAAAAGGGACCTAGGGCCTGACTTATAGTTTGATAGACAGGTGCTCCATCACAAACATGACACATATCACAAGTAAAAGTGCATTATATCTGAATGTACTTGCAATAAAGTGGGCAGGATATCTGACAAATTTGCGACAAAGTACCTGTCCGCCAAACTCTACATCTAGGCCTTGGTCACTAGTTTGGAATGCGGCATGCTCCAGGCCTGCATCCGGCGAGCGTCCTTCAAGTTCAGGTACGCTGTCGAGCTCCCGCCGATGCTACTGATTTTGGTGCCAAAAGCACCAACTGGGGCCGAGCTGAATTGCGTGGCCAGTAAGGTCTCTCCACTGCAGGGGTTGATTTGCTGCCTCACTCTGTCCAAAGTTTTACTTAGTTTTAGTTCTCAAAACCATCCATTTGGACAAGGCTGGAACCTGGAGCCAAGCAGCGCTCCATTTGGCCAGACGCCATTACTGCGAGGTCCCGCTTTAGCTCATACCAGGACAGACATGGTGTTCATGCCTCCCTAGTGCATGCCGCCCCTGGGGAAGCCTCAGCACCTGGTCCCTACGTTTCTCCATCTGCTGGGAAAGGTGCTCCTGGTCTGGTCCTAAGGCCCGGCTTCTAAGCGCCAGGTCTCTCTCCATCCAGGGCCTCTGCAAGGACCAGTCCTGGCCATCAGGTGGGCCTTTCTGAAGCCAGCATTGTTTTGCTTTTTGTGACCATAAGCAGCAAACAGGAGACAAACCACTTTGACTCTTTGAGAGCAGTTCCAGTTCTTGGTTGCCAGCAGGAGTCATGTGTCTCTGAGTTCTTTTATTCCAACAGGGACTTTTTCTCTTAAGCTGTTTTCTTTCTACGTCCAGAAGTGTTCTGAGGAGGTGGTGGTGAGTTGCCAGTCTTCTCCTGTGCACATTTAAACCAAAAACAGATTTTCTTCCTGCTGCGATTGGAGCCAGAAACTCTCGGCTGGCCCTAGTAATGAATGGGGAGCAGACCCGGCGAGCCCCATTTGTCATCTACAAGTTAAAAGAGAAAGGATAATGACTGTACTTTGATCTTCCAACTGTTCCTTATCCTCTGGAAGCTGGGTCATTACCTCACAGCCACAAATGTGTTTTGAGACTCTGAAGTGAGCAGATAGTCAAAACTAGCGCTAAACCAGTTTTTATCTCAGGCACCGAAAAATACACTTTTTTTTTTTTTTTTTTTTAAAGAAACCTTTATTTACACAATAAAATACAGACAAGGGCCTACAACCTCCAAGGCCGGCCGCTACAGAGCCCGAGGGCCCGCAATGCAACGCCACACATTCAAATAAACCAGAGGCGATGCTCCCGGCAGTTCGTGAGCATATGCAACAGGCCGTGGCCATAGGTCAAGAGCAATCGGATAAAAGAGTTTAATTTTTTATGAAATACAAAACACACTCAAGGCAATGAGAGTCCAGAATAGCAGCGTGCGCTTCCCAGGACGGGGGACAACGTACAGTATCCGAAGCAGTTCTTGACAGGAAGTGGAAGTGGGGCGCAGTGGGAAGACAAAACATGGAACACACCTCACACAATCCCGCAGAGTGTGTGGCTAGGGGGACATAGCAATATCAACCTCTAACGGCAGAGGCGGGGTGCAAATATGTCCACGATATAAATTCCATGGACCCCATACCTTATTCCATTTTCCGGGCTTGCCTCTCGCCACATACACCGTCTTTTCCCTGAACATACACCAGTCCATATTCTCCTTCCATACTGCAGTCGTGGGCGGCCTCGGGGAGCCCCACAGCTGTGCAATATTACGCTTAGCCACCATGTACCCCAAAGTCACCCACTGCGTCTGTGCCACATTATAGTCATTCGGTTCCCAGACATTCAACAAACACCTCCTAGCCTCTGGCAACAGAGCAACGTGCGTGACCTCCTCCATTACGGCGTGGATGCCGTTCCAGAATCGCACAACCTCCGGACATTCCCATAGGATATGAAGAAAGGTACCCGACAAGCCACATCCACGCTTACACATTCCATCCCCCGAGTAACCCATACATAGCAAACCGGGCCCCGTAACATACACTCTATGGAGGATCTTCAGCTGTACAAATCGTAAGCGGGCCGGGATCGCCACCTCTTTCGGGGAGGCCACCGCCGATACCCAGTCCTCATCGTCCAGTTCCAAGCCGTCGCCCGTCCATGCCTCCCGCAGACGGGTCAGCAAGTCCGCGCGATCGTTAATAAGTTTTTTGTAAATAAGAGAAATAGTGCTGTCGGGCACATAGCCATCCAACACTCTATCCTCCAGCGGGGAATATTCGGGGATAGCAGCAGCGTCCGGAAAGACCGAACACAGCGCATGGTAGACCTGTGCATACCGGAAGTACTCTCTATCATTTAATTTGTATTCGGTTTTGAGCATTTCAAACGTTTTGAAAGACCCCTTCGCCCAAAGATCACCTACCTTACATATACCAATCATATCCCATTTCTCGAAGCCTTTCGTTTTCCACAAACAACCCAGACGCCCGGAGGCATACAACGGTGTCGCCCGAGTCAGGCGATCCCTCCATCCCATCGCAGCACTCGCCGCATGCCACACACGTACCGCAACCTGCGTGGGTCCTGTCAACCGTGCATCCGGGGTCACCGAATACAGCGCCCTATTATAATCCCCACCCGGGAGTAGTAATTTATCCATCTCGAAGGCCGGATTCAAAGCAGGACCGTATATCCCATGGTTCACCGCCGCCAGTTGAGACGCCCAATAGTATCGTTTAATATCGGGGAGGGCGACCCCCCCATCGTACCAAGGGAGCGTCAACTTGGCGAGAGCGATTCGCGGCCGCCCGTCCCAAAACAGTTGGCGCTGAAGACCCTCCACCTCACGGAAATAACGGGCTGGGACGACGGAAAAATACACTTTTATAATGTAATTTTTCCACTAACATTAGCAAAAATCGACTTTTAACAGTAAAACAGATTTTTGACACTATGTGGACAATAACTATCAAACATTTTGGTAGCATTTTCATAAGCAAAGATATAAAATAAGGATCTTAATCAAACTCAGGTCCGTTCATAGAACATTTATAGCTTAACATACCTAGTGAAATACACTTTTGTGTATTTATTCATTGTCAAGGCACATTACATTTTTATATATTGAGTACCAAGCCTTGTGGGCTTACAAGGAAAGCATTATGGGAGACTTATTTGTATATAAAAATTCATTTCCTTACATGGGAAAAGCACTTTTACTGGGGATAGGGACTTTTCCCTTCTATGTGGCACTGTAGCCCTTTTAATCCGCAGACCAGACAGAGCACAGAGCTGCTCCTGGTAGCTATATATATATAATGCTTTGTCAGATATGTGGTTGGAGGAAATGATAAATATACACTACAGTCCAGACACGACATTTAACGTCTACGCCATTGGCTCATTTTCTGTGGCATGAGCCACAGCCCTACAGGAAAGCTGTATGGACCAATTGGATGAAACGGATCTCAAAAGTAAGTCTAGGCAGAGGAGTGCATGCACGGGTAGCATTTTTACAGTGCACAGAGTCCTAACACCAGCAAAAATAGGGTCCAGAAAAAGACAGAAGATCCAGGGTGGCTTTGCAGAAACGCTGGATTTTCTACAACTACTAATCGTACTCGTCATTGAGGCAGAAGAGGTGGATTTGAAGGTGGTTATCATGCTGGTCGCCTAGCCAGAGAGTGTGGGCTTCAAGCGGAGGAGTGGCAGCAGTTCACCAATGAGGGTGTTCTAATAGAAGGTCTGAGTAGATTGGAGGATCTGACTTCCAGTGGTGCATACAGTGGTTAGATGACCACCGATCACAAGGACCATGGAGGGTGCTGCTGCCATAGACTCTTTGGGTGACTGAAGACTGGATGATGCCATGCACTGCTCTGGAGACCAAAGTAAAGAGTTTGTACTGTGCCCTTCGTTTGGCAGGAAACCAACAGACTTGATGTTGGTAGCGACAAGTGAGTGCGTGCTTATGGAGGTTATAGAGTGATTAGAAGGAGTACTTTGGGAGTACAACTTGGAGGCTGTTAGAACAGTGTTGTTTACTCGTGAACCGAGTGTTCATGAGAGGTTTGTCTCAAGGGCCTGTCTGATCTTTGAAATGTTCAATACCTGGAGCATGGCCTTAGAGGCGGTAGGAGGCTCGAGCTGTGTGCTGAAGACGAATAGTACTTGAGTTGACTGGTGTAGGAGGGTGGCATCTGAACATGCCAATATGAGGATGGGTAATATGGCAGCAACTGAGAATGCAGGTAAGTAGACGTTTTCAGTTTTTCTGAACTTTAACATAGAGCAGTGAAGGGCCAGTCAGTGCTGAAGCAGGGACAGGGAGAGTGACATTGGAGTGTGGTGGTAGAAGATGAAATGTCCAAGGTATAAATAGATTTGGATGTTACTCACATCTAGAAGGTCAGGAAAGCTGAAGGATGAAATGATGTCACTAATGGAGGAGGTTTTGTGGCGAAAGGAGAGGACATACGATAGAACCTTGGAGTATTCCTAACGGGAAGGAGTGCAAGGACGACCAGGAGATCCAGAAACTGCAGTTTCAGGGGTAGGATTGAAATCAAACAATGCAGAGCCGGTGATACCTTGAGTGGTGATGTTAGCCCTTATGCTAGGATGAACAATAGTGTTCAGTGACATTGGTTCCTCGAGGAGGATGACGATAGGTGACAGGTAGTGGACGTGTGCAGTTTTGATGAGATGAGGTACACGTGAGAGAGCAGTGTCTGCGGAGTGATGTGCTTGATAATCAGATCGTAGATGGTGTGGTAAGTTGGCCTGGTATATGCTGTCCACTAGTTCTAGTGGGCACCTTGTATCAGTCCAAACAACCCCTTATGGTGAATACGTTTAAGACAACCTTTATTGAAAGCTATCCTAGTGGTAGCTATGGAGAGCAGCCTTCAGGCTAAGTCTTGAAGGAATGTAAAGCAGCTTGTTTAACCAGTCTATAATCTCTTGAATGATCAAATGAAAGGATAACCACACCAGGTATATATTAAAAATATATGTATTTAAGATAGAACACACCCCTCTAGTCTCTTTATGAGACTGGAGTTCGAAGTACTTAGTTTACAAGTTAGCAATCAACAGTAACAGCACAATTACACGTTTGAGCCTTAGGGGCGTACCAAACCATATACCAATAAAGTGGTATAAGAACCACGACTGGGATAGACACAAGGCCTAGAGCCTGTAGAATCGCTGGGACCCCAAGGAACCACCCATGGTAGTGACACAGGGGACCCATGGGGGCTGTATGCAGTGTGTAAACACAACCTAGCTTCTATGGGCAATGACGCGGTTGGAAATTTAAAGATTAGGGACACTTAGAATCGAGTCAGGAACAAACCCTTTTGGACTTAAGAAGTTCTAGGGCTAGCACCCACGGGAGCACCGGAGTACTCGAGTTACCTCACCCAGGGAAGCCGGGTGCATAGGTGTCTTTTGGTGTCGGGTCGCGTCGTCGATTGCAATGGAAGCTGGCAAAGAACTGCTGCTGCCGTGAAGAGGAGAAGTGTCCGAAGAGATCCAAGCATGGATCTAGGATGGAAGGAACTTGAAAGCAGAGGGGACAGAGTCTGGGTCACTAGCCAGTGACCGAGGGCAGGATGGACCAATTCCCACAGATGTCGGGTGCTTCAGGTGAGTTGATGGGTGTCTTGACTCTTCAGCCACGAGGTCCCAGAGGCGTTGATGAAGTCCACGAGCCGGATTCGAGCTGTTCCACAAAGTCTGTTGAGTGCTGCGGCATCAGCGACCAGATTCAACCCAACAAGCCTTGGCAACGGCAAGTCACAGGAATTCAGAGAAAGGACTGCGGTGCAGACCAGCAAGGTCTGAGGGACTTACCCAGCGAGGGTAAGTTAGGGCACGTCTGGAGCAACCAGGAAAGCCCAAGTAGAAGAGGAGTTGCCTTCGTGGGGACCTACTAGCCAACGGGCTAGCAATCGGGAAGGAGCCTCGAGCGGTTCCACTTGAAACTGGCCCACGGGTCACTCGTGGAGTGGAGGCCAGTAATCTTCAGTGCAGGAGGTGCTCAAGGCTGGAGCTACTCGGAGCCCAAAGCACAACTTCGAGGAGGACCAGAAAGATAGTGTTGCTGCAAAAGTTCACGGTGTTCAGGGGTCACGGTTCCACGTCACCCACGATAGCCACGGGCCTCAGCTTTGCTGTGGACTCAGGATGACCTCGGAGAAGTCTATAAATCTACCTCTGGTGATGCAAAGACTTCGGTGTCTGGTGGGAGCTTCAGCGATGCAGACCGGTCAGTTGCTTCTTTGGTACCTGCCAAGCAGGGGAGTCACTCCTTGACCCCAAGGGAGATTTCTTCAGTCTTCTAGTCAGGATAGAACGTCGAAGGTCCAGGATGTACATTGCAGAGTTTCGTCCAGGGTAATCTAAAGTCGCAAGGACTGGGTTCCCATATTTATACTAAGTTTGGGGGTTGGACATACTCTAGGGACCCGCCTATGGGAGGGTTTGGAAAGAGGGGTGGTTACACCCATTTTCTTTGTCCAGTTTCGCACCAGAGCAGGGGCAGGTAGCCCCTGCAACCAGTTTGAACTGGGCTATGCACAGGGACACCAAGTGTGCCCCCAGTGCAGGACTTCAAAGCACCAGAGAGTGCTCCCGCCCAGCCCCAATACACATCTGCTTGTCTGGGGAGGTGGTTACACCTCCCTTCGACAGGAAACCTATTGTCCAGGCCTCCCCTGCCGGAGTTTCGGTCAGCAGCAGGAGGCCAGACCCGTGTCTGTGGCAGAGGCATCCATTTTGTGATGCCAGGGCTCAGGAAAGTCCTACCGGGTTAGACCAGTGTGAACATGTCTCTCCCTCTAGAAGGGTGAAATGCTACCCTCGCCGCCAGAACTGGTGGAGGGGTAGTATTCCAAGATGTTTGACACCAAACACGACATGTTTTGATGCAGCCATTCCAAAGTTAGCATTTACCGCGAGGTTATAATGCACTTAAGAGTATATGGTATGGCTGTATCTCAGAACAGCCATAAGGAAGTATTTCCAAAAGCTGCAGAGGGGCTCAGCTCATGCTTGGGCACCCTCTCACATAAAACCAAGCACTCTGCCTTCAGGATTGTCAAGGCCTGCCATAGGAGTGGCTTATAGGTTTATATGTGTCTGTATATATATATGTGGATATAGGTAGCCTAGACCACTGTAAGGGGTGCAAGCACACCCTTACCCAGGCTGCAGTAGCAGACCTGTGCTGCCATTTTGGAGGGCTTCCCAGGGGCGGCATAATACATGCTTCAGCCCCTGGTAGGCCTCTGAGGTACCGATGCCCTAGGTACATAGTATACCATATACTAGGGGCTTATAAGGCACTCCAGAATCCAATTAGATATGTACCTAATGTACATGCAAACCATTTTAGAGAGGACGCAGCTAGGCTGTGGGCCTGATTAGCAGGGCCACAGCCCGACTAAGGTAGAAAAACAGTGAAACACCAGCAAAAAAGTGGGGGTACCCATGTGAAGCAGATCCTACTCTCCTACACATGGCTGTCTATGTCTTGGTAATAGTGAGGGTGTTTGAGATCAAAGAGTAGTAGGCATTTTCAATAGGATGCTTTTAAACATCTCAGAAGAGAGAAGCTCAGTTGAGAGACCCAAGCTGGGTTGAAAGGGGAGGTTAGCTTTAGCGTCAGGGGCCCACAATCATGCAGGAGACGGACCTAGAGCGTGGGTCCCCTGATTGGGCAAAGTCAGGTGATACAAGGTAAAGATCCTATCATAGGAGGGTGGGACCTTTGTGGGGGGGCCTGTGATCAGACAAGGACTGAAAGTACAGGGTGAGGTGTCCATTTTCTGCTGGACACGGCATATAGGGGAAGACGTGGACATAGGAAAGATAGCCAGGAGGAGCAGCCCTTTCACAGACAAAGACCTAGGGCACCGGGAGAAGGTCTCATCATCATGCAAGAATAGGGGAGGGATAGGGTGTGAGAGGCCTGTTATCAGATTACACAGGGAAGGGGCACAAGGTGAGAGCCTCATGAAGAGCCAACTACAGAAATGAGGATCCTGCTACCGTCCTTGCCAAAACAAGCATCTAAGGCCCTGGATTGCCAAATTCTAAATCAGACTAGTAGAGTTCACAAGCAGTCATTGTGCAGTCCTAATAAAGGCCTCCAGAATTAGTTCAATTGGGCCAAAACATGACTACACCACAAGACTCAGGGATGCCTGATTAAAGAACCATGGAAATTCATGTTTTCTGACTAGACTTATACCTAAAAAACTGAAATTCAGGCTGAAACAACACACTTGTACTTTTGAGAAGGTAAAAGTAATATAATTGTATATTAATATCGAAAACCAATAAGTCTTGAGCACAAATAATAGCATTTCCGGGAATAGAAAAAATAACACAAAATTACCTGCTTACTAGGACAAAAAATATGTAATATACCATTCAACTATATGATAATGGGCATCTCAACGTAAGCCTCCTTCACCTGTGTGATAAGTGCCCTGCCCACTCACCATGTGCCTTCATCCCCTGTGTGATCATTGCCCCCTCACAATATGCCTTCTTCACCTGTGTGATAATTGCCCCCTCACCATGCGCTTCCTTTACATGTCTGATAATTGCCCCCTCACCAGGCGCTTCCTTCACATGTGTGATTATTGCTCCCTTACTGTGTGCTTCCTTCACCTGAGTGATAATTGCCCCCTCATCAGGCGCTTCCTTCACCTGTGTGATAATTACCCCCTCTCCATGCGCTTCCTTCACATGTGTGATAATTTCCCCCTCATCATGCGCTTCCTTCACATGTGTGATAATTTCCCCCTCATCATGCGCTTCCTTCACATGTGTGATAATTGCCCCCTCACCTTGTGCCTCTTTCACCTGTGTGATAATTGCCCCTCACCTCGTGCCTCTTTCACCTGTGTGATAATTTCCCCCTCACCTCGTGCCTCTTCACCTGTGTGATAATTGCCCCTCACCATGTGCCTCCTTCACCTGTGTGATAATTGCCCCTCACCTCGTGCCTCTTTCACCTGTGTGATAATTTCCCCCTCACCTCGTGCCTCTTTCACCTGTGTGATAATTGCCCCTCACCATGTGCCTCCCCTTCATTTGTGTAGTCCTGGATCCCTCACCTTCCGCCTCCTTCTCTCAAAAGACCAAGGACCCCTGAACCCCAGAACTTTGCATCTTTGTTAATCATCTTTTTCCTTCTAGGAGAAGGACCTGCATTCAGGGTTGATAGGCCCTCTGCTTGTCTGTCAACCCAACACACTAAGTCAAGTCTTCGGGCGACAGCTGTCTGTGCAGGAGTTCTCTCTGCTCTTCACCATCTTTGATGAGACTAAAAGCTGGTACCTGACAGAGAACATTGAGAGGAACTGCCAAGCACCCTGCATCATGCGAAGTGAAGACCCCGGCTTCATCAGCAGCAACCGCTTTCACGGTATGAAGTCTCACGGTGATGTGTTTCTGCCTTGAAATGTCAGAACGTACACTTTAACACAGGGCTGGCTCAAACCATCTCATACGTGTTGAGTCTCAGCCTCTAATCCTACAGCGCTCTGCGCCCTTGAACGCTAGAACCTCAGAGGTAACCAAACTAGCATAAACAAGATTTCTCTTGATTTTATGAGAATTAGGTAGGTACACTGTGCAGGTGCCCATGTTTCCATGCAGCATAGAGGAGACAACATCAGGCGAGTCACAGAAATGAACAGAACTCCACCAGTGAGCACCGATCCCAGCACCATCTTTTACTGCAGTGCATTGAGGGCATCGTATTAATCCAGCCAGGCCAATTCTTCACTCATTGGTTTGCTTGGCTCTGTAAAGAGTCTGAGTTAACGTACAAGCTCTGATAATGTTTATTTGATAATAATAACACAAAGGTGGCAAAGTTAGTCTAGGTCACTTTTTCGATAGGACTGAGATGTATGTATAATGAGCACTTCATGCTCTATCCCTCCCATATGATGACTCTGAAAGCCTCTCACACAATGTCTCCAAAAGCATTTCATGAGCACAGGAGAGAGCCCTGCTCGGTAAACCTGAAGTGGGGTATACATGTCAGAGCCCACTATGATGTTCTCATAAACTCCATGTGTTAGTCCAAAAGATGGTCCAAATAAAGTGACCGAATTATGTTGTGTCATTGTATGTGATCAATTGACATGAACACCACATGTGCAGCCTGGTGCAAAGGCGAAGTCCCGACACACTATGATGCTGAGCCATCTCTGTCATTTTGTCTGTGCCCCTGAAGGTTACCCTGTCTTTTTGATTTTGACAATAATTTGTGGGACCCCAGATTCTGAGGGACTCCTAAACTGCATATGTGTGCTCCAGAACATCACCATTGAAATGCTTTCTCAGTGGAGAGTCCTTTAATTAGTCTCCCTAGGGTCCATGTTTTTAAATACATGTAATGATTGTGAATATTCCATGCAACAGCGCTGTTGTACCCTTGGTAAGCATTGGAACGCATGTGTACGGCGAAAGCCTTGCTGACATTCAAGGTTCACCTGTTGTCCGGGTTAGCCATCAGTATTTCAGAACATTCAGTTTTGTGTAAGATTTGCCTTAGGATGGATGCTTCTTAGAGGACATTCTCAACCCCAATTCTTCCTCTATTGTTCTTTTTTTGGGGGGGCTCTATCTAGGCATATACACGGTTTCCCTGAAATTTGTACCTGGTCATCTGCAAGAAGAACTGATCGATATACCACATTGTGGAAAGACGATCCTCCCAATACACTCTGAGGTTGGAAATTGTGATACAGCCTGATTGATTAACCATTTGATTGGTGGGTAGGGTAGGGTAGGGTAGTGTCTGTCCATCAGTTGCCTACTTAAAGATGCGGCATGCTTTTTGAAGTTGGTCAATTCAGAGCAATTTTGCCTGATTCTCAAAAACTGTCCCACAAGTAGATTGTCATGCAGGGACTAGGATTGTAGCTGTCATAATGCAGTAAGGAATTCCTCGCCATTGGATTCCTATACAGAGTAGGAGATCCAGAAATGGTAGTTGTTCTGTGCTGTACTCACTAGTGAAAATTAAGAAAGTGTTGCAATCATTCAGCCACAGCACACAATCAGAGATCTCCTCAACTGACCCTGTGCAGATGACCAGCTCATCACCAGGATAACATTTTCAGAGATTCAATGGTTGTTAATGTTAATGTTACTGGGTACTTGTAGAGCGCACGGCTACTCCCAGGAGTGTCCCGGCGCTAGAAAAAAATGAGGGTTGTCTGTAGAATAGATGAAAACACATTTAAAAAGGTGCATATACATAATTACATCACTAGGAGCAAATGCACTGCCCATAGCTGTCTCGGACACCTGGAGACAGAGTTATTCCTGGAAATGATAAAAGTTCTCTTTCAAGGCAATTTGAGCGCACTTCATGATGACCGGGATGGGGTACAGGAGACTGGTGGACCTTCATTGCACATCTCAGCTATCCTCAATGTATCATCCTGTGGAATGCAGGTATAGAGAGATTCAACATCCTCCCTGTAGGCAGAAGGACTTAGAAGGCAGCGGACCTGTAGTGAGCCCTGCCTATTTCTGTCTATATATGTAGGCGAGTTGAGACTGATATTGCGGATATTGCCTACCCTGGTCAAGTCACAGATATTGTGGACGAAACATGTGTAACTGTCTCTTAGTTATTGTTTGACCCCATTATTACTGCAAGGGTGAAGTCGCATCCGCTGGATCTGCTTTTTTAATTGAGCCTACCAGGGACAGTGATTACAATTTGGATATCATCCTCTGTGAGGCATGTTTAATTCACTTTTGCTCACCTTTTTTCACTCTGCTAACCAATACATATGCCATACAGCTCACATTGGGATTCCTTTAGTTACCACCTAAGAGCTCCTTGAAATTAGTGATAGTTGTAGCACCCATCACTAACCCACCTGTTAGTGGTGTGCGGAAGAACACGATGATGTAGAATATCACCT
This sequence comes from Triturus cristatus, assembly GCF_964204655.1. Lineage (NCBI taxonomy): Eukaryota > Metazoa > Chordata > Amphibia > Caudata > Salamandridae > Triturus > Triturus cristatus. The sequence continues at coordinate 42,087,601 of NC_140593.1, forward strand.
TTGGGTGGGTGAGGATTTTCATCCTAAAAACAGAGATTTTCTTCCTTTCTTGGTTTTCTTTTCATTCTCTCTCAGATCCTTATTGAGGATTAAGGTGACACTCTGGAGTATTGCCACATACAGGCCCATTGTATATTTTGGGTCTTGTCTTAGGAACTTACACAGTTGGGGTCTTTAAGTGCCCACCCCACTCCTGAGTGTGAGCAACTATTTGTCTATGCTTCTGCAGTTGATTAACATAATTAATCATTGATGGAACTAATGGATGAATACAAGATGGTGATGGAAAAACTCTTGGATGAAAACCTTGCATACAGAAAATGGAAAAACATTGGCTGTAATGTCAGTTGCATTATTCAAGGCAAATATTGCAGATGCCAAATAGGAAATCCAAATATCTTGAGATCTGTTACAGTGGCATCAAAAACACTATTTCAAGCTTTAATGTCTTCCTTCAGTTTGCCCATTTGATTGAGGGTGATACTCAGAAGATAGCATTTGTTCAATTGCCAATACCTTACAGAACGCTCTTCACAATCCAAAAACGAGAGAGCTATTGACTTTCTCTTTTACGGTGATGCTGAATTTACGGTCTTTGGGACACTTTCTGCATGATGGGCCCTTTCATGTGGCCCCCTGATAAACACTAGCACTTGCAGCTGTTTACCAAGTGGGCAACGGCAATCAGGAAGTTGTGAGCCAAGACTTTAAAGAGGGATAAAGGGGCAAATTTGCCACAATGCACCTCACACTACAGTATGACACTCTAATTAGTATTGAAAAAACAATGTTTGGTCAATTTGATATCCCTTTATATATACCTTTATATATATCTAGATCCATAATGTACAGGAGGGCCATGCGGAACAAAACCCAAAGAATGCCTACCATGACTTACAGCCGCCATGCACATTTCTTTCCTGCCCACCAGCCCACAGTGGCATTAGTGTGGCCCTCATTCACACTTCAGACAGAGCATAAATAGGACAGGTAAACAAACTCATATTACTGAACATCACAATGCGCAATTGGCCACCAAAGGTTTTGCAGAACATAAGCCAAAGTTGTCTTAAGCCCTCTATGGTTTGGTTTTTCCTAGTCCTGACACATTTTCAGAACATACAGTTTTAATTATTTAATGGAAACACAAATGTCCTGTAGTCTAAAGCATAGCTTGCTTAGACAAAGTAAATGAGTCTTTAAAAGAAGATCTTCTAATTCCTTAAAATCCATCTGCTCTTGACCCATCTTAACTTTGACTGCAAAAGACTGAACTATGCTGACCACTCACTGAGCAGGTAATACAGGTTGTTCATGAGTAAGTGATGGTTCAGGGTTACAGCAAAATAAGGCATCCGCTAACACATTGTTTAATGGGACTGCAGCTATACCTGTCTCAGAGGCGAGTCTCTACAATAAACCTCTGCGAAGTATCGAATGACACAAAATTGTTGCTGTGGTAATCATCATTTTAAGTGCACAGGTCTTTTGAGCACAAGCATGACATGTAAATTGTTATTCAGTGTCACTCCTCCTTCACACCTGGGGCCATATTATAGTAGCTGCACCCAGGGCACAGCAGGCTTTTGCGCTCGCTTTGCGTGCCCCCGGGGCACTTTGGTATTACAGACGCTTGTGCGTCCCCTTAAGTAATACCGCTGGCACAATTAAAGCACCAGCACTACCTTCAGGGGGCGTTCCCTCATTTGCATTGGGAAGTTCCCAATGCAAATGAGGGAATTCCTTTGCCTCTGCGCCCGCATCATATTACAAACGCGGGCACGGAAGCAAAGAATCTCTCCGGGGCGCTCTCAAAGCGTGCCACCTTCTAGGTGTGCGCCCCCTGACAGCAGCCATCTGGAGGGGGGACCCCCCAGACATCCCCTTACAGGTGGGTGTGAGAAGTTGGCCTGATGTATGATGTCACTAGTTCTAGTGTACACCTTATATCAGTCCAAATACCCTTATGGTGATTGGTTGTAAAGTCAACATTATAGACCAGCTATCCTAGTGGTAGCATGGACAAGAGCAGTCTTAGGCTAAACTCTGAATGGCATGTGAAGCCAGCTGTGATACCATAAATAATCCCTTGAGTACCAAATGAAAGGACACCACAACAGATATATATATAAAATAAAGTGTATTTATTCTAGACAAACCCTCAGCACTCTTTATGAGATTAGAGGTAAGTACAACACAGTCTTATTTATGCATACATTAAGTCACACAGGTAAGTAATACAGTTAGGCCCTAGGGGCCACGCAAACCATATACTAAGTAAGTGGTATAAGGACCACTGTCACGGAAATAGGATAGGCCTAGGCCTAGGGAATCGCTGAGCCTACACTATACTACCAAAGGTTAGGAAGTGGGAGGCCCACGGGATTCAGGTGCAGAGTGGAAACACTCACGCGTAATGCGTAAAAGTCACTAGCAATAGTACAGTTTAGAAATAGATAGATTTAGGACACTTCCGGAGTAGCTAGGAAGTCGAGACTGGAAAACTAGACACTAGGATAGTCACTATCCTGATGAGCACCGGAGTACCCAAGTTACCTAGCCCACAGGCTGCGGGTGCATAGGGGTGAAGTTGCGTCGGGTTTCGTCGTCGACTCCTATGGATGCCTGAAGAAAGATGCTGACAGGCAGTCAGTGAAGAGTGTCCGGTGGATCCCAAGGCTGGGATCAGGAAGAAAGGATACCTGCAAGCAGAAGGGACAGAGTCAAGGTCACTAGCCAGTGACCACGTGGAACCAGGAAGGAACCAGGAGATGTTGTGAAGATTGCAGGTGAAGGTGAAGCTTGTCGCTGCAGCCACGAGGACCAGGGAACGTCGAGGACGACCAGGACCAGGAGGCGAGCTGTCCCACGAAGGCTCTTGCTGTCGGCGGCGTCGAAGTTGGACTAGGACTCACCAAGCCTTGGCAAGCGGAACCCACGAAGAACAGGGGACTTGCTTCTGGTGCAGACCAGGAAGGTCTGGGGTGCTTCTTCTTTGCAGAGAAGCGGGAGCCAGTCTGGAGGAGCCAAACCAGCGCTGAAGATTTCAGGGTGCGTCGTCTCAAAGGCCACTAGCCAGCGGGCAAGCAACCGGACAGACGCGGCAAGCAGGAAAATGCAGAAGGGCCCCACGCAGGACTCGTGGAGTGTGGGGGGCTGATCTTCGGTGCAGATGGTGCTTGGGGTTGGTGCTTCTCAATCCCCGGTGCACAACTTCGAGGGTGCCTCAGAAGCTGCGCTTGAAGATACTAGCCACTTTTCCCAGGTAGCCGGTCCCACGTCTCTCGTCGCCTCCACGGATCTCAGCACGGCTGTGGATGTGGATCAGGGTCGGAGAAGTCTGGAAGTCAAGGCTCTGGTCGGGCTCTGCAGTCGGTCCCTCGTAGAACTGGAGCAAAGCAAAGGGTAGTCTCTTGATGGTGCCTGTTTGCACAGGGTAACCATTACAAAAAATGGGGTAACCCAAAAAAGTCAAGGACCTGGGTGCAATGTAGTACGAAAAACAATGGTCCTGGACCATAAATCAAGGTAGGCAGTAGTTCCTAACTTAGTGATATCATTCACATATTCTGAGCTACATGTAATCTATTTTGGTAGCTCTTAGTATCCAATACAATATTGCTCATAGGGTCAACCATGCAACAAACCAATATCAGAAGTAAATAAAGCATTTTATTCTTTTTGAACTTTTTAAATTTCCATTAGCAATTTTGTCAAGGTTTCTCCAAGGGGAACGTGCAAATAGTAAGGGTGCTTAAGTAGAGAAGAGTGAAAAGGAAAGAGGAAATTATTTCAGAGGTTGTGACATAAGAAAACTTAAACAAGTTAAGCAATGGACTGGTTGTCATTCACCATCCAAGTGCATAGACCTGGTCACGTGCATCAGTTTATGCGATAGATAAATCAGGCAATTATACATTCATTAGAAGCCAATTCTAATAAGGCACGTGGGTAGGTAAACTTAAGCACCCTTACTATTTGCACGTTCCCCTTGGAGCAACCTTGACAAAATTGCTAATGGAAATTTAAAAAGTTCAAAAAGAATAAAATGCTTTATTAACTTCTGATATTGGTTTGTTGCATGGTTGACCCTATGAGCAATATTGTATTGGATACTAAGAGCTACCAAAATAGATTACATGTAGCTCAGAATATGTGAATGATATCACTAAGTTAGGAACTACTGCCTACCTTGATTTATGGTCCAGGACCATTGTTTTTCGTACTGTTTGCACAGGGTAGCCACTCCTTGGCCACAAGGGAGATTCTTCAGTCTTCTTCTTTCGTCGAATGTCGAAGGTCCAGAGTTTCTGTTCAAGTTGCAGGTTCAGGATAATCTAAAGTCTTGAGGCCCAACTCCCACTCTTATACTAATCTGGGGGGCTGGGATACCCGCTAGGTCACGCCTTATGGGTGGGACCTGGGAGGGGGGTGGTTACACCCCCTTCCCTTTGTCCAGTTTCGCGCCAGGACTGGGGCTGGAGTGCCCCAGCACCGGTTTGAACTGGACTATGCATGGGACACCTTGTGTGCCCCAGGCATGTCTCATTCCTTTCAGCCCTCCCTGCCCCAATACACTAAAGTCTGTCTGGGGAGGTGCTAGCACCTCCCCAAGCAGGAAACCTATTGTCCAAGCCTCCCTGGCCGGGATCACTCCCAGCAGCAGGAGGTCAGACTTGTGTCTGTGGCAGCAGCATCCATTTTGTGATGCTGAGGCTTTGGTTAGAGTTAAACAGCAAAGTAGGATTTTAACATGTCTCTCCCTCTAGAAGGGGGGAATAATATCCTCATCACCAGAAATGGTATGGGGGTATTATTCCAAAGTGTTAGACACCTTACACGACATGTTTTGATAAAGCCAAACCATAGTTACCATAACCGTTTAAGATTATAAGGCACTTTAAGAGTATATGGTAGGCTATATCATAGAACAGCTATAAGGACATGGTTCCGAAAGCTGCAGACAGGCTCAGCTCATGCTAGAGCACCATCTCACATGTTACCAAGCACTCTGCCTCCAGGATTGTTAAGGCCTGCCATAGGAGTGACTGATAGGTACACATGTGTCTATATATAAGGTAGGTATAGGAATACTACACCTAAGCAAGGGGTGATTACACGACCTTGCCCCAGCTGAGTGATCAGCCAGTTGTGTCTGATTGGAAGGCCAGACCAGGGGTGGCATAATACATGCTGCAGCCCCTGGGAGGCCTAGGGTACACCTATGCCCTGGGTACCTAGGGTACACTGTACAGGGTCCAATAAGGTGATCCTTACCAATTGGTTATGTACCTAGGGTACATGGAGTCCATTTTAAAGAGAGAGCAGACAGCCTGAGACCCTGAATGGCAGGATCTCAGGCCAACTAAGTCGAAAAACCAGCTAGACACTAGGCAAAAAGTTGGGGGTAACCATAGTCAGATATCCACCTTCCTACACAACCCCCCCCCCCAAACGAAAGGAGATAAGGCTGGCCTTGACAAGGTAAGCCTCTATTGCCTAAGTGGCCATATAAGGAAGAACCAGCACTGGCATGGTTACCCCCTGTCTCATGGTCCACTAAGCAATCCCTCACCCTAAAGGTATCATAGGGTCTCCACCATAGGGAATCTACCTTTGGTGTGTCTTTGCAAAGTAAAACCCTGAAGTGAGGGTCCTCAAAGTGAGGCCTCAGCTTCCTCCAATCATCCTCCACCATGGATGCCTTTCTTTCTTTCACCGAGTTGCACTGTGCTCTCAGGGTCAGCCTCTGGCTACCTAAAGCTGGAGGCTGGGTCCCTTTTGTGGGCTTACTGGAGGGACAGGTCAGGTTTGGGGCCCTAAGGTCCCATGTTTGCCTGTGTCCAACAGAATCCCTCTGGGGAAGGTCCCTAACTACCTGTAAAGGGGATCCCTCAGGAATGTTTTTACCCATCACCTGGCTAGGGCTACTAGCCAGGCAATCCTCATTCTTTTGATGGGGGGGTTCTTGGGGACAGGGGCCCTCTTGGGGTCCACTGGCCTCCCTGACATCTGCAGCCCTGGGCTGACTGAGGCAGGGTAGAGAGAGGCAGGCTACCTGCACCAGACTGGGTCCCACCTTGGAAGGGGCCACTGACATCAGAGGCTCTGCCAGGCCAGGCCTGGCTACCTCTGGGGCAGTTCCTTCACAAGGGGTGAGGTCAGATCCCTGAGGAGGCTGACCTTTTCCTAATGTCTGGGGAGAGGGAGACTTTTCTTCCTCCCCACTACTCTCTGTTTGTGTGGAGTGATCCATAGTTTCAGGCTTCACTACACCTATGTCAGTCTGAGTATGGACTGAGACCATTACAGCCCTGCCCACCTTTTCGGGGAGGCACTCAGTTTGTGTTTGAGCTGTGACTGTCACAGCTCTGCCAGTCTCTACAGGGAAGTCTGTCTTTGCCTGGGCTGTGGCTACCACTGCCCTTCCAACCTTTTCAGGGAGGAAATCTACTTGGACAGGGGTTGTGGCTGGCACAACCCCACTACCCTTTTTTGAAAGTCCTACCATTTTGGAATGGGTGTCTTGTTCAACTCCAGCCCAAGCTGAGAGTTCTAAGTCATTCCCCAGTAAGCATTCCACAGGCAAGGTTGGAGACACTGCCACCCATTTAGGGCCAGTGACACCTCCCCAGCTGAGACATACCTCTGCCATGGGATGACTGTTCTGTTTGCCATCAATGTTAGTTACCTGGTATGAGAAACCAGGCAAAAGCTGCTCAGAGGGAACTAGCCTATGGGCCACCATAGTGATGCTAGCTCAAGTGTCTCTGTAGGCCTCAGCTTTTCTACCATTGATGTAGGGTTCCTGTCTGTACCTACCTGTTAGAAATGGGATTTCTGGCTGGCTAAGGCTTGCGCCAAAGTCAGGCAGAAACCACCACTCTAGTCAGGGCAAGGAAGTTACACGCCAAAGATAACCCCTGCTCACCCCCTTGGTAGCTTGGCACGAGCAGTCAGGCTTATCTCTGAGGCGATGTGTAAAGCGTTTGCGCGCGCACCCAGCAACAACACCCAAGGCCCACCACAAAGGAAACTCCACACAAGGTATTCTATAAAAATAACCTTTGTATTATACACAACACATTAGATAAAAACACACACTCTACAATGTGCCACCAGGCACGGGCAGAATTTACAAGGGATTATATATACAGGGGACAGGGCCACATGGACCACTGTCAGGAATTAGCACTTAGAACATAGGAATAATACTGTAGTACAAAATAACATATGTAGCACACAACCAGTAACTACTGGTAACCAGAAAGTACCACCTACGCAACCCTAACCACCTTAGGAAAATATTGCGCAGGGAATCAGGACCTCACTAGCACCACCTGTGTTAGGGAGAAAACAACCACCTAAGTATCACAATACCTGTAGGGGTCTAAGCACATAAACACATGATGCATAACATTCAGAGGTGCAGGAAAGGAACAATGGCGCAAAAACTCACATTAGCCACTATCTGTGGCAGTCCCTAGGCCAACTGGCCTTCTCGGGGCTAGGACGCCCTATGTCCCAGCAAAGTCAGGGCGCGACTGCGCAGGCTGCGCAGACCAGGGCGCACAAAGAACAACCTACACGTAGCAGTTGCCCACTAAGTGCTGGGCAACTGGTGAAATACTGGGGCACCACTGTGCCTTCCTAAACAAATATGGCAGGGGTTGGAGCCTCGTGGCTCTAAATGCACCAAATGCCCCCTAGAGCCTTCGTGGCCCTAAACGTTACTGTGGGGCAAGGGGGGAGCGACCCGCTGCCATCTGGGGCCGCCCCGTCACGAAACAACTGGTGCCCCCTTTAGGTGGAGCCTCGATGGGCTCTCGCAAACCTTGCCCCGTCGTTGGAGCGCCACGCGCTCAGAAACTACAACAATGCCCCCGAGTACGTGGGAGCCTTCTAGGCTCGAGGACAACGTGCCCAGTCGTTGGAGCCTTCACGGCTCTGAACAAATTGGCCCCGTTCGTTGGAGCGCTCTGGGCGCTCTGAGCACCAGGATGCCCTGTACACGTTGGAGCCACGGGGCTCTGATTCTGCCCCCGCACCCCCAGCACATGCGCGGAGTCCCCCAGCCCTCTTAAACACTCACCGGGCTGTCTGCAGGGGACTCCCACGTCGTCTCTCTCTCTGCTGGGGGGGGGGGGGGGGAAGAAGGCTTCCCAGGCTTTTCCTGAACCGCGGAGGGGGCAGGCACCGATAACGTGCCTCGCGCCCCCCTCCACACAAGCTCCGGCCGCGCTCTCCTCACGGTCCAGCGCGGGGTGGGCTCCCGCCTGGATCTCCGGCTCCTCCGACTTGGCTGCGACCGCGTCGCTCCGTAGGAGGCGGGGTAGGCTCCCGCCCTCCTCTCCTCAGTTCCGGTCGTCCCGGAGGCCCGCCCGCCAGCCCGCCTGACTTCCGGTAAGCCCGGGCCGCGACGGTGATTCCAACTTTCGGGCAGCAAGAGGGGTAGGCTCCCTCGATTATAAAACACTATCCCGCGGGGTGGGCACCCGCTTTCAGTTACTGCAATGTCCCTGGCAGGGTGGGCACCTGCCAGGAGGCTTTACGATCCACGAAGCTGGGGCAAATGCCGGGTGGGCACCGGCTTTCAAGAATAAAGCGCTCCTAGCGCTATGACGCCAGTGAAAGCGCTCCCAGGCGCTTCGGGGCCCACATAAAGCGCTCCTGGCGCTATAAGGCAACTGAAAGCGCTCCCAGGCGCTTCGGGGAGCAGGAAAGCGCTTGCAGGCGCTTAGGGGAACACATCCAGCGCTCCCAGCGCTATGAGGGAAAGAAAATCACTTCCTGGTGTTTTTAGAGGGGCAATAAAGCGCTCCCAGCGCTTTGGGCAGAATCCAAGCAAAGTTCTTCCCTGCATGCAGCAGGGCAGGGGTGGGGGCAAGGCTGGACCCAGAGCCAGCTCACTGGGCCTCCAGGCAGGGAGGTAGTCCAGGTGGCGGTCCTCTGGTCCAGCAGCAGCAGCAGCAGCCCCCCCTCAGGTAAGATCCTGGCAGAGAACAGTTTCTGTGGGGACACAGCCCCATTTTTATACAGGCAAACCCTTTGTTCTGGGTTCAGGGTGAGGGGGAAAACCAGTCGCAGCTGGTTGGGGAGCACCCTTGATGTGCTCAGCCCCTCACTCTATTCACTGGCAGGGCTAGGGTCGTCAGTCGCACCACAGGGGGCGGGGCCAGCATTGTGTGTGAAAAACCCTGTCCTATTCAGGACCCAGGTGTACTCCTCCCACCCATCTAGCTGCTGATCTCCCCATTCACCACTGGGTGACTCATCCTGACTCCGGGGAATCCCTAGCCCGTCACATGACACGACCAGCCAATCACGCGACAGACACACTGCACACAGAAGTGCCCACTTCTAGAAGTGGCACTTCCACACTAGGTACATGCACGCCGCACACATCATCGCGCAGCATTCACTCCCACGAGTCCGCACATACCAAACTCGGGCCTGCACACCCCACGCATCAGGAACTACTAGGGACACATACATTCCCCATGCATTCCTATGGGAGGGCAGGCCTATCTCACCACATGCACTCAGAGCACGCACGCACTTTACCCTGGGACACAGGGAAAGTGCGCAGAGACCAAACAATCACCACACCAAGTCACCAATAAAAAGCCAAAAAGTCCAGGGGTGAACCTGCCAGAAGGGCCAAGTCCAACACAACCCCCTTCCAGCCAAAACGCAGGGCAGACCAATCACCACCGTGATGGACTTCCCTGCTTGGGGCGATAGAACACGGACGCGGGCCCGCAACTGCAGGGACACCCTCCGGTTCTACGCCACGGTGAACCCATGGAATTCTTTCTAACACCACTGTCTGGACCAACTGGGCTACCCCACTGGTACTCCCAAGCTGTCCGCGGCCAAGACCAGGCCCTAGGCCACCCAGGTGCCACTGGTCTTTGCCTAACCACAGAGTGGGGGGTAGTAACCCCTGGCACATAGCGGCCATTCTCCACTCTTCCTCTCTGAAAGACAGGACTAGACTGCCACTGGTTCTCCAGCCTAGGGTCTACACCCTCAGGCGGACCAGGAGTCTCAGGGAAGGCTCTCCTCCCCCTACCTCTTCTCCTAGGGTTCCTCCTCCTCTGGCGAGGGGTACACCCAGAACGCCATTCCAACCCAGGGTTTAACCCCTCAGGTTGTACCGGGGGCAGAGGTGGGCTCTCCCACCCTCTGCACCCCCTTCCAGAGCCCTGCTCCCTACCAACTGGGGCGGTACCTCTGGAAGAAGAACTGGTCGGGACGCTGGTTACAGACGTCCCACCCTTCAGGTCAGGCTGATCCTGAACCTGGCCTCCCAACCTCCGGCCTAGAACCTTTGGTGGAATAATTGCCTGGCACTCCAGGACTTCTGGGGATTTCCACTCCATCCCCCTGAGGCTATCAAAGGACACATATGTCGAGCGACTGTCTGTCTGGCGCTGATCTCCCGTCCCCTGTCCACCTGACAGTGCGCGGAGATCCCCCAGAACAGAAGTGGTGCCACCCTGGTCACTACACGGGATCCTAGCCCAACTGGGTAGTCCCTGACCCACAGGCTCTTCCACTGGGGAACTCATCCCCCAATCACTCCTCACACTGGACTCCTGTACCCTCCCTACCGGAGCGGTACTGCCAGACTCTAGAACCACAGGAGCCCTGGTTACAGGTGCTCCAGGTCCTCTACTCACCAGGAGATCTTCCTCAAATGGGCTAACAGGACAGCCTAGGTCCCCAACTTGGTGTTCCCTCATGAAACCATCCAAGTCCTGAGGCAGGGTTTCGGGCGTCTGGGGACCCTCGGTCACCCCCTCACTCCTGCTCCACTGAGCCAGGCAGTGAGCCCCTACACCCTCCTCGCTATCCTGGGACCTAGCTGGGCTACACTGAGCCTCCTCCACCACGCTGGGCTGGAGGATCTCTGAACCACTACTGTTGGAATCACTCTCCCATTCCTCATCAGAACTTGGGACCCCTTCCCAACGGTCTGCTTTTCTTGCCAGGGTCCAAGGATCCAAGGCATCACATCCCAACAGGTGTTGGCGCAACCCGGGATAAAAACTACTGCATAGCTGTTCTTTGATAACTAGAGCATACAGTCCATCAAAATCCCGTTTCGTGTTTACACTTAACCAATCATCCAGTGCATCCTCACATTTACCCACAAACGTGTCCCAAGTCTGGTGAGACAGCTTCCTACTGCCCCTGAATTTCAGCCTTAACTCCTCCTCCTGGGGAACAGGTACCAGACTGGGATTTCCTACACTGGAATCTATCTGGCTGCTACCACTGGACTCAACCCTCCCTGGGGGGTCCAGAAAACCACAACTGCGCTCAGTGGATAACCTACCCTCCAGAGCTAGTTTCTCTCTGGCAAAGGCCCTCTCAGCCTCCGCCATCTGTCTTTTGACCTCCAGCTGCGCCATAGCCTGGGCATGCTGCAACCTGAGCTTTTCTAACGTCAGCTGGTGCTCCCTTTCTTTCCTCCTATCTTCCCACTCCTCTGGGGACAGGGAAAGGGATGAGGCGCTGCCTCCTACGCTGGACCCAGCAAGGGACTCCCTACCTATGGGGTCTTCACTCTCTACTGGCGTCCAGGTATTGTCATCCTCTACCTCCTCTTCTGACTCTTCAGGGCTCCCCACAGACCCACCACCCTCCAGGTGTGAGGCCCGGGCCCTTTCCATACTGTGCTCAAGATCCCATGCACCCTTTTGCCATAGGACCAGGTGGTCCTGAAGTTCGTACAGAGCGTTGGACTCTCTCCCTGTACAGGACCTTTCTAACTCCTGCCTCTGGCGCCAAGCTAGCTCATAGGGATCACAAGCAGGCTCCATTCTGGCAGACGTTTCTAGAGAAAAGATCACACAGGGAACCTAGGGGTCTGAGCCTAACAGGAGCACACAATTCACAAAAACATTCAGCAAGCTCTCTAACCCAGAGAACTCACACTCACTTGCCTAGTGCCACACACCCTTCATCCACACACAACCCTCCCCTCGGACTGGTAAGGCAGTTTCTACCACCCCTGATTCCTCAACCTGACCACCACGTGACACAGGTACCAACTCTGGGCGCAGGGCGGGGGACAAATGTACTGGACACTATTACGCTGCCACCACTGGATCCCACCCTCTGGTGAATCCAGAAAACACAATGCACTAAGGGGGATGATCTACCCTCCCGAGCTAGGGACACCTAACTCACAGTGCACAAGAAACACATTTCCAAAGAAATGACAATTAAAAACAAACTTTAAAACAATAATCCCTATACCATGTGATTTATCTAAATGCAGAGTTTTGTAGTGCGGCCAGTTGCTGCTGCGGTACAGCGCAAACGCAAGTCCAAATCCCACCGCTGATCACCAATGTTAGAAATGGGATTTCTGGCTGGCTAAGGCTTGCGCCAAAGTCAGGCAGAAACCACCACTCTAGTCAGGGCAAGGAAGTTACACGCCAAAGATAACCCCTGCTCACCCCCTTGGTAGCTTGGCACGAGCAGTCAGGCTTATCTCTGAGGCGATGTGTAAAGCGTTTGCGCACGCACCCAGCAACAACACCCAAGGCCCACCACAAAGGAAACTCCACACAAGGTATTCTATAAAAATAACCTTTGTATTATACACAACACATTAGATAAAAACACACACTCTACAATGTGCCACCAGGCACGGGCAGAATTTACAAGGGATTATATATACAGGGGACAGGGCCACATGGACCACTGTCAGGAATTAGCACTTAGAACATAGGAATAATACTGTAGTACAAAATAACATATGTAGCACACAACCAGTAACTACTGGTAACCAGAAAGTACCACCTACGCAACCCTAACCACCTTAGGAAAATATTGCGCAGGGAATCAGGACCTCACTAGCACCACCTGTGTTAGGGAGAAAACAACCACCTAAGTATCACAATACCTGTAGGGGTCTAAGCACATAAACACATGATGCATAACATTCAGAGGTGCAGGAAAGGAACAATGGCGCAAAAACTCACATTAGCCACTATCTGTGGCAGTCCCTAGGCCAACTGGCCTTCTCGGGGCTAGGACGCCCTATGTCCCAGCAAAGTCAGGGCGCGACTGCGCAGGCTGCGCAGACCAGGGCGCACAAAGCACAACCTACACGTAGCAGTTGCCCACTAAGTGCTGGGCAACTGGTGAAATACTGGGGCACCACTGTGCCTTCCTAAACAAATATGGCAGGGGTTGGAGCCTCGTGGCTCTAAATGCACCAAATGCCCCCTAGAGCCTTCGTGGCCCTAAACGTTACTGTGGGGCAAGGGGGGAGCGACCCGCTGCCATCTGGGGCCGCCCCGTCACGAAACAACTGGTGCCCCCTTTAGGTGGAGCCTCGATGGGCTCTCGCAAACCTTGCCCCGTCGTTGGAGCGCCACGCGCTCAGAAACTACAACAATGCCCCCGAGTACGTGGGAGCCTTCTAGGCTCGAGGACAACGTGCCCAGTCGTTGGAGCCTTCACGGCTCTGAACAAATTGGCCCCGTTCGTTGGAGCGCTCTGGGCGCTCTGAGCACCAGGATGCCCTGTACACGTTGGAGCCACGGGGCTCTGATTCTGCCCCCGCACCCCCAGCACATGCGCGGAGTCCCCCAGCCCTCTTAAACACTCACCGGGCTGTCTGCAGGGGACTCCCGCGTCGTCTCTCTCTCTGCTGGGGGGGGGGGGGGGGAGAAGAAGGCTTCCCAGGCTTTTCCTGAACCGCGGAGGGGGCAGGCACCGATAACGTGCCTCGCGCCCCCCTCCACACAAGCTCCGGCCGCGCTCTCCTCACGGTCCAGCGCGGGGTGGGCTCCCGCCTGGATCTCCGGCTCCTCCGACTTGGCTGCGACCGCGTCGCTCCGTAGGAGGCGGGGTAGGCTCCCGCCCTCCTCTCCTCAGTTCCGGTCGTCCCGGAGGCCCGCCCGCCAGCCCGCCTGACTTCCGGTAAGCCCGGGCCGCGACGGTGATTCCAACTTTCGGGCAGCAAGAGGGGTAGGCTCCCTCGATTATAAAACACTATCCCGCGGGGTGGGCACCCGCTTTCAGTTACTGCAATGTCCCTGGCAGGGTGGGCACCTGCCAGGAGGCTTTACGATCCACGAAGCTGGGGCAAATGCCGGGTGGGCACCGGCTTTCAAGAATAAAGCGCTCCTAGCGCTATGACGCCAGTGAAAGCGCTCCCAGGCGCTTCGGGGCCCACATAAAGCGCTCCTGGCGCTATAAGACAACTGAAAGCGCTCCCAGGCGCTTCGGGGAGCAGGAAAGCGCTTGCAGGCGCTTAGGGGAACACATCCAGCGCTCCCAGCGCTATGAGGGAAAGAAAATCACTTCCTGGTGTTTTTAGAGGGGCAATAAAGCGCTCCCAGCGCTTTGGGCAGAATCCAAGCAAAGTTCTTCCCTGCATGCAGCAGGGCAGGGGTGGGGGCAAGGCTGGACCCAGAGCCAGCTCACTGGGCCTCCAGGCAGGGAGGTAGTCCAGGTGGCGGTCCTCTGGTCCAGCAGCAGCAGCAGCAGCCCCCCCTCAGGTAAGATCCTGGCAGAGAACAGTTTCTGTGGGGACACAGCCCCATTTTTATACAGGCAAACCCTTTGTTCTGGGTTCAGGGTGAGGGGGAAAACCAGTCGCAGCTGGTTGGGGAGCACCCTTGATGTGCTCAGCCCCTCACTCTATTCACTGGCAGGGCTAGGGTCGTCAGTCGCACCACAGGGGGCGGGGCCAGCATTGTGTGTGGAAAACCCTGTCCTATTCAGGACCCAGGTGTACTCCTCCCACCCATCTAGCTGCTGATCTCCCCATTCACCACTGGGTGACTCATCCTGACTCCGGGGAATCCCTAGCCCGTCACATGACACGACCAGCCAATCACGCGACAGACACACTGCACACAGAAGTGCCCACTTCTAGAAGTGGCACTTCCACACTAGGTACATGCACGCCGCACACATCATCGCGCAGCATTCACTCCCACGAGTCCGCACATACCAAACTCGGGCCTGCACACCCCACGCATCAGGAACTACTAGGGACACATACATTCCCCATGCATTCCTATGGGAGGGCAGGCCTATCTCACCACATGCACTCAGAGCACGCACGCACTTTACCCTGGGACACAGGGAAAGTGCGAAGAGACCAAACAATCACCACACCAAGTCACCAATAAAAAGCCAAAAAGTCCAGGGGTGAACCTGCCAGAAGGGCCAAGTCCAACACTACCCAAAGTGTTGGGACAGGCAGTGAAGTTGGCAAACCCCATGCCACCATCACAGACAAGAGTAGCTGCTGTAGGGGAATTGGCTAAGCCAGAGTCCCCCTGTGTTCCCCAAGAAAACCCAACCAAATTTTTGGGGGCACTCCCACCACCTGGGGGATTACTGCTGACAGTAATAGGTGGTGTGACAGGAGTAGTTGGAGGAACAGTTTTGCTTTTAGCCTTTGGGCAACTGCTGTCAGTTTTCCAATGCCCAGGAGTTTTACACTCATGGCAGTAAGGCTTTTTAACTGTGGTAGAGGAGGGAGCTTGGGACCCACCACCCTGTGTGGAGTTTTGGGGCCCTGAGGAAGATTTCTCTTTTGTTTTATCCCCACCCTTCTCTTGAGGCTTGGTGGTATCTTTCTTTTGGTCACCACCCTGATTTTTAGGCCTAATCCTGGTCCTGACCCATTTATCTGCCCTCTTTCCCAAATTCTTGGGGAGAGGTCAAATCTGAGTCTACCAGGTGTTGATGCAGAAGCTGGTTTTGACAATTACTAAGGATCTGCTCCCTCATAATCAAGTTGTACAATCCTGTATAGTCCTGCACCTTGCTGCCAGTTAACCAACCTTCCAAAGCCTTAGTGGCACAATCCACAAAATCAGACCAGTCCTGTGTCTGTGTCTTCTGGGTGTCTCTGAACAACAACCTATATTGCTCAGTGGTTAAGCCAAACCCATCTATCAGAGCACTCTTCAGGACTTTGTAATTGTTAGCATCCTCATCACTGACTGTGAGGAGCTTGTCTCTACCTTTGTCAGAAAAGGAGAGCCACAAGATAGCTGCCCACTGACTCTGGGGTATCTGCTGTACTTTGCAGGCCCTCTCCAAAGCAGTCATCCACTTGTGGATGTCATCCCCATTCTGATATGGGGGGACTATCTTGCTTAGGTTTCTATGGTCATAAGACCTATCCCTATCTCTAGGAATGTTGCTGCCACCAGTGGGTTCTGACCCACACAATTTTTGCTCTCTGGCCAGAGCAAGCTTCTCTTTGGGAATGGCAAGTTCTTCCCTCTGAATCCTCAGATTAGCTTCCCTCATTCTGGCTTCATGCTCCTTTCTCTCAGGGGAAGTCATTCCCCTGTGAGAGGAAGCATTAGAGATGCTAGAGACATGGGAGTGGATGGATTCCCTTGAAGGGGATCTGTCCCTCCTGCTTCTCTGTGTAAGCCTACTTGGGGGTCTGTATGGGGGGACCCCATGCAAACTCCCATGTAAACTTAGGTTAGCCTGGCTAAGTCTTCCTACTTGGCCCTGGCTGTCTACCTCTCCATCTGAAGCCCCATCTGACTCCTCTGTGGTGGGTAGACCCTTATCTACAGCTATGGCACCATACTTGGCAGCTCTTTCAGCATCATAGGCCTCCAGAAGCTCCACTAGCTGTCTAAGGGTAGGGTTGGAACCCTGTTTTAATCTCCTGGAGGTACACAGTTGTCTCATCTCCTGGAAAGTGAATGCATCATACCTAGAGGGAACCTGTCTAGGATTCTCCTCTCCTGAGGGAGCATCAGTGTGATCTCCATCCAGGGGCATGATTCTAGTGAGGGTGTGGTGTGTGCACCTACCTACACTAGTTGTATCTACTAAACCTCTCTAGAAGTTGTAGTCAGGGTGTGTTACTCCCTTCAACCTACAACCACTAAGTCCAGTAGGACTTAAGTATTATAATCTATGTTATATGTACCTAAACAATATCTGTGTGATCTTTCAATTTAGTATCTCAAGATTACAATGGTATTACAACAGCAAGCTCAGATCCCAACCGCTGCTCACCAATGTGAGAAGTTGGCCTGATGTATGATGTCACTAGTTCTAGTGTACACCTTATATCAGTCCAAATACCCTTATGGTGATTGGTTGTAAAGTCAACCTTATAGACCAGCTATCCTAGTGGTAGCATGGACAAGAGCAGTCTTAGGCTAAACTCTGAATGGCATGTGAAGCCAGCTGTGATACCATATATAATCCCTTGAGTACCAAATGAAAGGACACCACAACAGATATATATATAAAATAAAGTGTATTTATTCTAGACAAACCCTCAGCACTTTTTATGAGATTAGAGGTAAGCACAACACAGTCTTATTTATGCATACATTAAGTCACACAGGTAATTAATACAGTTAGGCCCTAGGGGCCACGCAAACCATATACTAAGTAAGTGGTATAAGGACCACTGTCACGGAAATAGGATAGGCCTAGGCCTAGGGAATCACTGGGGCTACACTATACTACCAAAGGTTAGGAAGTGGGAGGCCCACGGGATTCAGGTGCAGAGTGGAAACACTCACGCGTAATGCGTAAAAGTCACTAGCAATAGTACAGTTTAGAAATAGATAGATTTAGGACACTTCCGGAGTAGCTAGGAAGTCGAGACTGGAAAACTAGACACTAGGATAGTCACTATCCTGATGAGCACCGGAGTACCCAAGTTACCTAGCCCACAGGCTGCGGGTGCATAGGGGTGAAGTTGCGTCGGGTTTCGTCGTCGACTCCTATGGATGCCTGAAGAAAGATGCTGACAGGCAGTCAGTGAAGAGTGTCCGGTGGATCCCAAGGCTGGGATCAGGAAGAAAGGATACCTGCAAGCAGAAGGGACAGAGTCAAGGTCACTAGCCAGTGACCACGTGGAACCAGGAAGGAACCAGGCGATGTCGTGAAGATTGCAGGTGAAGGTGAAGCTTGTCGCTGCAGCCACGAGGACCAGGGAATGTCGAGGACGACCAGGACCAGGAGGCGAGCTGTCCCACGAAGGCTCTTGCTGTCGGCGGCGTCGAAGTTGGACTAGGACTCACCAAGCCTTGGCAAGCGGAACCCACGAAGAACGGAGGACTTGCTTCTGGTGCAGACCAGGAAGGTCTGGGGTGCTTCTTCTTTGCAGAGAAGCGGGAGCCAGTCTGGAGGAGCCAAACCAGCGCTGAAGATTTCAGGGTGCGTCGTCTCAAAGGCCACTAGCCAGCGGGCAAGCAACCGGACAGACGCGGCAAGCAGGAAAATGCAGAAGGGCCCCACGCAGGACTCGTGGAGTGTGGGGGGCTGATCTTCGGTGCAGATGGTGCTTGGGGTTGGGGCTTCTCAATCCCCGGTGCACAACTTCGAGGGTGCCTCAGAAGCTGCGCTTGAAGATACTAGCCACTTTTCCCAGGTAGCCGGTCCCACGTCTCTCGTCGCCTCCACGGATCTCAGCACGGCTGTGGATGTGGATCAGGGTCGGAGAAGTCTGGAAGTCAAGGCTCTGGTCGGGCTCTGCAGTCGGTCCCTCGTAGAACTGGAGCAAAGCAAAGGGTAGTCTCTTGATGGTGCCTGTTAGCACAGGGTAGCCACTCCTTGGCCACAAGGGAGATTCTTCAGTCTTCTTCTTTTGTCGAATGTCGAAGGTCCAGAGTTTCTGTTCAAGTTGCAGGTTCAGGATAATCTAAAGTCTTGAGGCCCAACTCCCACTCTTATACTAATCTGGGGGGCTGGGATACCTGCTAGGTCACGCCTTATGGGTGGGACCTGGGAGGGGGGTGGTTACACCCCCTTCCCTTTGTCCAGTTTCGCGCCAGGACTGGGGCTGGAGTGCCCCAGCACCGGTTTGAACTGGACTATGCATGGGACACCTTGTGTGCCCCAGGCATGTCTCATTCCTTTCAGCCCTCCCTGCCCCAATACACTAAAGTCTGTCTGGGGAGGTGCTAGCACCTCCCCAAGCAGGAAACCTATTGTCCAAGCCTCCCTGGCCGGGATCACTCCCAGCAGCAGGAGGTCAGACTTGTGTCTGTGGCAGCAGCATCCATTTTGTGATGCTGAGGCTTTGGTTAGAGTTAAACAGCAAAGTAGGATTTTAACATGTCTCTCCCTCTAGAAGGGGGGAATAATATCCTCATCACCAGAAATGGTATGGGGGTATTATTCCAAAGTGTTAGACACCTTACACGACATGTTTTGATAAAGCCAAACCATAGTTACCATAACCGTTTAAGATTATAAGGCACTTTAAGAGTATATGGTAGGCTATATCATAGAACAGCTATAAGGACATGGTTCCGAAAGCTGCAGACAGGCTCAGCTCATGCTAGAGCACCATCTCACATGTTACCAAGCACTCTGCCTCCAGGATTGTTAAGGCCTGCCATAGGAGTGACTGATAGGTACACATGTGTCTATATATAAGGTAGGTATAGGAATACTACACCTAAGCAAGGGGTGATTACACGACCTTGCCCCAGCTGAGTGATCAGCCAGTTGTGTCTGATTGGAAGGCCAGACCAGGGGTGGCATAATACATGCTGCAGCCCCTGGGAGGCCTAGGGTACACCTATGCCCTGGGTACCTAGGGTACACTGTACAGGGTCCAATAAGGTGATCCTTACCAATTGGTTATGTACCTAGGGTACATGGAGTCCATTTTAAAGAGAGAGCAGACATCCTGAGACCCTGAATGGCAGGATCTCAGGCCAACTAAGTCGAAAAACCAGCTAGACACTAGGCAAAAAGTTGGGGGTAACCATAGTCAGATATCCACCTTCCTACAGTGGGTGCAGTCATTGACTGAACCCGCCTACAAGGGGATACCTAATCCCCTTCAAAAGTGCAGGCGGGTTGCCGCCTGCGCTGAGAAAACACTGAGCAGCGGTAAAGCAGCGGCTCAGTGTTTTCACATGAATTCGCTGCCCCCATAATACACTGATAACTCTTAGACTCCAACAACATAATACTAGGGGACCTCAACCTCCATTGGAACAATGAAAAGAACATTCCCTAAATGAGCATCTACTCAATAATAACCTTATCCAACACTGCACAGAGCAAACCCATTGTAGAGGCTCAATCCTTGACGCCATTATAGCTCATGAACATACAGTTACCATCGACCACATCCTTCCTGTCGACTGGTAAGACCATCATATCATTCTATTTCACATTAACCATCTGACTCACTGCCTACCCCGTACACAGGATTCCCTTCACTGGGTGAGAAATCTAAGACAGAGTCCCCTTGTTGACCTGGAAGAACTGGTAAGAACACTACTTCCCCCCAACACGAATGACCTATCTACAACTAAACTTACTACACACTACAATGCAACAATGACAACCATGCTAGACCAAATAGCACCCTTGAAGCAAAAAAGAGTCAGGAACAACCCATCAAGATCATGGTTCAATACAGACCTAAACTCTGAAAGAAGACATCTCAGGGCTGCAGAAAGACTCTGGCGGAACCACCTGTCCACAACGTCCAGAATGCAGGAAATATAAAAAAAAAAACATCAAGAATGAAAAAACGACTCTTCAATCTCATCAAACAACAAACAGCCAAGCCTCCCACAACACCCTTGCAGGCTTCCAAAGAGCTATACGACACCTTTTCCATTTTCTTTCACGAAAAAAATCACCAAGATTGAACGATCCCTTGATGCCCGCCCCCCAGCAACGAAGGAAGCAACTCGCCCTGGCACCCTCCTAACTGCTGGAAGACATTCAACCCCATCTCCAAAGCAGACATCACGGAAATGATTATCAGGTCCAAACCTTCCTCACACATAGCTGACCCTATTCCTGCGCAACTGGCAAAAAAGCTCAACCTCACCCTAGCCCCTCTCTGGGCCAAGATCATAAATAGCTCCCTGAGAACCGGAGTCATGCCAGACTGTCTTAAAATCGGCCATGTCACGCCTTTACTAAACAAAACGGGCACAGACCCAAACAACGCCAACAACTTCAGGCCCGTCTCCAATCTCCCTTTCTTAGCCAAAATCCTGGAAAGATGTGTCCTCCTCCAACTTAACCAGCAAATTGACAGCAACAACCTTCTAGATACTCACCAATCGGGCTTCAGAAAAGGTTGCAGCACAGAGACAGCGATCCTGAATGTCATAGATGGCGTCTACAAATCACTCGATGCAGACCGTTGCTGCCTACTTATAGTCCTTGACCTATCTGCAGCCTTCGATACGGTCGACCACAATCTGCTCATAAATGTACTCCGAGAAAGGATTGGAGCAGATGAAGTGGTCCTACAATGGTTTACCTCCTTCCTTCAGAACCTCTCCCAATGAATAAAAATTAACAATTTCACGTCTGACCTTCTCCCCATAACCAGGGGAGTCCCACAAGGATCAGTTCTCTCCCCATCACTGTTTAACATCTACATGGAGCCCTCAATGCCATACGTAAAAAAGCCAACATCCTCTTCCACCGCTATGCAAATGATACCCAGAACTACCTAGAAACATCCTCAATTTGAGACATACAGAGACTAAATAATACTCTACGAGAAGTCCCACAACCACCTAAAACTCAACCAAGATAAGGCGGAAATCCTTCCCATATCCAACAAGGTGCAGACCCCCCCAAGTCACAGAATAGCTAAAATCCATAGATGCTCTTAATTGCAATCTGACCCTGGTAGACTCTGTAAAATCCCGGGAATCACTCTGGACCCAAGCCTAAACATGGACAAACATATCAAGAACACTGCAAAGAGTGCATACTTTAACCTAAAACTACTCAACAAAATAAAACCGTTCATCCCTCCCACTGACCTTAAACAGGCCACACAATCCCTGGTTCTGTCCAGATTGGACTACGGGAACGCAACACTCACTAGCACGGCAAAATCTCACTTAGCTCCCCTCCGATCAACTCTAAATGCAGCTGCCAGCATGATCACCGGAGTAAAGAAATTCGACCACATTTCTCCCTCTCTAAGAGAGTTAAAATGGCTCCCAATCGAAATGCGTGCCAACTTCAGAAGTGCATGTCTCACACACAAAGCTCTTTACACCAGTAAACCGGCATACCTGGCTTCCAAACTCAAAAAACCTGGACAAACGAGGAATCTCAGGAGCACCACCACTCTTCTTCTCATTTCCCCAAAAACTCGGAAACAAAAAACCCTATCTTGTTCCTTCTCGGGAAATGCGCCTAAAATTTGGAACTCCATCCCAGTCCATATCAGGACTAATCCCTCCTTCTTAAACTTCAAAAGTCAGCTCAAAGTCCTCTTCCTCAACTAATCTCATCTGAATGGATAGCTGCCTCACAAAACGACAGAGCTCCTCTACCAAAGGAATCTTGCCCAGCATAGAACATAGACACTTCGATAAGAAGGCTTTTCATCGCCTGCCTTCTGACTCGCTCCCAGGACCGCCTCCAGGCCTCAACAAGATTCGACACAAGACAATGCTGTTTATTGTAACACTGTATAGTTGACTGCATCACGATAAATGTTGTAAAGCGCTCTGATACCTCTGGGTCTGGCTAGCACTATATAAAACTCTTAAATAAATAAATAAACTTA
The DNA here is from genome assembly GCF_964204655.1 of Triturus cristatus. Lineage (NCBI taxonomy): Eukaryota > Metazoa > Chordata > Amphibia > Caudata > Salamandridae > Triturus > Triturus cristatus. The sequence continues at coordinate 42,110,150 of NC_140593.1, forward strand.
ACATGGCTAAACGCCGCCTTTCACGCTGTATTTAGCGTGAAAGGGGCATACAACGGGTGTTGTGGTGGGCGTTCCGCCGCAACACCCATTGATATTGACGCTGCCCTCTATTTACAAGGGTAGCGTAAATATGGGACAGTGCCAAAATTAAGACCAGGAAAACCTGGTCTTAAACAGGCGCAACAAGGAGAAATGTTTAATTTCTTCTGGATTTTGCTATTTCAATGTGTGCTGTGTTGGGCAGCACTCATAGAAACAGCAAAAGGCCATTGATTATTGATATGCAGGAACGGAGAACTTCCTGCACATAAGCAATCTTCCCCTGCACTCACAGGCACCCTTGCACTATGGTACAAGGGTGCCTGCGTTGGCACTAAGCTGCTAAATGTAGTGGCAGTGCAGGGGGAAAAGCAGAACTGCACCATATTCTTGTAAATATGGTGCAGCCCTGCATTTCAGAAGCGGCGGAGTGTGGTGTTAAGCCAAGGAGGCTAACGGCATGCTCTGCCACTTCGTAGTAAATATCCCCCTAAGTTTCACCTAACTGTAATAAGAGTGGCTGCTCTGTGCCTGAACACTGAGGAGACCTTTAGGTACTAACCTCAGGCTACGAAGGGGCTTCTGAATTCTAGCTTTCATTGGTCATCTTGATTTTATGTGTTTTGTTTGCTTTTGTGTGTATTAAAGTGATTTTTCTTTTTCTGGTGATGTTTCCTATTGTGTGCATGATGTCTGATGGTTTGCACAAATGCCCGCTCATCCTTTTCACTGTCTGGTGACTGATGTTTGTTGCTGTGTCTGGCCAGTAACGCTACAGCGTCCACCTTCTAGTGTCTGATGTTTGCTGTTGTGTTCCGTCAGTGTTCAGTAATTCATTGTAGCTCCCACTGTCTGGTGTCAAATGTTTGCTGTTGTGTCTGATCTGCCATTAGTAAGGCATTGCAGCTCCCATGGTCTGGTGTTTGCTATTATCCGGTCAGTACGGCTTTGCAGCGCCCTGTGTCTGGTGTCTGATATTTGAAGTTGTGTTCGGTCAGTGGTCAGTAGGGCTTTGTAGCGTCCACTGTCTAGTATCTGAGTGCTTATTCTGTGCCTCTCCACAGCTATTAATGGCTATGTCATGGACGCCCTGCCTGGCCTGGTGATGGCTCAGCACCTGCGTGTCCGGTGGCACCTGCTAAACATGGGAGGCACTGAGGATATCCATGCAGTCCACTTCCATGGACAGGTGTTTACGATCAAGACTGGCCAGGAATACAGGATGGCTGTCTTCAACCTCTACCCAGGTATGAATTCTCCAGAGCGAGCAGGGAGTAGCGGTGACCCAGACATGAGTACCCAAAGCTGGCAAGGAGGAGTGAGTATCCAGGTATCAGTTCCCTGGAGTTCTCTGGCCCACCCAGAAGAGAAGATCACAAGCAGGCATATCCCACTCAGGCCAAACATAAAAAGTGGGTTCTCCTCCCAGAAAGTAGAGAGAGTCCACATTAATTCAGGTTTATGGTGCTATGTTCTGCAGGTTCTCAAGTAGTGGACCCCATGGTGTTTCATGCTGATGTTTTTAGCCACATATATTAAACATTGCGGTCCCCTGCCACTAGACGCCCCCCATGAGGTACAAATTAGCTGGGTCTAAAAGTCACATCCTCGAGTGCAACATCAGTTGGAGCTCTTCTGAGAAAGAATGAACTTTGCTGCATGGCTGGGCAGAAGGAGTGTGCACATGACATGGAGAGAAGGCTGGAGCTGGGACCTGCTTCTGGGAAGTGCACCAATGACCTAGTGATACAGTCTGGTGGCTCTGCACACCTCTTGTAGAAGAGGAAGAGGGCTATCTGCCCTTTGATGAGACTGTCATGTGCTTGGAGGAGGTTAGAGCTAGGAGGCTTTGAGGTAGAGCTGGAGGTTGTGATAAAGTTGGAAGGGTTTGTGGACCTCTTCTTGGAGAGGAAGAGCCTTCCGTGACCTTTTCGTACGGCTTGGGCTCTGTGATCTGCTGCGATGAGGTAAGAGCTCTGAGTCTGTGTGGTATGACTAGAGGTTTGTGACTGCTCAGAGTAGGAGAGGGACCTGTGATCAGGTGATAAGACTGGTTCTACCAGAAGTAAAGTGTTGATCGCCATGTGATAAACCTTGCGGTCTGAGACCTGCTTCTGGCAGCATTGTGCCCATGACCTTGTGATAAGGATGAAGGTATGACTTGCTTAGAAGAGAAGGTGTCTGTGTGATCCTGCAATTCATATGGTAGAGATAAGGGGGAGTCTGTGGACTCCTTCTGGGAGAGGCATCTCTGTGACCATGTGATATGGCTGAGTGTCTGTCATCAGTGTCTGGATGAAGGCGTGCTTGTAATCTGAATGGGTCTTATTTTTACACCCAGGTGTTTTTGGCACAGTGGAGATGAACCCAGCAAAGAGTGGACTGTGGCGCGTGGAGTGCCAGGTCGGAGAGCACCAGGAGGCCGGGATGAGCGCACTCTTCCTGGTCTACGATCCAGGTAAGTAGAGTTCTTTCAGTGACTCAATGTCCGCCCTACTGTCTCCCCCATATTATAACTGATCTAGCCAGGGTGGCTATGGTGGGGCTAACAGAGATGAAGGCACATGTGTCTCAAGGTAGGGCTAGGACAGGGGGTGAAATGCCTTAACTAACTGACCTTCCTCCTTTTCCTGGTGTATTGAAAGCATCCGCCTCCCTATCCCCGCTCCATCATCTTCTGTTGCATCCCACCTCTTGGGTGTAAGAATATATTGTTGCTTCCGCTGCAAAGGGTCTGAAAAGAAATATTGAACTCCACCACATCTCCCACTGTTCCGAAACGGGGCTTGGATGGTTGCTGTAATCCTACAAGACACATATTTTCATGTTTTAATGGTAAAGCAACGCATCAAATGTCTCCACTTCCTGAATTCAGCCCCCATGCATTCACTGGAGTGTGAGATCTGGAGCCTGTAGGGTCTTTTAGTCTACCTGACCTGAGACATCGGGCTAATCATGGGCCACTCCCTGGCAGAAGGTGCTGCAAGAACTTCTAACGACAGAAGACGTACTACGCCAAATGACTAACATTAAGCCTAGGATGAATCAAAATAATACCTGGAGGTGGTGCTGAACAAAAACAATGGGAAAGATTTCCTTCATATGATTTAATTTAATTTAATTGTGGGTTTATATAGCGCTAGAATCGACTCCCGGAGGAGTATCTCCGCGCTTCGACCGCTGGGGAACCCATCCTGGCTCACCCTGAGAGATGGTCCCTAATGGGTATCTCTAAGGTGCGACCAAGCATCCCCGGAAGTCTGGGGGGGCCGTTGTGAAGATGAGGCAAGCTAATGCCCAGAGTTGCCGAGTGTGGTCCCTGACTGGAGTAGGCACCGAGGCGAGAATTATCGAGCCCGCTGACCCTGGTCCACGACCCTGCCGCGTCGGGAATCGAACCCTGGTCCCGGGCCGTCCTCTGCTTACGGGTCTGCCGCCTCTAACCAGTGAGCCACACCTCTCCACAATGCACTATCATCCGAGATCCTCAGATCCCTAAAATTCTGAACAAACCCTAAACGGACAGTCAGACAGGTAGATGAGCTGTGGGTCTCCATGGCTTTGCTCATCTTCATTGTTGCTAGCGGCAGCCTCCACATGAGACTGGTACCAGAGTGTTTGTAGGATCTGTGATGCAAGTAGGTGGAGCCTACAAGCTTGTTCTGTCCCTTGTGAAGGCCATGCTCTTATCAAGAAGTGGCATAAAAGCATCATGCTGGCCTGAGTTTGCTTTGACTCAATAGATCATCACAGACTGTGTCAGCAAGGTTGGGGGTCCACGTCGAAAACCTAATGTTTGAAGGGTTGTGGCCCCTCACGGCCCAGCCATTCCATAAAAACATATTAAAACACAGAGAAGTTGATATGGCTTTAAATAGATTTCTTACATCCATTAAGTCATAGTCAGTTGTGTAACAGACAGTCAATACAACCAGTTTTATCTCAACCCAGCAGAAGAAATAAGATCAAGAGTTTTGGAAAAAGATGATCTGGCAATCTGGAGTTCGTACTTCAGAACCACACAGTTTAATTCCTCCCAGACAGTCACACAATAGAGGGATTAGGTGTGTCTGGATGGGCCACCTGCTAACAGGATAGGCATTGGAGCTGAGCACACCCCATTTACAACTGAATAGCCTGTGCTCTGTGTTCACCCAAAGGGCCTAACGACCCTGCATTGTTACTGCAGCCAGCTTGGGACCAGGACACGAGAGGCAGGAGATTTCATGGACTTCGAAGCTACTGTCTAGAAGCTTCTCCCATCTTCCAGAATCCATTCACCAGGGTGTAAAAAGAGGACCTCAGACACCAACACTTCCAGACCTGAACCCAGGAAGAAGGCCTTTTGTGCTACTACAAGGAGTGCCACTCTGCCTGTGTGCTGCTCTGAAGAAACTGCTGCCATGCCGTGCTGACCTGCTGCCTGCTGCCCTCTTGCTGAGGTAAGAAGGACTGGACCTGCATCTCTTGAACCCAGACCCCAGAGTGATTCCAAGTGCTAGTTGGCTGGCCTCGCAATTTGAAGCCTCTAGGACATAACAGTCTTCCAACAACCTTGCATCTGCACCTGGTCTGCCATATATGAGTGTACCCTGCAAAGTGGTGCCACCCCAGTCCTGGACCCTTTGAAATGGGTTTACGGTGCTCTGGGAGCCTCTGTGGATCCATCAGAACCAATGTATCTCCTCTGCTGTGCCATGCAACCCCATGCAGAATCGTGCACCCATCGCAAAGACTCACATCGCTTCCGCAGCCCACATCGCCTTCAGAACCACCACTGTGCGGTGCATCCACAGTGCAGGCCCTCTCATCGCTCGTCGACGACAGCCTCGACAACGGACTCCGCATCGTAGTTCAGCAGACCTAACTGAGTCATTGTAGCGGGCCCGCACTCTTGGTCAGCCTGAACGTGGGACTTTGTCCCGGTCTGGCACGACCACATATTCACAGTTGGTGCTTTTTGCTTTTTTGGCTGTATTTTTACTGAAACTTTCAAAGTTATATATCTCTGATTCTACTAAATGGATTCTTGTTGGTTTGGTCTTGTTTTATTAATTAAAGAAAGTTCTAATTTTCTAACTTGGTGTGGGATTCTCTTTTGTTTGGTGTTCTCACTTTATCACTTTTTAAGTATTGCACAAATACTTTACACATCGCCTCTGAGTTAAGCTTGACTGCTGTGTGCCAAGCTCCCAGAGGGTTGAGCACAAGTTAATTCAGGGTTGGCTTATGCCTCACCTCGACAGGGATTGTGGTTGCTGCTTGACCCGGGTTAACACCCCAGTCAACCAACAACCCAATTTCCCACAGTCACAGACTTCCTGACTAGGTATAGGGGACCCCTTGGGGTCTGCAGACCCCAGGTTAAGATACGCTGAGCAGACGTGTGACATGTATCGGTGGTAAATTTGGCATGAGAGACGCAAATTAAGACTTGAGAGTGGGTGAGGAGGAGGTGCAAGTTAGAGCGGCTACGGTCTGTCATCAGTGTTATGATAATACTCACAAGTGTGTGAAAGAGCTTATGAGTACAGGCCCCAGCTAGGCCCGCAGAATACAAGGGTTCGCTCTCCTGTAACAAAAGCTAGAAGGAAGTTGGCACGGAAACTGCAAATACAAAGACAGAGTTTATTAACCCTTAAGGGTGGTCCTACAACCTACACAACACTCTTCAGTATTGCATAGAGTAGCACAAAGAACTTGCGTACATGGTCCGCTTTTATACACAACAGAGGGGCTTATAAGTGGGTGGATACAACATAGAGCAAAATTCATTACCATTTATGGACATTTTCGATACAGGATCAATATATGGGCGGAGTTAACAATTTCCTGAGCCCGCGAAAACATGGTCAAACAAGGACTAACTGATAACAGATGTGGTCAAGTCTGGACATGCGCCAGACGGACAAAGGAGCTATTTATAGACTGTTACTAGGCAGATTACAAGAGCAACTAGCGAAAAGGTAGGACTCTTCTCGTGCAAAGCACATGGAGACATGACAATACAAAATGGAGTCCGGACATAAGACAAGAAACACATTTTAACTCAAAGAGAATCCATGTCTTCAGTGAATGCTTAATCATATCGCTGTTTTAGTTTTCAACAGACGACCCTTTCAGCATTCACTGAAGACATTCGGCTTGTTAGGATAATCATCATATATGTCAATTTTCATCATCTCTTCCACCTCTTTGTTTAAATGTTTCTGATAGGTGACATTGGCAATAGCTTTGTTATCAGGAATACAGAATGACACACATAAAGAACAGAGTAAAGGACCACACTGAACACAGATGCAACAGGAAAACAGAACTGCTACAATAATACAGAGACCAGTTAAAACTTTCCATCCCCATGTAGTAATCAATGCCCAAAACCATCCAGAAAAGGTCCAAGTGCCATTTTCTGTATGGATCTCAGCTGCGATTTTATGCAATTTATTAATAGCGTTATAGACTGATGGCGTGTGGTCAGGAATAAATACACAACAACTACTTCCGATAATCCTACATGCTCCACCTCTGTCTGCTAACATAACATCTAATACCATACGATTCTGTAACGCAACAATTCTAGTGATTTGTAATTCTTCCGTAAGATTCCCAAGAGCAGCAGCAGCTTGATTCGTTACAGCCTCTACAACTCTTGTTAATCGTCGAACCTTCCTACTATTTAGGGCAGCTCCAACAAAGAAAAAACAATCCTAAGTTAAAATCAACATACTGCTGTAAGCTAGTGTCAGTTTGGTCAACATCATCAATAGATAAAGTACGTTTATACCTATTTACAGTTACATTATTCAATAACTTCAAATTTTTATGATAGGATGCAGGCGCTAAGAATACAGGGGGTAATAAGAACGCTACATAACATACTCCGGACCAGCCGGCTGGTAAGCGATAATAACCCTTATTCCCACATACGAAATACGTATTATGGGAAGCTAAGAAAGTACTATTATTTAATCCATCTATATTCAAAACAATAATACAGTCACTAACACCAACAGGAATATGACCCACACTCTGAACACACAGGTCCGCTTGAGCTTGTGCCACTTGAATCACAAATTGTTCGTTTCCAGCAGTGTCTCTGGTGTTCGTGAAGATGTAAGGGATCGATTCATTATCTGGTCGATATTCTTCCCACTCCCATATTGTCCCATTCGCTTGTGGATAGCATTCTTTATCTTGATGACATTCCCTATTAAGTCTAAAAAGTAGTCGTCCCACTGTAGGTTTCCGTGTGGCAAAAAGCAAAGTATACCATGCTCTACAAGAGCCATTATGAGAGAAAGCCATTATAAGAGAAAGGAAGAGGTATGAATGGCGTTCCTCCTTTCTTCTGATGAGCTGGCATCATACCACATATCCAACAGTTCGTAGCATTTGTAGCAACATGGGTATGATGCAACATCTGGATGAAAGTATTATTCAAATAAGACTGACGATGCTTCAATTCTTGATACGGAAGGGTGTAAAAGTAGTGCTCCTCAGGCACTGGAGTAGTCAAAACAAGTAACTCACGGGCCGGAGTCACATCCTCAACAAACCACGTGGTTATACCAACAATAGCTACAATGATAATAAAACTTGTCGCACAAAAAATCTTCTTCTTCTCCATTTTATAGTAAAAGTCAATATCTTCCTGAAACTAAAAGGTTGTCAGAACTCTTCCCCTTAGGCAGCCGTTGATTTCTTCACCAGCGGGCCAAGACAGGTGTCACTACACTAATGCAGGGCTGATCCCCCCCCTTGCCTCATTGGCTCTCCGTTTCACTAACCTAAGGGCCGTTCTGACAACGTATCTGGATACAGAAAAGAAATCACTTCCTCGGTCTGAGATGATATCTTCCTCCTCCAGGAATCGCTTGGTCCGGGAAGAGCTCCTCAGTGTCGTTCGGTTCCACAGCACAGCCTTTCTCTGCAGTCAGGATTTCTCGATGGTCGGTCAACACAGCAGGCTCCACTAATCCAGGCGGCACTTTGCGACAGTGCAAGGAGTGGATCCAGTTCTTCCGATTGGAGACTCGCACAGCTGTCCTTGTTGCGAGCAAGACCTGCTCAGGACCAACCCATCTCGGCTCCAGACTGTTCGTCCTTTCAAACACCTTGATCATGACATGGTCTCCAGGCCGGAGGTTATGTCCTTCACCTGTGGACCGATCAGGGAGCGCTTCTCGAACCTGTTGATGAATAGAAACCAAATTATCCGTTAACTGTGCCAGATAATCATTCATCATTACACAAGGTACATCATACACTGACTTCAGTTTCGGTGGACCCCAAATATTCATTGGGCGTCCGAACACGATCTCATATGGCGTGAGACCGGTCCGAGAATGCGGTATCGATCTAATTGACAATAATGCCAGCGGTAAAGCGTCTGGCCAAGTCAAAGAAGTCGAAGCTTGGATCTTAGCGATCTTAAGCTTCAAAGTACCGTTATATTTCTCAACCAATCCCGCAGACTGAGGGTGAAACACTGCATGAAATTTCTGGGTAATTCCCAGTCCTTTCAGGACATACTTGATAACGTCTGCTATAAAATGAGGTCCGTTATCACTCCACAACAATCTACAAACACCATATCGAGGGAAGAACTCCTTCAATAGCATCTTGGCTGTAGTCATTGCAGTATTGTCTTTCGTAGGGTATGCCTCAACCCACTTGCTGAAAGCACAAACCACTACTAGGACATACTTCAAATTATTACAGCGCTCAAGCTGAATGTAATCCATCTGCAAAACCTCAAAGGGTGCAGTAGGTGTTGCAAATCCTCCCGCTGGAGTTCGTGTACCCTTTCCTGGGTTATACCTCAGGCAAATCATGCAAGTCTGCACTACCCTCTTTGTCGTACTAGCGATCTCCGGATGCTCCCAAACTCGTGTGAGTAATTTGACAATTGCGGAAGCTCCGACATGCGCTAGTCCATGTGCCATCTGAACCATAGGTTGTACGAAAGCTGTGGGTAACTTCCATTTATCCATCTGCTTACTTCTCCAACACCCTTCATCATCTAATTCTCCATCATTGGACCATTGCTCCCGTTCCTTATCGGAAGCGGTCCTCTGTATCTCCAGCACTTCTCTCCTAGCATCGTGCCATCTTTCTGCTTGTGACCTCACAACATACATTGCAGTAGAGCCAGGCTGCATCGCAGTCTCTCGTGCCATCCGGTCTGCCAAAGCATTCCCTTCTCCAACTTTATCAACCACCTTTTTATGGGCACTACATTTAACTATAGCAATCTTCTTTGAATATGTTAATGCAGTCAAAAGGTTGTGAACTAACTCCCCATACATTATCTGTGCTCCATGTGACGTTAGAAACCCTCTCTCCTTCCAGAGTAGGCCAAAATCGTGCACTACTCCGAAGGCATAGCGGCTATCTGTATAGACATTCACACACAATCCTGCACTGAGCTCACATGCTCGTGTTAATGCTATCAGTTCCGCTGCTTGAGCTGATTTCTGCGGTATGCGTGCTGTCTCCACTATTGTTTGTAATGTGGTAATTGCATACGCTGCTGAAGTCGTACCATCTGGTAGCTTCAGGCATGATCCGTCCACCCATAGTTCTCCATCTACATCTGTAAAGGGCGTAGCCCGGAGATCAATACGACCCTTTGTCTGTTCCTCAGTCACAAGAATACAGTCATGTGCTTTTCGTGCTTCAGACTGAGTTTCCCGGAACGGCAACAATGTGGCTGGATTTAACGTTGCACACCTCTTTAACGTAATATGAGGAGCCAAAAGCGTCAATTCATATCCCGTTAAACGAGCACTGGTCAAATGCTGCGTCTTTGTCTGATTAAGCAGAGCATCAACAGCATGGGGAACTAATACCAACAGCTTATGAGATAACACAATTCCCTCGCTTTGGCGTATTGACACAGCTGTCGCCGCAACCGAGCGAAAACAACCAGGCAATGCTCGGGCAACAGGATCAAGTACAGCCGAAAAATATGCACAAGGGCGCTGCTTGTCGCCGTGCATCTGCACTAAAACTGATAATGTACATCCATCTTTCTCATGCACATACAGTGTAAAAGGCTTCGTATAATCAGGGGTACCTAACACTGGTGATGAACAAAGGGCTTGTCGCAAGTGCTGAAAGGCAATTTCGCAACTATTTGACCAGGGAAGAGGAATTGGGGTATCTTTTGTCAAAAGTGCTAACAATGGCTTAGCTATATGTGAAAACCCCAATATCCATTGCCTACAAAAAGAAGCAAGACCCAAAAATGCACGCACGTCCTTCTGTGTGGAGGGTACTGGCGTGTCCAAAATTGCTTGAATACGATCTGGGGTGAGTGCACGCCCCTCCTTAGACAAAAGGTGACCCAAGTAAGTCACCTTTGGTCTACAGAATTGCAATTTCTTCTTCGACACTTTGTGATTGTGAGATGCCAAAAAGGAAAGCAAGGATAACGTGCACTTCTCACACAGCTCAGGAGTGTCGGCCGCCAACAAGATGTCGTCGACATATTGTATAAGGGCTACACCATCAGGCAGAACAAAGGAATCCAATTGTCTTTTCAATGCTTGACTGTAAATACTAGGACTCTCTGTATAACCCTGAGGGACTCTACAAAATCTATAAGACCGATTATTCAAAGTGAAGCCGAAGAGGTATCGGCTATCAGGATGAATAGGAATCGAAAAGAAAGCATTTTTCAAATCGATAACCGAAAATGTGGTCGCCGTTGGCGGGACCAGAGTAAGCAACGTCGTGATATCAGAAACCACTGAATACTGAGGTATCACTATCTTATTCACCTCTCGTAAGTCAATAATAAAACGATAAACCCTAGTATCGGTATCTTTCTTCAAAATGGGTAAAATAGGACTGTTGCAGACGTTGTAGGGAACTTCCTCCACTACTCCCACCTTAATCAAATCCTGCACAATCTGTATGAGTGCCTCCTCCCCCTACTGGGAAATACGATACTGAGGGAGGCGTGGTAACACAGCACCCTCCTGGACACTAATGTGGACAGGCGGAATCACCATCTGTCCCACATCGGTATCCGAAGTGGCCCACAAAGTACGAGGGAGAGAAGCTAATACAGTATCCTCTGCAACCACACACATCCGTTCCGTCATAGGGTGATTATCGTTTAAGATTACACGTACTCCAGTAGGGGAGCAGCGGATCGTACCTCTGAAGTGCTTAAGCATATCAAGACCCATAATGTTGTCAGGCGTGTTCGGGGCAAGCAAAAACGGACAAGGTGCAGAAAGTTGGTCAACACGAAATGAAAGGGGTCAGGATAGAGGGCTGCGAGAGAGTGTACCATCAAACCCTACCGATGTAACCATTAAGCCAGATGGGGGAGCCCTCGGAACCAATTGTTTGGACAGCGCACTGCGAGTAGCTCCTGTATCAACTAGGAACTGATCAGTAGAACCCAGAACATTTGCTGAAACATAAGGACCCCTCTGATCAACCGGCACTTCAACTGATTCCAACCCCCACCCAGCGCAATCCTATGCATGCTGCGAATCATGGTACCCAGAGCGATCATTCCCAGCCATTTGATACTGATTTTGCCGATCAAACACATTAGGTCTATCTCGTTGCTGCACGGTAGGCTCAAAACGAGCACGATCATTGGAATTCCCTCTAAAATTCGAAAAGCCCCCTCTACCTCTCGGCGGTCCCTGACCACATCCCTGACGAGGTGCATATAGTACCGGACAATCCCTGGCCCAATGACCCAACTATTTACAATACGCACATTGATTTCTATTAACATCCGACCGACCCGAAGGGGGGCCATAGAATCCTCCTCTACCTCTCTCAACACCCCGACGAGGCGGACCATACACTTGTGCTAACATCAACTTAGTTTTCAAATCTTTCGATTTCTTCTCCTCATGCCCCTTCGCTTCCTGCTCCTGACGCTCATAATACTGAGCGATAGTCAGGAGGGATGCTGGAGACGAGGTGGACCAAGAACTTTCACTCGCTTTTAATCGAGCTGCTATTCCCGGTAATCAATTCGCCACATATTTATCAACAAAAAGATGTCGACCCGTATCATCCGTAAGTGACTGACCACTGAAATCATGAAATGTTTCCTCAAAACGCGTAAAGAAGTCTGAAACTGATTCATCAACCTTCTGTTTACACGAGGCTAACATATTCCAGTCAATCTTTTTAGGGGGAATAATCGTTTTCAACTTAGTCAAGATAGCAGCAGGGAGATCTAAAATAATCTGGGGCGGTTTTTGCGCGGGTTTTCTCTCCCTATCCTCATCCTCAATCTCAGACCACTTGGCCTTAAAAGCGGCTTGATCATCCACCTTCCGCACAGATCGCCACATATCCGGTGGTAAAATGAGCCCAAAGAATAAATCTATATCCGCTAAAGTCATAGTACAAGAATTCAAGGCCCCTTCGACCTCTTCGTAAAAGGCCGCTGGATTCTTGCGGGGGTCAGGCAATGCATTCTTCAATGCCATAACATCAGTCCTATGCCAGGGAGTATAAACCCAATTGTACACAAAATATCCCCTAGCATCGGGGGAAGACATGTCTGAACTAGTTCCTGCTCCTTTAGGAGAAACATACAAAGGTGCCGCCTCTCGCATCGGTTTAGCATGCACTATGTCGCTCTTATCTGAATGGGAGGTAGACGATTGTTTCCCGCCGACGTGTGAATTCGATTGCTCCTTCTCCCCTTTCTTTTGGCACGCTTTCTCTTTGAGTTCAAATGCCGCGTCCCGCAATGCAAACAGCCGTCGGACCGCATCGGGTACCTTAGAGGGAGAAAAGACACCATTACGTAATGCTTTAGAATCTGATACTACATCATCAGGCTCAAAAACATCAGAATATTTCCGAAAGGCAGTAACCACTTCATTAGAAAAAGTTTCAACAAAATATAACTTTTCTCTATCCTGCCAACTTTCCAAAAATTCCAATAATTCAGTAAGAGATAGCTTGCCTTTAAGCGCACGAAAGGAAATTTTCCGAAGCTCACCCATACGATCAGTTGATAACATGGACCGTGTGTCTACCTTATCCGAAACCGATCCAGAATCCTGTGACCTCGGGGCAGACGCGCCAACATAAGGGGGCGGAGAGCGATCTAATAAATGAAAATCATCTTCGGGATTAGTAAGGACAGGATAAAGTGGCTGGCGGACAGCATATTGACCCGAGACTTGCAACCTACGCTCTTTCTCTTGTCACTCCGCCAGTTCTCTTTCCTCCCGACGCTTCGCTTCCTGTGCTCTCACATGATCATTTTTCCGTTGCTCTTTATCAATCAGCGCTTTCTCACGTTTCTCTCGCTCACGCACTTCCTTCACCCATAACCGTACACATTCAAACATGTCTTGCCGAGCACGCCCTTTAGACATACACTGTTCCACATACTCAATCTTACGCATATCAAACGATCCATACAAAGGCCATCGTAACTCAGGATCCTTTTTGGTGTATTTCCTCCACACTGTGCTGTACATTATAGAGGAAAGACCATGCTTCACATACATATCCCTATTAGGAGTCCCCTCTGGGGGGGCTGGGGCGGATTCCTCAAGATTTAACCGGTTTCCAAAGCAGCAGCACCACTTACGAGTGCGCTAAAAGCAGGCATGCTCAAAAATAATGCAAAATATGCAGTATTATCAAAAATGGCACTTAAACGCTGCGCCGTTCAAATTTAAACAACTCCGGAGAAATATCTCCACATTACCTGCCTATATGTGTTGCAACGCATATATTCTCACAATAATCAATACAAAATATGACCGGTCATCACAAATCAAACTCAAATAGCCAACCCAGGCTTCAAAACTCGGAGCAAGTACCGTACAACGGTTCTTACCAATCAAGAGTGTCCAGATTCCTACTGCCAAGTTCCAAAATTCGCCCAAACGGCTATCACACGGCAAACCGACAGAAGAGGTCTCAGTCGAGGACCGGCGCCACCCAGATGGTCAGCTCGGAAGGGAAGGAAGAAACCTCGGGATGCCAGGACTAAAAGACGCCGCTGGCAGTGATCACATCCCCGGCCAAATTCCTCACCTTCGTCACGACCAGTCCTTCGAGCATCCGAGTCGCCGATGAGCTCCACGTGACGGGCGCCAATTGATGAGTACAGGCCCCAGCTAGGCCCGCAGAATACAAGGGTTCGCTCTCCTGTAACAAAAGCTAGAAGGAAGTTGGCACGGAAACTGCAAATACAAAGACAGAGTTTATTAACCCTTAAGGGTGGTCCTACAACCTACACAACACTCTTCAGTATTGCAGAGAGTAGCACAAAGAACTTGCGTACATGGTCCCCTTTTATACACAACAGAGGGGCTTATAAGTGGGTGGATACAACATAGAGCAAAATTCATTACCATTTATAGACATTTTCGATACAGGATCAATATATGGGCGGAGTTAACAATTTCCTGAGCCCGCGAAAACATGGTCAAACAAGGACTAACTGATAACAGATGTGGTCAAGTCTGGACATGCGCCAGACGGACAAAGGAGCTATTTATAGACTGTTACTAGGCAGATTACAAGAGCAACTAGCGAAAAGGTAGGACTCTTCTCGTGCAAAGCACGTGGAGACATGACAATACAAAATGGAGTCCGGACATTAGTCAACATAAGACAAGAAACACATTTTAACTCAAAGAGAATCCATGTCTTCAGTGAATGCTTAATCATATCGCTGTTTTAGTTTTCAACACTTAGGTGAAGGGCAGGGTTTGAAGAATTGACCGCTGTAGACCCATCCTCCTGAAACGTTTGTCTCAAAACGGAATCCTCGATTTTTTTCAGTGTGAATGAAATTCTGCAAGTGGGCCCATTTGTTGCTGTTTCCCATCATTGTTTTTAATCATTTCTCTCTTCCCTGATCCCGGCTCTTTTTTGTCCAAAATTCATTACATTCACAACAAAAAACACACTTTCACATCTTGATAATGCACCAGAGTGGACATTCACCATCCTGTGATTGTCAGACTGTGATCCGCCATTTTATTTTTGTCTCCAAAATGAGGGAATATCCCGTGGAAGAGCAGGTTATACTAAAGCCACCGGGTCATGTGACCACGACGTGTTTCTGGGGCAGGGAGATATGGGTGAGGCAGCTTCAGGAGGAGAATCTGTAGGTTGGCTAAGTGTCTGCCACCTTGGACCGATGCCAGGGGTAAAGGATGTGCGAAAGAGAGTAAATCCACTGAGCAGGGGCGTAACACAGGCCCCCGCAGCTCCCGCGGTGCGGGGGGGCCGCAAGCTCCCAGGGGCCCCCTCAACACAGCACTCTGGCTGCAGGCCCCCCCCCAGGTGCCTTGCAGGGAGGCCCCCTCAAGGTTCGTTACGCCAGTGCCATTGAGGAGGTAAAACTGAGTGGTGGGTGGATCAAAGAATCCAGACACCTACAGTGGGGGGAGTTGTGAGAGGAGGCCAGACCCGCACAGAGGATAGTGCAACCTGCAGGCATCGAGGCGCGTCCCCCACCTGGGAGCCGAGAGCCCTATTGGCAACCGCCTGGGTTTAGAGTACATATGTTTAACTTATATTAACATTTTACCTTGAAGTAAACGTCTTTTGTCTGAAGATGCCGCGCCTCGCCATTGCTAGCAGTGACCCCTTACGAGTCCAACTTGTTTGTGGTTTCATGCAATGACATACGTACATATGAGTGCAGTCATGCCCGCCTTGATGATGCTAAACACATATTCCCACTTAAAATCATAAATACGTAGTAAGAACGAGTTTCATCAATTCCTAGAATGTGTAGCATGTTCAGTAAAGCACCTTGATGGAGGTGAGTGATCCATACACCAGCCATAGACACAGGGGCCACTCCTGTACCCCAAGACTGTTCTGCACCCCAGGGCTCCATTTGGGGTTCCACTGGGATGTGGTCGTGTCCCCCGCAGCGTGCGGGAGGGAGGGTGGCCTTGGGCTCCGAAGGGGACTGCCCCCCGGGCATGTAGCCTTCAGTTCATATTCTAGCTCCTGGTCGGGGGGAGGGGGGGCTCCAGCAGCCGGATGAGGACACTCAGAAGATTCTTTGATGAAACAAGAAGGGCGATGAAAGCTGTGCTTCTAGGCGCATTGTGTTCTCTCTTGTGACCCCCAGATAATGGACTTTACTTTGGTGTTCTCTCTTGCAGGATGTAAGCAGCCGCTGGGACTGGCCTCGGGGAGCATCGCGGACCCTCAGATCACGGCTTCAGGACACTACAGTATGTTGTGGCTGCTGCGAGAGGGCTGGGGGTGTCTCCACACGTGGGGAGTATCACTGGCGGGGGGGGGGGGGGGCAGAGGGGCCACGCAGCAGACCCTGCAAGAAGGGGTTATCCTCAGTCTGGACAGTGACACATGGACCGTGATTCCCCGTAGTAAGGTACATCTTGTGTCCCTGTGCCCCCTCGGGTCCCTGCGTCAGTGTTAGCAGGGCTTCAGTCCTTGGGTGGGAAAGCTTCATCACCCTTTATGGATGTTCCATTCGAGACTTCAGTGGGGGGAGGGGGGTATGTGCTTTTAAACTGACTATGTGTTTTATTAAGTGACAGTCTGCATGTGACTGCCCAGTGACTGGTTTTCCGGCACTGTCCAATTACTTCCTTTCTGTGACTGCCCATTGACAGCCAGTAAGTGACTGTCTGCTGCCCAAGTGTGAGTGCCCGAGGACTGTCATTATGTGATTGCACCTTTACTGCCAATGTGTGATTGCCGAATGACTGCCTTTTTGTGACTCTCAAATGACTTCCCATTGACTGCCTTCGTGTGACTGACCACTCAGCGACAGCTATGCATGACTGTCAGGTGAAGAGCTTCGAGTGACTGTCGAAAGACTGTCTTTGTGTGACTGCCCAATGAATGCCTTCATGCAAATGTTCAATGGATGCTCTGCGTCAGCGTGACCAATGAGTGACTACCTGTCCAAATAACTGCCTTCAATGAGTGCCCAATGTCTGCCTTCATGTGCCTGCTCGATGACAGCTATGCATGACTGTCGAATAAATAGCTTCGAGTGACTGCTGAGTGACTGCCTTTGTGTGACTGCCCTTTTACTTGGTGTAGATGTTCAATAGATGCTTTGCATGACTGCTGTTTGACTGCCTTTGTGTGACTGCCCATTTACTTGGTGTAGATGTTCAATGGATGCTTTGCGTGACTGCTGAGTGACTGCCTGCATGAATAGCCAGCTTCAAGTGAGTGCTCACAAACTGCCTTTGTGTGACTGCCAGTGTCAGCCTTCCTGTGAGTGGCCAGTGACTGCTTTCGTGGCTGCCTTTCCAATTGTTTGGCTTCCTGTGACCACCTTTGTGTGATCCCCCAATGACTGTTTGTGACTCTTTGAGACATCTTGGTGCGAGCCGATGTCCTTTTAACATCAAAAGTTCCAACAGGCGAATCCTGAGACGCCCCCATCAGTCCCTGAAAGCGTATTGTTACAGTGAAGCCATCATGGCCCTCCTGAGGCCCAGGTCTGTCTCTCCTCCATCACTGACACCAGGCGGTTCAGCTCAGTAGCCAATCAGCTGCTGTCAATTGTGTGCATCGGCGGAGCCTGTGGATGTTCTTCCGGCGGAAGTGTGGTGGTTCGTCAGACTCATGACAGAGCAGGCAGATTCTGAGTTTGGTGGATGGGGCACACTCAGAGTTTGGTGAACGGGATGGACTCAGAGTTTGGTGGATGGGGATGGACTCAGAGTTTGGTGGAGGGGGACTCAGAGTTTGGTGGTTGGGGATGGACTCAGAGTTTGGTGGATTGGGATGGACTCAGAGTTTGGTGGATTGGGATGGACTCAGAGTTTGGTGGTTGGGGCGGACTCAGATTTTGGTGGACAGGGTGGACTCAGAGTTTGGTGGACAGGGTGGACTCAGAGTTTGGTGGATGGTGCGAACTTAGAGTTTGTTGGGCGGGGCACTCTGCCACATCTGGGACAGGACCTTGTCTGGCAAATTCTATGTTAGGCCAAAGGTCCTTTCTATTTGTACTGATTGTGTGTGAATATTAACACACACACAAGCACCTGATGACATAGAGATTCTTAGGGGAATACATCCGGTTCCCTACTCATATCAGGCTGTCAGGTGTTCTCTCTGCTTAGTTCTTGAGGGGGTATCCAAAGAAATTGGAGTAGACGCCTCACTCACGTATTGTTACATGCTTCATCATCGGTGCCTATCCACACCCTGGTATTGGTGGTACTACCAGGGCGGACTCAACCATGGATGGAAATTGGAGTTCTTCGATAAAGCAAACTGGAGAAGCAGGGACCCAGAAAAGTGATATATTAAAAATACATCAAGGTATACCCAAAGGTTTTACTTTATTAGGAGTGTACTAGGGGTATAAATAAAAAAGTGAAAGTGGAGGGTTCCATTGAAAAACAATTTTTCAATTGTACCTTCGTCTTGATGCCAACATGTTTCGGCCCTCGCTGTGACCCTTTGCCTTCATCAGGGCTGTCTCGTCAGTGTCCCTGCACTTACTCGTGCACGCACACCATGCACACTTGTGAGGCCTAATGCTCTCAGCTGTCTTGTTTCTTTGTTTCCCGGGGATTTTCTGCAACACAGAATAAACAAGAATAAAAGGAGAAGGAACTCAATTTCAGTCATCCATCCTGACTTCGATACATATGTCCGACCCATATATAAAGATGGACCATAATCGTGGAATAAACAGATAGCATTAGGCATTATTGTTTATATATTCCATATTACCTTCCCTGTTTGAATCCGTACATGCGGGATGGTGCCGTCTTGTAGTCACACACAATAAAGAGAAAAAAGTGGTAAAAAGGAGCATTATAGTGAGGGGGTATATACTTAGAGAGACCACCTCCATTGGACCTTTTATATTGTTATCTAGACCTTCCATTCTCTTTTTGTTTACGTTGTTGAGACCCCTTCATGTTATTCCGATCGAGGAAAGCGGTTCTGAATGGCCCACCTCTGATGGACCACAAGTTGCCAGAATTATTGTTGTAATGGCGAACCCCCCTCCATTCGACCTCTAGTAGTATTTCATAAATATGCTCCAATTTTTTATTATTATCACGCTACCAATTAGCTGCGGTGTTTGCTAAGTTTTTATGAGGTAGTCGCTGTATGTCTAGTGTAACGGTGCCCAGTAGGGAGGTGTCCTTCCTCATACATAAATTGTGTTCCGTACTATTCTTTTAAAAAGAATTACATGCCTGATCAAAGTTATAGGATGTCAGATTCGTCCGTGCATAAACATCGACATATTAATAGTGTCAGTAGTTCTCCTGATTATGACCCCAGCTGTAAGACATGCCCCAATAGTTAGCTTCTACATGCTCATTGTCGGCAAATTCTTCCTGGAAGAGATAATGATAAAGATAAAAAACAAACAAAAGAAAAGGGGAGGGTTCGGACTTTCCGATTTGCTTGTGACTCGTGAGACCCAGCCGCCCTGTTCCCAGATCTACACACACATACGGAGTTACTTCATCAAAGAGCAGGCACCTTGGGATTACCTACGTCCTGCCACTACGATCGGTAGACGATCTGCCGGCGGTGTGTCGTTTTTTATGTGATAGCTCTCCCCTCCAAGCCGAGTGATAATGCAGCGACTGCGCGACATTTCAGGCATGCTGGGAGATGAAGTTCCCACGTTTCTCAAATCCTATATCCATACCATCCCTATTGGTAGCAAATTACAGTTTTCTTTTATATAGATCGTGCATGGAAGATGCCTTCAGGATTGCTAAGGCCTGCCATAGGAGTGACTTATAGGTTTTATATGTGTGTGCAATGGTAGTGATATAGGTAGCCTATACCACTGTAAGGGGTGCAAGCACCACCTTACCCAGGCTGCAGTAGCAGACCTGTGGTGTCATTTTGGGTGGCTTTCCAGGGGTGACATAATACATGCATCAGCCCCTGGGAGGCCTCTGGGGTACCTATGCCCTGGGTACATAGTATGCCATATACTAGGGACTGATAAGGGTACCCCAGAATCCAGTCTGGAGTGTACCTAGAGTACATCAACAACCAATTTAGTGAGGAAGCAGATAGACTGGGGTCCTGATTAGCAGGATCCCAGTCAAACTAAGTCGAAAACCAGCAAAACACCAGGCAAAAAGTGGGGGTACCATGCATTCAGATTCCACCTTGCTACAATGAAAGTGAGGTCCACTGGATTTCCTCGTTTAGTCTGTTTGTTGTGCTGGATAAGCGGTAGATCCATCTCTGTTGAAGCTTCAGTAGTTGTTTTTCATTTGGAATCAGTGGTAATTTCGCGATCATTGTCCATATGAAATCATTTCCTATATGTCTTGAGGCGTGGATGTGACGCATCAGTTTGGTGACTGTCTTGTTGCATCTGAATGTGCTCCTGTGTTCATTAATACGGGTTTCGATCTTCCGTGTAGTCATGCCCACGTATCTTAATTGGCACTTGCATGTGTTGCTGCTGTTACATTTTGTACGTTTTTTAAGGACCCATGACGTGCAAAGCCCCAAGTCTATTTCATTGCTTGTTCATGTTAATGGGCAGATGTTGCAGTTGCCACAGGGGTAGTGGGCAGTTACCTCACGTAGGTTCCACATAGCTCGTACTGTGCAATATCCAGAGGTTGTTTGTCTGGGTCGAGTGTGTACCAGCAAGTCCCTGAGTGACCTTCCCCTCTAAAGGTGAACATAGGGCGTTCTAATCTTAGAGAAGCAGAGTTCAAAGCCTTCCAATGTTTCAGTATTTTTTCACTGTTTTTGTTTGTGTGCCATAGGTGGTGACACACACTAGTCTGTCGTTTTTGGGTTTAGGATGGGTTTCTAGAAGTGATTCCGTAGGGTTGTCTATTGCCCTTTTCATTGCTCTTCTGACTAGCCTTTTGGGATAGGACTTCTTGTCCAGCTTGTTGGCTAATTTCTTTGCATGGTTCTCATATGTCTGTCTTTGCGTGCAAGTTCTCCGTAGCCTGAGGAACTGACCTAATGGCAAGTTATCTGTGAGGGCTTTTGGATAGAAGCTGTCGTAAGGGAGCAGATTGTTCACATCTGTTGGTTTATAGAAAGCTTCAGTTTTCAGTTCCTCGTTTTCAGGCCATATTCTTAGGTCCAGGAATGTCATGGATTCCTTGTTCATGGTCATGGTGAAGTTCAGAAACTCGTCTCTTGTGTTCAACCATTCCATGAACCTCGTAGCTTCTGTTTCAAAAACCCTCCATATTACAAAGACATCGTCTATGTATCCATTCCATGTTAGCGCAAATGCCTCGTCAGGATTGTTGTTATTGTAGATGTTCTTCATTTCAAAATCATAAACATACAGACAAGCTACGCTTGGGGCAAACGTGCTCCCCATAGAGGTTCCGTGGGTCTGTAGGAAGAAATCTGCTTCAAACTGGAAATAATTCCTTGTTAGTGCCATATGTGTGCAGGCAAAGGGTGAAACTCTGGTGTAATTGAGTCCCACTCTTCTACTCTCAGCAAGGTCTCTTTCATCCTGAGTGAAGCCTCCTGTGTCTGCTTCCATGTCCAGTGTGAGGAAAATGTCAGTTCGTTGCTTGAATCTGATGTCCTCGATAGAGGTTCAAGGGCGGATCCCATCCCAGAAACAATCGGTCTCCCCGGGGGTGGATTTTTGTTATGTATTTTTGACAGAATGTAGAAGTAGGGTGTTCGTGGTTTCGCCTCTTTGAGGAAATCCGCTGTGAGAAGTTGGTCTGATATATGCTGTCCACTAGTTCTAGTGGGCACCTTGTATCAGTCCAAACAACCCCTTATGGTGATAGGTAAAAGACAACCTTTATTGAAAGCTATCCTAGTGGTAGCTATGGAGAGCATCCTTCAGGCTAAGTCTTGAACAAATGTAAAGCAGCTTGTTTTACCAGTCTATAATCTCTTGAATGATCAAATGAAAGGACAACCACACCAAGTATATATTTAAAATATATGTATTTAGGTTAACACACACCCCTCTAGTCCCTTTGTGAGACTGGAGTTCGAAGTACTTAATTTACAAGTGAGCAAGCTTCAGTAATAGCACAAATACACGTTTGGGCCCTAGGGGCGTACCAAACCATATACCAAAAAAGTGTTATAGGAACCACGCCTGAAATAGACACAAGGCCTAGAGCCTGTAGAATCACTGGGACCCCACGGAACCACCCAAGGTAGTGACACAGGGGACCCACGGGGACTGTATGTAGTGTGTGAACACCACCGCGGGTTCCCATTATCTTCTATGAGCAATGTCACGGTTGGAAATGTAAAGATTAGGGACACTTAGAATCGAGTCAGGACAAAACCCTTTTGGACTTAGGAAGTTCTAGGGCTAGCACCCACGGGAACACCGGAGTACTCCAGTTACCTCACCCAGGGAAGCCGGGTCCATAGGTGTCTTTTGGTGTCGAGTCGAGTCATCAATTTCAACGAAAGCCTGCAAAGAACTGCTGCTGCCGTGAAGAGGAGAAGTGTCCGAAGAGATCCAAGCCTGGATCTAGGATGGAAGGAACCTGAAAGCAAAGGGGACAGAGTCTGGGTCACTAGCCAGTGACCGAGGGCAGGATGGACCAATGCCCACAGATGTCGGGTGCTTCAGGTGAGTTGACGGGTGTCTTGACTCTTCAGCCACGAGGTCCAGGATGTGTCGACGAAGTCCACGAGCCGGATTCAAGCTGTCCCATGAAGTCTGTCGAGTGCTGCAGTGTCAGCGACCAGAATGGATCCAACAAGCCTTGGCAATGGCAAGTCACTGGAATTCAGAGAAAGGACTGCGGTGCAATCCAGCAAGGTCTGAGGGACTCACCCAGCAAGGGTAAGTCAGGACAAGTCTGGAGCTACCAGGAAAGTCCAAGTAAAAGAGGAGTTGGGGACCTGCTAGCCAACGTGCTAGTGATCGCAAAGGAGCCTTGAGCGGTCGTACTTGAAGCTGGCCAACGGGGCACTTGTGAAGTGGGGGCCAACAATCTTTGGTGCAGGAGGTGCTCAAGGCTGGGGCTACTCGGAGCCCAAAGCACAACTTCGAGGAGGTCCAGGAAGATAGTGTTGCTGCAAAAGTTCACGGTGTCCAGGTCCACGTCACCCACGATAGCCACGGGCCTCAGCTTTGCTGTGGACTCAGGGTAGCCTCGGGGAAGTCTGGAAATCTACTTCTGGTGATGTAAAGACCTCGGTGTCCGGCGGGAGCTTCCGTGATGCAGACCGGTCAGTTGCTTCTTTGGTGCCTGCCAAGCAGGGGAGTCACTCCTTAACCCCAAGGGAGATCTCTTCAGTCTTCTAGTCAGGATAGAACGTCGAAGGTCCAGGATGTACGCTGCAGAGTTTCGTCCAGGGTAATCTAAAGTCCTAGGGCCTAGATTCCTATACTTATACTAAGTTTAGGGGATGGACTAACTCTAAGGCTCCACCTATGGGTGGGCTTGGAAAGAGGGGTGGTTACACCCATTTCCTTTGTCCTGTTTCACACCAGAGCAGGGGCAGGTAGCCCCTGCAACTGGTTTGAACTGAACTATTCACAGGGACAGCAAACGTGCCCCCAGTGCAGGACTTCAAAGCACCAGAGAGTGCTCCCGCCCAGCCCAGCCCCATTACACATCTGCCTGTCTGGGGAGGTCTCCCTGGGACAGGAAACCTATTGTCCAGGCCTCCCCTGCCGGAGTTTCAGTCAGCAGCAGGAGGCCAGACCCGTGTCTGTGGCAGAGGCATCCATTTTGTGATGCCAGGGCTCATGAAAGTCCTTCTGGGTTTGACCAGTGCGAACATGTCTTTCCCTCTAGAATGGTGGAGTGCTACCCCCGCCGCCAAAACTGGCGGGGGAAGGGGGTAGTATTCCAAAGCGTTTGAACCAAACACGACATGTTTTGATGCAGCCATTCCAAAGTTAGCATTTACCGCGAGGTTATAATGCACTTAAGAGTATATGGTGTGGCTGTATCACAGAACAGCCGTAAGGAAGTATTCCCGAAAGTTGCAGAGGGGCTCAGCTCAAGCAGGGGCACCCTCTCACACAAAACCAAGCACTCTGCCTTCAGGATTGTCGAGGCCTGCCATAGGAGTGGCTTATAAGTTTATATGTGTCTGTATATGTGTATGTTCTGGTGTGAACATGGGCTTCTATTGGAATTCTCCAGGTCATATTATCAAGCCCATTATTGCCGCTTTAGCGACAGTTTTCTGCCGCTAAACCGGTGATAATTTTAACACCGTCCTTGATAATATTCCCATCGATTTTTAAAATTAAGACAGCGCCCGACTTGCGGGCCTTTGTGCAGTAGTTGCAGGGAGTTTGGAACGCAGCGTATTAAGTATGTCTGTGTATGTCTAGATGGACCACCTGGAATAAAGTGTGATCCTGCTATCGCTACGGTTCGCGCATGCCCAAGCCTAGGTGAAACTCGTGTGATAGTACACTATCAATAGGGTCCATTTATTTAACAAGTGAATGCATGCACAGCTATATGGACCTGCTGGCACAAGTGCGACATTCATGATATATACAAGTGCTGGTATTTTAAAAATATACATTAGCAGATGTATAGGTACTAGGTCGTAAAAGCACCTTATTATACTATTCAGAGATAACGTGCATTTCAAAATATATACGTGTACATCCATAGTGACCTGGTGGCTCGAGTGTTATATTACACTCTCAGACTCTATTTAACACGTGTACACTAGCACATCTATAGGGGAGATGTGGTACAGGCACAGTATAGTAGTATATACAGGTCCATATGTTTCACAAGTACAGACTGGCACATTTCTAGGCATCAGTAACACGAGTATCGAGAGGTACCCACATGGTACAAGCAGATATCGGCACATATACACGGTACAGCTGGACTGCCGTGATGTCACTTTATCCAAAGTCACCCAAAATGCGTGTTCTATAGGGACTGTACCCCCCTCCCCACACTTTAGCCAGACTTTCCATGTGCACACCTGAAGCCTCACTGTAGAGACGTGTAGGTCCACTCCTGCACCTCTTTTCATTCTAGCGCCTCCTTATTTACAGACATCCGCTTAGCTCCTAGTTTCCCTTTTAGGCGTCCGCGGCGCTTTAACCGGACAGGTACTGAGTAAATACACTTTATTTATTTGTCAGGGAGCGAGCAGGCACTTTAGGGCTGGGCTGCTGTGGCTATCGAGGAGAGAGCATGCGAGCACTGTACCAAGAGTGCGTGCAATTTCATATTTTCATTTGAAACACTTGGCGCATCCTTCTATTTCAGCATGTTTATCTCTGCGCCTCTTAAGAGACCGATCACGCGCCCAGGTTCCAAAACACATCACCCACTGGAGAAGCACTAACACCCCCCCAAAGCGTCCGGTCCACCCCTGGTTCTCTGGGCGTGGGTTCCAGCTCGGGGCTTTGTCAATATCCCCTGTCTTAAATACCGAGACATTGAGTTGGGGCAGCCCCCCCACAGGGAGCCAGGCGACCTGGCAGTTTCAGTAAGTTGTATGGGGGGGACAAGGGGCACATATCCCTTCTCCGTTCCTGCTTGGGGAAGGTTCCTCACTGCAAAGGCGCCTGCTCTGTACGTGACACCCATGTCTCTGCAATGCAAGGGCCACTTACCGACTGCCTTCTGGAAAAAAACTGCTCCCCAATTACGCCTTTCATGTTTCAGAAGCCAACTTTATCCAGTTCTAGGAGTGTGTAAGGTAGCCTGATGGACTTGTGCACCTGTAGTAGAGGTATTATTGTCTCTTTCCCATCTCGACGGGTTGATGCACCTTGCCGTCCTACTGAAGTGTTATCCACAGAATAGATGTGTCATTAACAGCGCATCGAAGGGGCAAGCGCCTCAACACAGGGCCTTGGTTTTGAAGAGAAGTGGCCGGTACCACCGCTTGGATGAGGACCTGGGCACCAAATAAAAAATAAAATATGCGGGAGGCATGATAACATCGTGAAAGCTATGAGACACATTGGGGGGTGGGGGAATAAATTACTGAGCATCGCATTTTTCAAGCTTCCTCCCCCCGCCAGACGCTCTGTTTAATGCAATGAATGGGGCTGCCAGATAAGCACCCCGCCCCCTGTCCCGACTCTGAGATCGTATCGGCGCTGCAGCATAAATGGAATATGTGAGCGCTATCAGCGCAGCTGATCAGGGCCTGCTATCCAGCCAGGGATCTGAGGGAGGGGCTAAAGTCTGCTAGATTCTCTCGCGGGTGGAGGAGGGGTGGGCATTACCCAGTGGCTACTCGTCAAAGTCGATATTTCCCAAAGTGCTTGATTTAAAGTTCTTTTAAAGGTGCATTACAGACATCCTCCAAATGGTTAAGGTAAAAAAACAGCACTGTCCAGCAAGAGGAAGAGACAGGGCACGCTAAATATCGGCACATTTTCTGCTGAACAGAACAAGGCCCACGGTCGCTAATGTTAGAGTGCGATGTGCTGCCTTTGTGAAAGTAAAAGCAGCCGAGCAAGAGGAGGAGACAGCAAGCCTCTCAGAGAAGGGGGTCTTGAGCGTGAGGCAAGGACACAACGTGATGAGATGCAGCGCGCATGCGCTGCAACGCTAGGCGAGTGTGCGGGCCTAAGGGAGACCGGGCGGTCACCAACCCCACTTCCAAAGAAACCCAACAGAAAACCAACGACTATAAATCTCGCAAGCGAGCAGCGCATGCGCTGCAACGCAGGCTAAACCTTAAAAGGATCAACCCCTGAACCCTTTTGCGGACATGTAACCATGTCTAGAAAACTTCTGTCTCACCGGGGAGCACAAGAACTTCTAAGCTAAACAATACAGATTCAAACAGGGAAGGTAATATGGAATATATAAACAATAATGATAATGCTATCTGTTTATTCCACGAATATGGTCCACCTTTATATATGTCAGGACATATGTATCGAAGTCAGGATGGATGACTGAAATTGAGTTCCCTCTCCTTTTATTCTTGTTTATTCTGTGTTGCAGAAAATCCTCTGGAAACAAAGAAACAAGACAGGTGAGAGCATTAGGCCTCACTAGTGTGCATGTTGTGCGTGCACAAGTAAGGGCAGGGACACCAACGAGACAGCCCTGACGAAGGCCACAGACCCGATTGGGCTCACAGCGAGGGCCGAAACATGTTGGCATCAAGACGAGGGTACAATTGAATAATTGTTTTTCAATAGAACCCTCCACTTTCACGTTTTTATTCACACCCTTGGTACCCTCCTAATAAAGTAAAACCTTTGGGTATACCTGGAGGTATTTTTAATCTATCACTTTTCTGGGTCCCTGCTTATTCAGTTTGCTTAATATAAGAACTTCCATTTCCATCCATGGTTGAGTCCGCCCTGGTAGTACCATCCTACCAGGGTGTGGATAGGTGCCGATGATGAAGCATGTCACGATAAGTAGGTGAGGTGTCTACTCCAATATCTTTGGATACCCCCTCAAGAGTAAGAACTAAGCAGAGAGAACACCTGTCATCCTGATAAGAGTAGGGAACCAGATGTGTTCCCTTAAGGATCTCTGAGTAATCAGTTGCTTGTGTGTGTGTTAATTTCTACAGTGGAAGAGTGCAACCGATTTCACTATCTCTCGCTCTCCGTTAGTGACCATATGTGTGTTAATATTCCCTGATTATTCCTATGTTTTCAAATGTTTAGATGTTTTTGGGGCAATTCACAAAGGCATGTCAGAGTGTGTAAAAGATGACTGCAACAGGACTGCTTCACATGCTCCAGAGTGCCTCAGTGGGTAGTTCCCAGCACGTTAGTCTCTTGCATGGTTGTGAGTACGGAGCGCTCTGATGGTAGAGGTTTCCTATCATCGTGACCCACAACCAACCATCTGTACAGGTGGTGGAGCACACATGACTACACTATCAGACGCTTCCTCCCACCCAATCCGTGGATGAGGTCCGACTGAAGATGGAATGCATCTGTTGTGGGCAGAAGTCATTCATCTAATCACACGCCTAAAAAGAGTCAGTCCTGCCATATCTGCTGCATCTGCGGAAATCCTCACTACAGTCGTCATCTAGCAAAGTTCACCTTCTAGCCATTCCTCCTTATATAAGAAACCTTTCCAATCTATCTTTTCTGACTGCCCTATGGTGAAAGATTTCCTGGAATTAAGAAAATTCTTCCCGTCAAGTAGGAGGTCACTCTTCCAAGCTAGTCCTCACAACCCTGATAGGTCCCGTCAGCTTCCCTACAACATCTGTCTTGAAAAAATGGTTTCCTGGTTATCACAGTGTCATTCTCTTGGGTCAGTGAAGTCCAGGAGATGTGTTGTCAGGTACCACGTTCTGTTCTCATAATATGGTTATAATCACACACCTCTCTTTAGTCCCCAAAAACCTTCTCAGAGTTTCATGTAAATGAGGCTACTTCTTTACCTGTTTTATTTTTTTTAAACTCCTACATCTTCTGGGGAGAGCCCCTTCCTTATACCAGAGCCCAAGAGAGTTTTCAGGTTTTATGTTGGCAGTAGGAAAGCTGAACAACTCTTTGTGAACTATGGTCACCTTTAGAACTCGAATGATGACTTGGAAATAATCCAATTCATAACCGGTTGGTATTTAATAGTAAAGAAACCCAGAACTTTCTGGGTGAGCTGTGAAGTGCCTGCAGCTCCTTGGCTGAGAGATGTTCCAATATCTGAAAGTTGCTCTGGACAAGACTGAAGGTCTGCGCACACTCTGCAGACATTACAACTTGGATTGGACTCCCGAGCAGACACCCAAGCAGGGCAGACATTTTGGCTCATCCATCTGGTCCTTTTCTTCCTATGTGTACATGTGTTGTCTTCCTGCCTCGTTTGTGAGGGATTTGGCTTAATCCTGTACTCAAGGGTGTACGACTGCCAATGAAGAGCCCATGCTAGAGGGAAACCTTACCTCCCAACTTTCCCTCCAGAGAACCGTCATTAAAATCATAACGAGCCCACCCTCCACCATAGCTTCTTCTCTTGGATGCTAAAAGGATGGACAAAATGGGGATCCTATAGTCTCCCTCCAAAAGCACTGAAGGAAGAGCCAGCGCAAGGCATGATGGGATACAGAAGCTGATGGCGTCCTAAAAAGAAGTGTCAAATTTTAACTTCTTCAAGCCGCTGTTTCTTGCTTTCTTTCCCTCATTTTCATTTTGTGTTTTCTGTTTGCATTGTGACAACAACATTAATATTACACCGCTCTTTTTAGAGCTTTTCTATCGTTCAATTACCTGTGTGTAAGTGACAAAACAAATAGATCGTGGGAATATTTGCCTTAAATAGGCGCCCATATTGTCCTGCAATAAATGACCAGTTTATAAATAAGACCTAACTACATTCAACAAAAAGGTGCTCTAAGATCGAAGCCACACACGAGTAAGCCCATTCAAGAGTCCTCGACTAATGCTGGGCATGGTTTTTTCATTCCATGGTCAGTTGACGACCATGTGATTCCAGAGATCTGCTTCTGCCTGCCAAGGATGGAGCAGAGATGTGAGGCAACCAACAATCTGCTCACGTGCTGCACGCTTCGTGGATAGTCCAGGGAGTCTGTACCTTCCCTCCCCTAGATGGACCATGTTTTGATGGCCAAGTAGAACAAAATGAAACACCCAAAAATTCAGCTGTATCACTGATTCGCCTGGGAGGCAGACTTTGTAGGTTTATATATTTCAATGTAGCTCTGCCAGCAGATTGACAAAGAAGGACGAATTTGTATTTTTCAATTTCATTTTCCCTGAGCCCCTCTCAACTTTAGAATTCCCATAATGGAGACCTAGGGTCCCAAGTAAGTAACATTTCCTTTAGTTATATCTACAGTACCGTTGCAGGATTGGGCAGAATGAGGCAGCGATTTCCGATCCCATTATACCGACTATTCTTTGATGTCACATCCCGGGTATTTATGCAAATAGTCCCTTTGGCATAAGTGATCCATCCCTACTCAGTGGTCCAGTGCTCTCTTCTTAGCTAGGGATACATCACCAATATCTTGCAGATCCTTCTGTTTCTACAAAGTATCCATCACCTGGAGAGATCTGTAGTTTGCTCCAAGATACTCCCACTTTGATATGACGAACCATGTCTTCTGCCTCATGTACGATGGTCAGCAGTTGACTCCTTTTTTTTTCTTCATAAAGAGCAATGGGAGCCGCGGCTGGCCCGACTGCACCTCAGCGGCTCCATCAATGCGTGGAGTTCGGATTATGTCAACTCGTGGATTCAGGTAAGATGTGGATTCAGATGGTTGGGTGGTTCAGAGAAGGAGTGAAAGTGGTGTGGATTCAGGTCGGACATGGATGCAGATGGTTGGGAGGTTCAGGGTAGGAGCGTAAGTGGCGTGGATTCATGTAAGATGTGGGTGCAGATGGTTGGGCGGTTCAGGGGAGGAGTGTTAGTGGCGTGGATTCAGGTAAAATGTAGGTGCAGATGGTTGGATGGTTCAGGGTAGAAGTGAAAGAAGTGTGGATTCAGGTCAGACATGGATGCAGATCGTTGGGTGGTTCAGGGTATGAGTGAAAGAAGTGTGGATTCAGGTCAGACATGGATGCAGATGGTTGGGCGGTACGGAGTAGGAAGGTAAGTGGCATTGATTCATGTAAGGTGTGGGTGCCGATGGTTGGGCGGTTCAGGGTAGGAGCGTAAGTGACTGCTGCTAGAACCAATGCCGATGCCAGTGACAAAGGGCTGGTGAAAGCCTGAAACGCGTCTGGATTGTAATCTTTGCAACAAGAATTAATGAATGGTTTTATGAACTCTGATGTACCCTTGTTGCCTGCCAATAAACGGAGAACAAACATATCGTGTGAGGCACCTCAAATGGGAGCAGTTTCTGGTGGATTTGTTAAGCGATTGGCTCAGATCGCGAGGTGCCCCGCTGTAGAAGAAACAGATCAACAGCGTGAGAGATAAAGAGGCGCTGTGTGAACGGTGTGTCCAGTTGGATGGGCACAGAGAAAAAGGGTGGCAGAAGGGTTCATTTTATCAGCCCACTGTGGAAATATGAACTTTATTTAAGGTAATGGCAGCATCCAATGGGATATTATTTCAAGTAGAACTACATCTACCATGATGCTTTGGCCCACTGTGTAGTGACATTTAAAAGCGCATAGTCGCGCTGAGACTGCTGCTAGAACCAATGCCGATGTCAGTGACAAAGGGCAAGTGAAAGCCCAAAACACGTCTGGATTTTAATCTTTGCGGCAAGAATTAATGAATGGTTTTTATGAACTCTGATGTACCCTCGTTGCCTGCCAATAAACGGAGAACAAACATATCGTGTGAGGCACCTCAAATGGGAGCAGTTTCTGGTGGATATATATGTATATATAGGAATGAGGCAATTGACGGACAAGAAATGTTAAACACCTATCACAAATCAGGATTACATGAAAAGTATAGAAGACTATCATAATTTTATCCAAAGTTGTTATGGAAAAGGGATGTTGGACTCGGAAGAATTGCAGTTTTTTAAGTGCTTTATCCCAATGACACCAGCATTTTATCACCTTCCTAAAATGCACAAAAATAAAGAGTCACCTCTAGGACATCCAATCACCTCGCAAGCCAGTTTGACAGAACATATGTCACTATACATTGATCATTTTCTTTTAGAATTTGTAACAACACTGCCATCCTATATCCGGGACACCAAAGACTTTTTAAGACTAATAGCAAATACTATATGAGAACAAGACCTGCTTATGATCGTACTGAACATTACTAGCCTGTACACCTGTATTTCTCATGGACCAGGTTTAAGAGTGATAAACTAATTTTTGAAAGGAAGATCAATGAAATTTTCGGAAGACACAAAATGTTGAAGAGTTTATAAATTTTGTCTAAATAATATTTTCCACTTCCATAAACAACTGTATAAACATCTGCATGGAACAGCCGTGGGCACCTGCTTCGCCCCCAGTTATGCAAATCTTTATGATGGCTGGTGGGAGAAGCAGGTGGCTTGGTCAGAAACCAATACCATGTGGGTTGACTCTATAGTATGTTGGTACACGTACATAGATGACCTTTTCATCTTATGGAAGGACTCAAAAACATCACCAGAACAATACATTGCTCTACTAAATGACAATTATGTCAATCTGAAGCTTACTGGAGAAATAAGTGCAACAACAGTCAATTTCCTAGACCTCAATGCATTTGCAACGGGGAAAATCTGCACAGAATTGTATAGAAAGCCCACAGCAGGCAATTCTATTTTACAGGGAACCAGCAGTCACCCAACCACACTTAAGTGGAATATCCCCTATGGGGAGTTACTCAGGCTAAAAATAAATTGTTCTAGAAAAGACAAATATGAGAAAGCAGTGCACAAAGCGATAAGCAGGTTCATTACAAAAGGGTACACACAAAAAGAGCTAGACAATGCACAAGAAAGAGTAGGAAAAAATCATGAGAAAGCCTACTTCTGGAGAAATCTAAGAAGGATGAAGACCAGAAATTTAGACTGATCACTACCTCCTCCAAAGATGCAGGGGCCGTCAGTCAAATCATACGATGAAACTAGCACATTTTAGGAACTGATCCTGTTATAGGTAACACAATGCAGGATCGTCCCAGTTTAACTTACAGAAAAGGCCACTCAATCAAAGATAAAATAGTCCAGAGCCATCGTTCCACAGAAACTATTAAATCCAGAATTGGAAATATCACTGGCTTTTGTCCTTGCACTAAATACAAAGCATGTAAAAACAGTCCTAAGAAACTTACCTACTCGGTACCAGGATGTGGTAAACCTAGAACGATAAATAAATTCATGAACTGCAATACTCCATACACGATCTACTGCCTACAATGGCCATGCCAAGTAAAATATATTGGCAGTATTATGCATACCACAAAATTGCTCATTTTAGAACACACACATGCTATTATGTATAAAGAAAAGCCCATAGAGGGTACAATTATGGGATACGCTCCAGGTGATCAATAGTAATGACATATATCATCACTACACAACTCAATTTCGCCATGTCTCGGAATGCCATATACAATTAAACAAAATACGGTAAAGCAATAGAGGAGCACTTATTGAAACATGAGATATCTATTTAAAAATCACGTATGCTTCTAAGTAGGGGTGTATCAAATTTCTAAATGCTTTTACATGTTTTTGGAAGGACAACTATGATGATTTTTGTATGACAGCTGTTGGGGAAACATGAGTGAGATTATCAAATGTTCCAAATCTAGCATAACAGTACATAGTGGTGCCTACGATATGAGATTAGAATATCGTATAATTGATCAAATTAGATGAATGCTGTCTCAATACACAACATTATGTAGAAAGATGTTATATGTTACAAAATGGCGGCCGCAATTGTATGATCCAAGTGGGGACATTTCAGAGTGTCACTCTTTTATGTTAATGAACTTGTGATGTCACAGAACACTGAACCAAAGAATTGTGATAAAATATACTTAATGGCGCTGATCGACTAAACATTGAGAAAGGCATTAGCCAAAACGAGTCCGTGCAACCTGTGCAAGTAAACAGGATCTCTTCCTTCTTGATTGAGTGCTGTCTCTTCCTTGGGGTAGTTGTGGCACAGTAATATATCTATACATATTCACTGAAAAAAAACAAAGGTTACAGGGACGTTATAGTTAGGGTGCTATTTCACGCGTACAAAACCAGAGGAATTCAGCAGTTAGAGTTAGCTGAGCTAACTGTAACTCCCGCTCCCGCAATGCACTGCTTATTCCCTTACACATTATATCACTCATGACATGGTCAGTGACATTACTGATGACATCACTGATGACATCATCCAGTGACTATGTTTCTAAAAAGTATATGAGTGTTAAATATATATACACCAAGGTGTATTAATGAATCAGTGGGTGTATGAGTGCCTATATGGATGATTTAGTGGGTGCTTGACTTACTGTATAAGTGAGTGATTATATATGTCTCAGTGAATGTCTGTATCAGTCTGTCATTGGTTGGTAAGTGGCTCCATGGGTTGGTGAGTATGTACATGAGTAGCTGTATGGGTTGTTGATTGGTTGTCTAAGTACCTGTATGTGTGTATGAGTGTCTGTGTGAGTGGGTGAGGGGATGTATGACTACCTGCATGGATGAATTAGTGGGTGAATCAGTGGCTATATGGGTTTGTGAGTGCATCTCAGAGGGACTTTATAGGTGAGTGAGTGTGCGCATGGCTATGTCAGAAGAGTGAATGGATGTATCAGTGGTTTATGGGTGAGTAAGTGCATATATGAAAGTCAGTATAGGTGAGTGTTGTAGTATATAAGTGGCTATGTGTGAGTGAATGATTGTGAGAGTGGCTGTATGTGTGAGTGTGGGCTTGTGTCAGTGACTGTATAGGTGAGTAAGTATATGTTAGTATCTGTATGTATGAGTGTTTTGGTGTGTGTATAGCTGTATAGGTGAGCAAGTGGCTGTGTGATTGACTCTATGGGTGAGTGACTAGGTGTGTTAGCCTCTCTACTGTTGACGGAGAGTGTGTGAGTGGCTGTGTGGCTGTCTGATATATCAGTGTCTTTATTAGTGAGTGAGTTGGTGTACAAGTGGCTGTATGGGTGACTGAGTGAATGTGTGTGTAGACCTATGAATCAGTGAGTGGGTATGTGTGTCTCAGTAGTTTAGAGAATGGTAGTGTGAAAGTTGGAGCGGGTGTATGAAAGGTTACATGGGGGTGTGAGTGGGTGTGTCAGAGATTCTGTGGACGATGTCATCAGTAATGTCATTTGAGATGTCGTCAGTGATGTCATGAGTGATGCCACTGACCATGTCATGAGTGATGTAATATGTGAGGTCATAAGCAGTGCATTGCAGGGGCGCAAGTTATAGTTAACTCAGCTAACTATAACTGCTGAATTTCTCTGGTTTTGTACGAGTGAAATATTACCCTAGCTATAACGTCCCTGTAACCTTTGTTTTTTTTCAGTGAATTTCTAAGGTTTTTTAAATGTTAATTGTTAACAATAACGTCCCAGTAACCTTTATTTTTTTCAGTTTCAAAAAAATTCTATTGCTTGATTGTAACATCCATTTTTTTTAAGTGAACCTCTAAGATTTTAGTAGTTTATTTCTATAATTGGATATTGTGTATTATATTTATATAATACACCACTCATCGATTTTATATGTGTTTATCAGAAGGTGCATTAATAACTGTTTTTATTTTTAACAGTTGTGTAAATCGGCATAACATTGTTGCATTCACTGTGTAGATGTAAATCGGCATAACATTGTTGCATTTACTGTGTAGAATCTGTCATCAGTAAATGTATTTTACATACTGAAAAATATACTTAAAGAAATTATTTAAAATAAAGTTTAAGTCTAAATATTTAGAAAAATATTGTTTTAACTTTTCTTTCTGTGATCAATTTAGAAAAAGCCACTGTTACAAAAATAATGTATTTTCACGACTGCCGTCATCGTAGAGACGTCGGTAGTCACGAAGAGCACTTGGTTTGTACAAAGTGTAAAACATATATATAGACATATTCTACAGTATATTTAACAGTAGAGCTTTATTAGTGTACTTTTCAAACTCATATTTTTGTAGTGAGTTTCCAGAGTAATCGTCTTCAAACACTATTTTCTGTTTTGACAAAGACAGCAGAAGTTGCGATGACATCGGTAATCCCGATTCCTGTGGACATGTCACGAAAACGGAAACAAAAACAGACATTCAATGGCCACCAACACATCCAAAAATAATATATAAAAAAGTCCATTCTGAACATTGCCCATCACATATTACTATATACATACTTCTTACATACCATGTTTAAACTTATATTTTTCTACTAAGTTTAAAAAAAAAACATCTTTTAGACCTATTTTGCATTTTTGCAGTTATTTGGGACGTGGCGATGACTCATTAACCGCGACGATCGCACATTTTCCATAAAGTGAAAACACATGTATGCACACATAGTACAGTATTGTGCACACAAGGGGTTATTACTGTACACTTCAAACTCATGCTTTTCTATTGTATTTCTAGAACAACCTGTTTTCCATTTTCGCAGGGAGGCCGGAAATTGTGATGACGTCGGTAATCGTGATTCCTTCGGTTATGAATTCAATAGCCACCACCACATAAAAAAATTATAACTATATAATGAATTCTAACCATAACAGTATATGACTCGCTATATAAATAACTCTATCAAAACATTTAACCGGAAATGTAGGCAATTAATCTTTATTTTTCCTCAAATGACGCGTTTCAGGCACCAGTTGCCCTTGATCACACACACACACACACACATATATATATATATATATATAAATGACTACATATTTATTCACTGAAAAAAGCAAAGGTTGCAGAGACTTTATAGTTAGGCTCAGGTTTCACTCCTCGTACAAAACCAGACAAATTCGGCAGTTATAGTTAGCTGAGCGTTGGGGTATATGAGTGACTGTATGGGTGAGTGAATAATTGTGAGAGTGGCTGTGACGTTTTAGGTGAGTGAGTACGTATTAGTATCTGTATGAGTAAGTGAATGAAAGGGTAAGAATGCTGGGATGGTCATGGGGTGGTGAGGACGCTTATGTTGCTAATGAAAGTGTAGGAATGCTGGGAGGCTCATGGGGTGTTGTGGAGAACTATGTTGGTAATAAAACAGTGGGAATGCTGGGATGGTCATGGGGTGGTGGAGAGGACTGCGTTGATAATAAAAGGGTAGGAATGCTGGGAGGTTCATTGGGTGGCGACGAGGACCGTGTTGGTAATGAAAAAGCTGAGGGGGTCATTGGGTGGTGAGGAGGACTTTGTTGGTAGTGAAAAAAGCTAGGAGTGCCGAGAGAGTCATGGTGGTGTGAGGGGGACTAAGCTTGAATAAAAAGTCATTAATGCTGAGATGGTCGTTGGGTGATATGGAGGACTTTGTTGTTAATGAAGAATGAAGTCATGCTGAGATGGTCATCTGGTGTTGCTGCTGGGAAGGTTGTGAGTGATGCACTCATTATGAGGTTTTAATGCCGTTTTTGTTTACTGGGACAGCTGGGACTACGAGAGGATAAGATTCTGTTGTTACTCTGAAAGCTCTAGGTGATACTGATGGAAGGCTGTGCTCTGTTTATAGTATGTGCAAATGGTTTGTGAACTCATAGTATAATGTTTTGCATCCATAATAGTAGTAAAATAGCAAGAGCGTGCCTCAGGGAGCTATTGTCCTGTTGTGATGAACCATACTCACTTTCCACAGGTCGACCTTCTGCGTCCAAAGCTCATACATGGCATAAAAACCCAGGGGGCTCGTCAGCGCCTCTCCAGCCACTACATTTCCCAGTTTGTCATCTTTCACAGCCAGGATGGGAAGAGGTGGAGGCGCTATAGAGGAAACTCCACAAACTCTCAAATGGTGAGTAAACATGGCGTCTAGGAGGACGAGGTTGTGAAACCAGATACAAGCTCAAGATCTTCCCAAGAAATATTAGTAGAAAAGGTGCAGCTGCTATGCCCTCCTTGAAGCATGTCCATCACTAGGGGGGGACCAAGGACCAAGCTGGTTAGCTTTTGTGGAGATGCTTGCGTCTCTTGATGGAGTCAGAGGCATCCCTTAGTGGATGGACTGCTCCACCTATCTGTTGTGTTGCAACAGTAAGTGTGTGTGATTTTAGCGACATACATGAGTGAAGGGATGTGTTCCTGGTCGTGTCTCTATCCAAGAACCACCACTGCTGCCTCTGACGCTTCCTTCAAAGCACAGAAAGTCTGCTCTTATTTGGAAGCTACTTGAAAGACAGATCTTCACATGTGTCAGGAAGAGGACTTTCTTTGTTCCTTCATCAGACTCTGGAAACCCTGGATGGCAGCACCTTCCTGCAGATAAACAAACACGAGAGGCATTTTCCTCTTTCTATGTGTGCTGCAGAATGCAGAACACGTGGGAAGAGGAAAAACCTAGGAGAAATTAACTTATTTCTCCTTGTTACGCCTCACCTCGGGAGGCGTACAGATTTGATGCTTCCCCAGGTTTACAACACTTTGTAAATATTGGGCTTTGTCAAATGCCATGGATGATACGTGGGTAAACCCACCGCAACACCCACGGAAGGCCTCCCAGGAGTGGAGGAGGGCCATGCAGCAAATTGGGCTGCGTCGCCTTACTCATGATTTATGAGGCCACTCGAAGCCACTCAGGGTGGCTTTGCGTGGCTTCATAAATAAAAATGAGAGAATGGCATCATGCATGCACCACGTCACGCATGGACCACGTCACACATGTACCACGTCACGCATGGACCACGTCACACGTACCACGTCACACATGTACCACGTCACGCATGGACCACTTTACGCAGATGCAGGGCTGTCATAAATAAGCCACCTGGTTTTACAAACACCATCTAGGTTGGAGTGTAATTATTCCTGAATTGTTGTGAAATAGCTGTGAGTTATGTAGTCCGAATGCTTAGAAGTCTACAACAAGGCCAACTCATTTATTCTATTGTGGGTTTCTATGATCACCTTTGTGAGTGCGGCTAGCGGTGGGAGTTTGTTCTTAGTGACAGCCTTCTCATTGACATAGGCTCAAATCCCTAGTAAGGCCAACATTTCCTCTTAGTTCTTCCATTCTGTGCATTCTTAAGGAGCTTGCCTGGGCTCTTTTTCAATCACAAACCTAGATTAACAAAGCTTCTTCATACAGAGTTGTCAACGAGTTTAAAGACAGCCCAAGACATATTTGGAAGTGGTCGAGTGTAGGTTTTATTAATTGTCTTCATTTTGAGAACTGAAGATGAAATCACATAGATGGAATGCCTTTGAGTTGATTGCAGAGATTCATTGTGCCGCTGTGCAACCTTCTTAGATATTTAAAAATCTGTTTAAAGATTGTAATGGTGAATGATTTTGTTTTCTTAGCTGGAATATGATTTGGACCATGATCATTTATTAGCGACGGGTAATCCCAGGTAATCGTGTTTGATTCCTTGTTCTACTCATTTTCCATCTATCGTCCATGACGACTGTTTAGAAGTTACCAGAGGACATCCCTTTGGTTGCCCCCAGACTCACTGGTCACTCATCCGCCGGTTGCGTTCATGGAGCTTTGAGAGTTGGGTTTGCCGGCCTGATGGAGTTCAGAAGAAGAACATTATATTGCCCATATAGACTAGATAAGTAAGAGCCTGCTACACAATCTAGATGTGATGATACATCCGATATGTAGAGGGAAGAAGAAGGGGTATCGAGATGGCTTGTCCCAAAGAGCCGACAGTTCAAATATTTCTCAATTCATGGGTCCCAGAGATGTTTCCAAGGATAAGAAATGTAGACATTAGGGGCTGAGGGGGCCCTATGGATGGATAATGTCAACTGGTGCAACGACTGGACGTTCAGTCCCTCTATCTATAGCCTATCTGTGTGGAAGAGGTGTGGTGCCGGGGCCAGGGCGACTGACTCCGGAATCTGGGGATCACGGTTCGATCAACGGGGACAGATTAGCCCAGCACCATGTGACTCTGGGTAATAGCTTGCTTAATCTTCCCGACGGCCCCCA
The DNA here is from genome assembly GCF_964204655.1 of Triturus cristatus. Classification (NCBI taxonomy): domain Eukaryota; kingdom Metazoa; phylum Chordata; class Amphibia; order Caudata; family Salamandridae; genus Triturus; species Triturus cristatus. Next base: position 42,149,602 of record NC_140593.1, read on the forward strand.
GCGCCTAGAGACCCTTACGGGTGATTGTTCACACTTTACAAATGTGGATTATTATTACTCAACGGAGAGTTGAAAGAGTCATCCATATATCACGCGGTAGCCCCAGTCCATCTACTGGGAGAGATTTTTCACTTATAATTCACTCCCTTCCAATGAGGTTTATTTCATGTGAAGTGCTTCTAGGAAGACTGTGCACTGGGCCCCCCTTGGGGTCGATAGATGTGCAGTGGCTGCTCCTATGGCACTGCTCACTACAGTGACCTACTATCAAGTCAAATGGGGTTGGTTTCATTTTACTTCCTGTGAGATCAAAGGGTGAGTGATGTCACTTCTGGTGCCCCTACTATTTAGTAGAAATTATGCCTATGTTGTTCCTACATTAGGTAGATTTTCTTGTAACTTGATCTTAGTCTGTCACCAGCATAAAGCAATACATGGAATATCTGACGGGTTTTTACCTGGAAGTCAGTGCACAAGATCACACATCAACTGCCAGCCCAGGTACTCCTGCAAAGAGACCTTATGGTCAAGGAACCCTTCTCTGCCGATGCTGTGGGTGCATTTGGAACTCTCAGCTCAGGGAGGGCGGGGTTTGTACCCCTCCCCGTCTGAACTTTCAATGCCCCCCTGTGCCATGTTCTTCAATGTAAAGATGTCTCTTCTGTGTCCCGCCCCCTCTCTCAGCTCAAAGAGGGCGGGGTCTGTACCCCTCCCCATCTGAACTTTCACTGTCCCCCAGTGCTGTGTACCTCGATGTAAAGATGTCCCTTCTGTGCCCCCCTCAGCTTAGTGAGGGTTTGGGTCTGTACCCCTGCCCCTCTGAACCTTCACTGCCCCCCAGTGCCATGTCCTGCCATTTAAAGATGTCCCTTCTGTGCCCCTCTGCAGGTCTTCTTTGGGAATGTGGATGGAACCGGAGTTGTGGAGAACACGTTCAACCCCCCAATCGTGGGCAGGTACATTCGCCTGCACCCCACTCACTCCAGCGGCCGGACCACCCTGCGCATGGAGCTGCTGGGCTGCGACCTGAACAGTAAGTGTGCCCAGGTGCTGTGGCCCTACTGGGGGCAGAGTGTGAGGGTCACCAGGGGTTCCTGCAGGTAACATGCACGAGGTCACAGGTAGAACACAAAGTCCTCATCTGCGTGTCCGGAGCGCTGAGCATGACTTCGAGGCTCTAGGTGCATCTCACGACCAGGTGCAGGAAGACCCTAATACCACTCCGCATGACAGTGAATGAAGATTGTGCCCCCTAAACACATGTTAAGAGGGTGCTGCCCCATCCTGACAAGGCCTCCCTGCAGCTGAAGATCCGCTTGATGTCACCACAACACTCACACCACACAATATGTTGGATTTGTGACTGAGGCCATCTCAAGGTCATGGCCAGTGTCCATTTTCTGCTCTCCCTTCCCTTTTCTTTGCATACAGAAAGTATGTGGCGCTATTTTTTATTTGCCTGAACAAAGCATGCGGCGCTATATTTTCTTACACTCAAGTGGAGCAAAACAATAAAAAGAAGTGTTTGAATGACTGCATGAATCAAAGCAAGAGGAAGGGGTGGTGAGCAGAGCTAGTCTGTCCTGAGGTAGCACTAAGGGTAGAGACACATGTTGCACCCCCTCCCGAGAACCCTCCAACGCCCTTTGTCCTAGCTGTGGCCTCGAACTTGCTAGAAACACCAAAGCAAAAACGAACCGTGAGCTTAGCAAACACGTTTCCTTTGCATCCTGGTACCTGTAGTTCTGTATTTGTAATGAGGACAAGCAAACTGCTATCATAGAAATGGAAACGAAGTTCTACAGAACTTAAGTCAAACATCCACCCTAAAGGCCCAACACAGACAAACTCCACCTTACATCCTTCTAAATTGAGTACAGCTGAATTTACTCTAAAAAACGTATCTTTAAGCTAAACTTTAAGGCCACCAGATTGACAAATGTTTCTGAAAAAGTATATTTCAGCCCTGACAAGTACCACGCATCAGGGGTTAGACTAACGTATTTTATGTGGTATTCGCATCACTGCACTCAAATGCCTTAGCCACACATTTATAGCGCCCTGGGACCTCCCAATGAGGCACACTTAACGAGGAGCTGCAAAAGCAGCGGGAGGGCAGGCAGTGAGCGCCCTGTGCTGCCTGAGAACCTGCCAGTGTTTCACAGATACACTGTGGCCTCTCTTGTTTATTCACACTGCAGATCCGATCGCCAGCTCTGGCAGTAGTAACTTAGTTAAGGCGCCCGGTGGGCGGGCCTCCTTGAACCCGCGCCCGGACTCCCTCCCTCTCTCCATTGCGCCATGCTGTCTGTCAGCGCGTGCTGGCTGATCATTCAGAGGATCCGCCAGTGCCCGCCCTCATCAGTAAAAAGAGTAATCACTAATCAGCAAAGATGTGTTGTGTATTTGTGTTGTGGTTTCACAATCTATTTTGGCCATCTTTGCTCTGGTGCAAAATTGTTTGTTACAATGAATGGCACAAAAAAGCTTTGCTCCACTCCCTGTTATGCAAGCAGCAAAGCGATGTCACACATTTGACATATTAGAAAATAGTAACAAAAGTTAAGTAGGGATCAAAAGAAAAGAACAAGCATTGGCAAAGCCAATAGGTCTCACCAAAGGGAGAGCTATTGGCTTTGGCTTTGCTTCTTACAGTCATGTTGTAAAGCAGCGAGACTTTGGGTGGCAGAATTTTATTTTTTAAAATGTTTTGATGCAGCCAGCGCTGGCCACCTCATAAAACTGTTTTTTTATTAAGGAGGACGGTGGCTCGGTAAGTTACATGGAGAGAGGTAGGGTCCGTTGGGGACAACGCCGACAACAGAGTGTGAGACGAATGGGCTAAGAGCAAGCCCATGGGCAAACAGAGGCTGGGGTTATGGAGCTAGAGGGAATGGAAGCGGTGCCTGTAGAGAGTATACTCAAAGGGTGCATTTAGCAAACCCCATACCTGAAGCAGTGGCGTAACGAAAATTGAAGGGCCCCCCGTGCAAGGTACACAGAGGGGCCCCCGCTCCGGATTTAATCTGGAGCAGTCAGGTCTGAGTACAGTGCTAAAGGGGCCACCTGTAGCTCGGGCCCCCCCTCGCACCGCAACCCCCCCCCCCCTGCACCCGCAGGGGCCTGTGTTACGTCCCTGACCTGAAAGATGGGCGCTAGTAAAGCGAAACATGACATTAGTTTGTACCAAATTATATATAAGAAACAGAGAAACCAGGAGTTTCCTGACCATTAGTGGGCATTCAGTTTGATTTCTGAAACTCAACTTGTTTATTCTTTTTATCATTCGTTATTTCCAGTTACGTAAAGTTGTGTATTATTGTTTTATTTGTATGACACAAAAAAGTGCTCTGACGCGACCATCACTGGCCTCTTCATATTGCTTTTTGGTTTGCTATAGACATCCTGAGAACATTCAGAAAAGTGACCTAGGAATGCATTCCGCCTGTTGCTTACCACTGGCTTTGTGGTTTGTAGCTCAGGTTTTATAGCTTTCTATTTGCTGACTTTATTGGCTTTCGGCTGTCCAGCTTGAGTTCATCCTTCCCGTTGCCCAAACCTTGTCTACTGTATCATTGCACAAACTCTCTTTCTGTAAATAGGCCTTTAAATCTTGTTCTCATCTTGTCACATTTGCTTTGTATTCAAAGACCGAAGCCACATGTCAACTCTCTCTTCTGAGGGAGCTTGGTGTTTACTTTTCTTTCTCTGACTTCAAAGTGAGAGAATGTATGTGACGATCCTGCTGAGTATCCATGTAAGAGGAGAGGATGTAGGATGTTTGTTTCTAGCACAAAAAAACTGAATATACCAGAATTAGTACAAATGAAGCAAATAATTTTTGTTCTAATTCTGAAGTGTAGTGGAAACAAATATTTGAATACGATCAAAATACATCAATACACTAGGTGATGACATTTACATACATTATCCATTGTGTGCAGTAATATTCTATTGCGGTGCAAATATAATGATCATTTCATTTGAAAATGTGTTGTCTGTAATGGCAGTGTGCTACCATAGTATGCATATTTCACACTACGCCACTCGACTCCACTCTAGACCCCTCCAATCTGTGCCACGCAGCTCCATTCTACAACACTCCACTCCACGACAAGTCACTCCACTCTACGCACCTCCACTCTAAGACACTCTATGATGCGCCGCTCCACTTGACTCCACACCACTCCAATCTATGATACATCATGCCACCCCACTCTACATCCCTTCACCCCACACCACTTACCCCACTCCAATCTACCCCACACCAATCTATCCCACTCCACTCCAATGTACCCCAATGTACGCCTCTCCACTCCACTTTGCTACAATCTACCCTAATCTATTACACTCCAGTCTACCCCACTCCACCCCACTCCTCCCAATCTACCCCACTCCACCCCAATCTAACCCAACTCCACACCAATTTACCCCCACTCCAATCTACCCCACCCCAATTTACCCACGCCACTCACCCCCACCCACTCCAATGTACCCCACTTCAATCTACAATCTACCTCACTTCAATCAACCCCACTCTAAGTCCATCTACCCCCTCCACTCTAATCTACCCCAACCCACCCCACTCCAATCTCAATCTACCCCACTCCACTCTATCCCAATCTGCCCCACTCCACTCCAGTGTACCCCACTCTAATCCACTCTACCCCACTCCACTCCAATCTACCCCACTCCACTCAATCTACCACAATCAACCCCACCCCATTTCAATCTACCCCTCTCCACACCAATCAATCACACGCATTCACTCGGCCCACAAAGGTACACATAGAAACAAGTACAATACAAATATTATACAACAGACAAGGATACAAAGACAGTATAATTAATAATAAAACTTCTCCATAATGGTAAAAAGTTTAAAAAGTATAAGGACCATTGACATAAAAATACATTATAACCATATTAACAATTCTAAGTGCCAGCTACAGTCACAAGGGATATCAACTAAGTTGTAAGGGAGATAACAGCTTTCTACGCAATATCCACGTGGCCCCAAGGAACTTAGCGACAGGAATAGCAGGGGTAGACTAGAGTCTGTCCCCAAACTACGGAGAGCGACTAAATGACTATGCTGGCCTAAGTGCCTACAATCAGGGGCTAGTCATAATCTGCGAGGGCTTGCATATGCAGGACAGGCAAAAAGAACATGGGGTTCTCTCTCGATCGCGGTAGGACAAAGGGGCAGGAACCAACGGCCCCTGCAGACCAACGCTTTGCAAAAAGTCCTCAGCAAAAGAGACCCCGCCCTGAATTGAAAGTACCGTTTTCTGTCACTGGGAACGGTCCCTTGACCTCGGCATGCCTCATATCCTATCCGGTCCTTAATATCGAGGAGTTCACGAAATGTCCTAGGGATGTCGGATCTTCTTAGAGCTTTAACCTCAATCCAGTAGAGTTTTATCAGGATTGATTTGGATGGAAAATTACTATTACCTGGATTCACCCAGAGCTCCGGAGCCGCAATATGATATAATAACTCCTTAACGTGCACGAGCCAAGAGATCTTAGTAGAGTGGCCAGCAGAGACATCCTCCTGTAGAACCGCGGTGCAGGGTACAAGTCCTGGCTTGGACCATGGACACCTCCAGCAGAACAGGGGGTGAAGTCTAGCTTTCTCATGTATACTTCTAACCCCCAGAGCCAATAAAAGTGGCTTCAAAGGAGTGCTAGCAGGAAGAAATGCTACAGTACGAGCAAATTTGTTTTCAGTTGTGGTTAGTGCATCTATGTTTGCTTGTCCCCGTAACTCAGCCCCATAGAGGACTGACCCCAGCACCCTGGACTCCCATAAATGTAGGGCAGGCCTCATAGGCTTAGTGTGAGAGGCAGTATCCTTTTTGGGCTGCCCCCGCTCATTGCTTAAGTTTTAAAACAGATTTTGCCAGATGGGGCTTCCAAGACATATTACTACTAAAAATAATGCCAAGTACATGAAGCAGTGTGCAATCTATAGTGCCCCCCCCCCCCCCCAGTTCTATTCCCTTCTTAAAATGTTTGTGGGGTTTGAAGGTCTTCAGCTTGGTTTTGATAATATTGATCTGAAGTCCCCAACCATACAGAATTCCTCAAAGGATGTCAGACGTGTCTGGAGTCCAGTCGGGGCAGTGGAGACCAAAAGAGTGTCTTCTGCAAAGAGTAATATTGGAACTTTGACTTGGGCCTAAGAGGGTGCGTCAGCATTGAGTTTGGTCAGAGTAGAAACAATGTCATTGATATATAATGAAAAAAGTGTAGGGGCCAAGACACAGCCCGGTCTTACTCCTTTAGAGACGGTAAACCTTTCTGTCAAATCATTCTGCCTTCCCCATCTTACATGCGCACATTTATTCCCATGGAGTCGGGCTACTAATGCCAATAAATGCGGAGGCTTTTTCATTTCGCCAAGTGTATTCCAAAGCCTAGAGCGTGGGACTAGATCAAAAGCTGAACGTAAATCGGCAAAGGCCACCCATAAATTGCCCTTGTTGATTACGACGGCGCGCCAATAAAGCAATCAAAACCGGAAGGCCTGATCTATTGTAGAGCTTTTAGATCGAAACCACGCCTGATAGGGACTGAGAACAGACATGTCAGAGATCCAGTCCTCCATCATCTCTAGAACACACCGGGGAAAATGTTCTGTATGCAGTCGATCAGGCTGATTGGTCTGTAGTTGCGAGGTATGGACCGGTCCCCTTTTTTATAGACTGCAACCACAGTTGCGGCTTTCCATGATTCAGGAATAGGGCCCCCTGCTGCGATCGCTTCTGCAATCGTCAAGATATGAAGTGCCCAGATTTCCTTGGCTTGGACTCCATCTGGTCCAGAAGCAGTCCCCTTGCTGTAGCCAATAAAGATTTATCCACATCTGCAAGGTCACACAAGGCTTCAGTGGGGAAAGGGTCGGCTAGAGGAAGAACAAACCGAGGGCCCATTTTAAGGGGGATATTTGGTAAGTTGGTATCATAAAGGGTGCCAAAATGCTCAACCCATGCAGAGGGGGCAATGTGGTTTGCCAAACCACATGGACCAGGGGAATTCCTGCGTGTAACTATAAACCAGAAAGATATAACATCTCTTTCCAGGCAATCTTTAGCAAGGGCTGCCCATCTCTGATCACCCCAGCATGTCTTAGCTTTATCCACAGCTGCATTATGCGCCCTACCTGCATAGGATATAGCGTGGAGATCTCTCGCTTTGATATCTCTCACCAGCCAGCTCCTAGAATTTCGACCTTTAGTAACTTACCAAAGGCTCTGTTTCGGAGGGCCTCTTCTAGGGCGTATTGGGACGGTGAAGAGTCCCGATATACGATTGACTAAGGCAGTGTGATTTGAAATTAACTTGTCACATTGCTCAAGCTGCCTTCCCTCGATCTTGTTCATTGTTTCACTGATGTCAGCTACTACAGCAGAAAGGATATCAGGGTCGATTGAGCACCTGATTCCATTTTAAGAGACGTTTATCTAGCGTTGGTCTAACATCCCTGGTAAAGAGAGAAGGAGCTGAAGCAGTGGAGATGGTAGAATAAACATCAGTCACAGACAGTGATAAAGGGTTATGATCCCCTTCGCACCTTTGTAACACACAATTATCATTGATGTGGACCGATACATTTACATCAATCAAAATGTAATCTAGTCTTCTGGTGTGAGATGGTTTATTGAAAGTATGGGCCCCCATCTGGTCAGATTTGGTGCGACCATTCACAATTGAATAATTTGTGATCCATAAGTATTGATTACTAGCAGTTGATTAACCAGGCAGCCCCCATATAATACATTTCTCTTACTTTGCGTTTTTTCTTAAATCAGTCTAGGACCATTTGTTTTTCAAATCGTTCACAGCCCTAAGCCCATACCCCCATGGTAACTCCTGAATCTGCATAGCAGTCTGAGTCCACATACCAACGGGAGGGATGGTAAACAGCGGAATCGACCAGATCATATCTTCATGGCTAGACACTTGAGCCCTGTGAATATCAAGCGGTTCAAAGGTAGAATTAAAATCTCCCACTATTATAAGATATTGATTAACAAAAAGTTGGTCAAGTAAACCTTCCATTGCTTGATTTGTGTGTGATTGAGCCCCTCCTCTGCTCCCTCTTGTGTAAATGTTAATAAGTGTAATATTAGATTTAGGAGACTCAAAAAAGGCCTGTTGGATGACACAGGTCTAACCCAAATGGTCCTCTCAAATCTGTCCAATATACCCCAGTCTACCCAACTCCACTCCAATCCACTCCAATCTACCACACCCAATCTACCCTAATCCACCCCAATCCAATCAACTCCACCCCAATCTACCCGACTCCACTCCAATCTACCCCGCTCCAATGTAATCCGCTCCAGTCCACTCTAATCTACCCCAGTCCAATTTTCCCCAATCCATTCCAATTTACCCCAATCCACTCAAACTCTATTGCAATCTGTCCAGCTCCTCTCCACTCTAATCTACCCCACTCTACTGCAATCTACCCTACTCTACCACAATCTACCCCACTCCACTCCTGTCTGCCAACAAGCAGTGTGGCGAAATAACCATCATCCACAAAGAGTGAATCAACTGCACAGCCACCATGGACTCTCGCACCCCCATCATGGAACACCAACATTTCTGGATCAACAGCAAAACTACTCTAAGAGGCACCCTCACGTACAGACCCCCTCGGTCCTGCCTTCTGTGAGGCCATCTCAGATTTCATCACCCCCCTTTCCATCCACTGCAAAGACTACATCTTTCTAGGGGACCTCAACTTCCACCTGGAAGACCCCACCAACGCCAACTCATCCAACCTCCTCAAAATCATGGACATCCTCAGACTCTCCCAGTTAGTCACTGACCTCACACACTTTGTTGGACACAAACTGGACCCCATTGTTTCCGGCAGCAACAGAACCAGGAACTGCCATACCAGCGAAGTCACTTAGTCTGACCACTCAATAGTACACTTCTATATCTCATGCATGACCAGCCCTACTACAAAACCCTCCAGCACCTCCTACAGTAGCTGGAAGAAATTAACAGTGGACCTCTGGACTCACACCCTCAACACATCACTGCCACACTCCTTCCTTAACCCAGATGAGGCCATCGAAAACTTCAACACCTGGATTACCAACTGCGCTGACACATTCACACCCCTCAGACCCTCCAAACATAACAGAGCCCTCACCATGCCTACTGCTTCACAGACACACTCCTAAACACCAAACGAAACTAAGAATCTCGAAAGCATCTGGTGCACCAGCAAGACCCCCTCCAACAAAGAGAGATTAAAATTGGCAGTAAGCAACTACCACACTCAACTAAAAAATGCCAAGAAGGACGCCCTCAACATCCGCCTCAAAGCTGCTCCAACAGCAGCAAGGAACTCTTCCGCATCGTCAAGGAGTTCTCCAACCCCACAGCTACAGAGAACACCATCACCCCTCTAAGGATTGCTGCGACTCCCTCGCAGAGTTTTTCACAACAAAATCGCTATAATCTACAAAAACTTAGACCTCCAACCTCCCCTAGAAAGCATCAACACCCTCCCCACCAAAAAATACCATAACACAGCAACTATCACTACATGGGGCACCCTCGCAACACAAACCACCACCACCATCATGAGCTTCATACACTCAGGAGCACCCAGAGACCCCTTGCCACCACCATATGTTCAACAAAGAAATCAACTCCATCAGCCAAAAGCTCACCACCATCCTCAGCACCTCCATCTCCTCAGCATACTTCTCAGAAGCCTGGAAGCACACGGAGGTAATACCCCTCCTACAAAAAGCCTCTGCAGACCACGAAGACCTCAAGAACTACCAACCAATCTCCCTACTCCCCTTTCCACAGTTGCATGACCAACTTTGCCAGTTGGATGCAGAGCAAGTGCCTCAATCTTCACACCATCAAAACGAGATACTGATCTTCGGAGGCATCACCTCACCCTGGAACGACACCTGGTGGCCAGCCGAACTCGCCTCCACACCCACAGAACACACTAAAAACCTAGGCATTACATTTGACAGTAAGCTCACAATGAAAAACAGGTGAATGCTGCCTCTTCTGCATGCTTCCACAACTTCCACATTCTGAAGATAATTTTCAAGTGGCTCCCCACCAACACTAGAAACACCATCACCCAAGCCCTTGTCACCAGCCGCCGCAGCAGCAAGGCTTGCCCTAGACCTTCCTAGGCAAACCCACATAACACCCCACTTCAAAGCACTGCGCTGGCTCCCCATTAACAAACGATGCCAGTTCAAACTCCTCATCCGCACCCACAAAACCCTTCACAACACTGGCCCAACCTACCTTAACCACAAAGTAAACTTCCACTAACCCATTTGACAATTACTCTCCATGTCCCTCTGTGTTTTCAACACTTCCTGCATCCTTAGAATCAAAAGCGGCGGCCGCACCTTCCTCCACTAGACCGCTAAACACTGGAACGGCCTCCCCCTCCAACTCCTAACAGCCCCAAACCCTCAGGAGTTCAGGGAGAAACTGAAACTATTCAACAGATAGCCTGGAGCTGCGGCATTCTCTCGTCCCTCCCTCCCAGCACCCGGATACCCTCATGGGTGATAAGTAGTGCTCTATAAATCTGCTTTGATTGATTGATCTACCACACTCCAATCCACCCAATCTACCCCACTCCACTCCTCTCTAACCTTCTTCTCTCCACTCCACCACTCTACTCAAAACTACCCCACTCGCCTTTGATCCAATCTACCACACTCCACTCCATTCTAACCCACTCCACCCAATCCACCACGCTCCCATCTACCCCACCTCACGCCACCCCAGTCTACCCTACTCCAATCTACCCCTCCCCAATCTACCTCACCCCAATCTACCCCATTCCAATCTACCTCTGTCTAGTCCACTCCAATCTACCACACTCTACCCCACTCCAATCCACGCCACTCTGCCCCTCCCTACTGCAAACTGCCACACCCCACTCTACCCCACTCCAATCAAACCCACTAGACTCCAACCTGTTCCTCTCCAATCGACCCCACTCCCCTCTATTCTATTCCACTCCACTCTACCCGAATCTAAAATACCCCACTCCAATCATCCCTCTTTATCCTACCCCACTCCAATCTTCCTCACTCCAATCTGCCACACTACATTCCAATCTACTCTACTCTAATCCACCCAAACTATTCCACTCCACTGAGTGGTGGTGCAGTTTATTTCAAGTCACCCAGCTGGTACTGAGTGGTGGTGTAGTTTATGTGAAGTTTTCCAGCTGGTGCTGACATGGAGTAGAGTTTATAATCAGTCTTCTAGCTGGTTCAACTGGGAGTCCTGTTTATAATCAGTCTTCCAACTGCTGCAGAATGGGAATGCAGTTTATATGAAGTCTTCCATCTGATGCTGACTGGGAGTGCAGTTCATAATCAGTCTTCCAGCTGCTGCTGACTAGGAGAGCAGTTTGTAATCAGTCTTTCAGGTGCTGCTGACTAGGAGTGCAGTTTATAAACAGTTGCTGATGACTAGGAGTGCAGTTTATAATCAGTGTTCCAGTTGCTGATGACTAGGAGTGCAGTTTATAATCAGTCTTCCAGCTGCTACTGACTAGGAGTGCAGTTTATAATCAGTCTCCCAGCTGCTACTGATTAGGAGTGCAGTTTATAATCAGTCTTCCAGCTACTACTGACTAGGAGTGCAATTTATATCAAGTCTTCCAGCTGCTGCTGTCTGGGAGTGCTGTTTATAATCAGTCTTCCAGCTGCTGCTGACTGGTAGTGCTGTTTATAATCAGTTTTCAAGCTGGTGCTGACTAGGAGTGCAGTTTATAATCAGTCTTCCAGCTACTACTGACTAGGAGTGCAATTTATATCAAGTCTTCCAGCTGCTGCTGTCTGGGAGTGCTGTTTATAATCAGTCTTCCAGCTGCTGCTGACTGGTAGTGCTGTTTATAATCAGTCTTCAGCTGCTGCTGACCTGGAGTGCTGTTTAAAATCAGTCTGCCAGCTGCTGCTGACTGAGAGTGCTGTTTATAATTAGTCTTCCAGCTGCTGCTGACCTGGAGTGCTGTTTATAATCAGTCTTCAGCTGCTGCTGACCTGGAGTGCTGTTTATAATCAGTCTTCCAGCTGCTTCTGAATGGGAGTGCAGTTTATAATCAGTCTTCCAGCTGCTGCTGACTAGCTGTGCAGTATTTTGAAAGTGTTTTTTCTTCCGCTGCTGTGTTGGATTAGAGTTACTTAGAAGACTTCTTCCTACTGGCGCCGAGTACAATGCAGTTTTTTTGTGGTTCTTCTTGCAGTGAAACTGGCATTGGCAGAGTCTAGAGGTACCATGATCTTGTTGCAGTTGTTATAAATAGGTGAATATAAAGTGGAGGTACCTCACTCTCTTCCTTTTATTCCAGGTTGTTCCATGCCCCTTGGGATGGAGAGCAAAGCCATCGCGAACAAGCAGATACGAGCCTCGTCCTACATAGACAATGTCTTCTCCACCTGGGAGCCGAGCCTGGCACGACTCAATCTCCAGGGGAGGATTAATGCTTGGAGACCGAAGGTAACAAGGGTCCTTGGCCTGACGTGAGTTCCCCCACAAGAGTGTTTTTCTGACACAGATACCGCGCCCAATACATCTCTTGCCAGAGTCTTTAAGCCTGATTTAGAGTTTGGTGAATGTGTTACTCCATCACAAACGTCACAGATATCCTGTTTGCCATATTACACTTGCATTAGGATAAACTGAGCTTGTAATAAGGTGGACAGATATGCATCACGTGTTTGATGGAGTAACTCATCCACCAAATTCTAAATCGGGCTAATTGACGCCAAGTCTGGCATGGGATCTCCCCAAGAATCTTTGTCTGACACAAGGACACTAGGTCTGACATGGGGTCTCTGCAGGGATCTTTATCTGGCACAGGGACACTAGGTCTGACATGGGGTCTCTGCAGGGATCTTTGCCTGACACAAGGACACTAGGTCTGACATGGGGTCTCCGCAGGGATCTTTGTCTGACACAGGGACACTAGGTCTGACATGGGGTCTCTGCAGGGATCTTTGCCTGACACAAGGACACTAGGTCTGACATGGGGTCTCTGCAGGGATCTTTGTCTGACACAGGGACACTAGGTCTGACATGGGGTCTCTGCAGGGATCTTTGTCTGACACAGGGACACTAGGTCTGACATGGGGTCTCTGCAGGGATCTTTGTCTGACACAAGGACGCTAGGTCTGACATGGGGTCTCTGCAGGGATCTTTGTCTGACACAAGGACACTAGGTCTGACATGGGGTCTCTGCAGGGATCTTTGTCTGACACAGGGACACTAGGTCTGACATGGGGTCTCTGCAGGGATCTTTGCCTGACACAGGGACACTAGGTCTGACATGGGGTCTCTGCAGGGATCTTTGCCTGACACAAGGACGCTAGGTCTGACATGGGGTCTCTGCAGGGATCTTTGTCTGACACAAGGACGCTAGGTCTGACATGGGGTCTCTGCAGGGATCTTTGTCTGACACAGGGACACTAGGTCTGACATGGGGTCTCTGCAGGGATCTTTGTCTGACACAGGGACACTAGGTCTGACATGGGGTCTCCGCAGGGATCTTTGTCTGACACAGGGACACTAGGTCTGACATGGGGTCTCTGCAGGGATCTTTGTCTGACACAAGGACGCTAGGTCTGACATGGGGTCTCTGCAGGGATCTTTGTCTGACACAGGGACACTAGGTCTGACATGGGGTCTCCGCAGGGATCTTTGTCTGACACAGGGACACTAGGTCTGACATGGGGTCTCCGCAGGGATCTTTGTCTGACACAGGGACGCTAGGTCTGACATGGGGTCTCTGCAGGGATCTTTGTCTGACACAAGGACGCTAGGTCTGACATGGGGTCTCTGCAGGGATCTTTGTCTGACACAAGGACACTAGGTCTGACATGGGGTCTCTGCAGGGATCTTTGTCTGACACAGGGACACTAGGTCTGACATGGGGTCTCTGCAGGGATCTTTGCCTGACACAGGGACACTAGGTCTGACATGGGGTCTCTGCAGGGATCTTTGCCTGACACAAGGACGCTAGGTCTGACATGGGGTCTCTGCAGGGATCTTTGTCTGACACAAGGACGCTAGGTCTGACATGGAGTCTCTGCAGGGATCTTTGTCTGACACAAGGACACTAGGTCTGACATGGGGTCTCTGCAGGGATCTTTGTCTGACACAGGGACACTAGGTCTGACATGGGGTCTCTGCAGGGATCTTTGCCTGACACAGGGACACTAGGTCTGACATGGGGTCTCTGCAGGGATCTTTGCCTGACACAAGGACACTAGGTCTGACATGGGGTCTCCGCAGGGATCTTTGTCTGACACAGGGACACTAGGTCTGACATGGGGTCTCTGCAGGGATCTTTGTCTGACACAGGGACACTAGGTCTGACATTTGGTCTCCGCAGGGATCTTTGTCTGGCACAAGGACACTAGGTCTGACATGGGGTCTCTGCAGGGATCTTTGTCTGACACAAGGACGCTAGGTATGACATGGGGTCTCTGCAGGGATCTTTGCCTGACACAGGGACACTAGGTCTGACATGGGGTCTCTGCAGGGACCTTTGTCTGACACAAGGACACTAGGTCTGACATGGGGTCTCTGCAGGGATCTTTGTCTGACACAGGGACACTAGGTATGACATGGGGTCTCTGCAGGGATCTTTGTCTGACACAGGGACACTAGGTCTGACATGGGGTCTCTGCAGGGATCTTTGCCTGACACAGGGACACTAGGTCTGACATGGGGTCTCTGCAGGGACCTTTGTCTGACACAAGGACACTAGGTCTGACATGGGGTCTCTGCAGGGATCTTTGTCTGACACAGGGACACTAGGTCTGACATGGGGTCTCTGCAGGGATCTTTGCCTGACACAAGGACACTAGGTCTGACATGGGGTCTCTGCAGGGATCTTTGTCTGACACAAGGACACTAGGTCTGCCATGGGGTCTCTGCAGGGATCTTTGTCTGACACAAGGACACTAGGTATGACATGGGGTCTCTGCAGGGATCTTTGTCTGGCACAAGGACACTAGGTCTGACATGGGGTCTCTGCAGGGATCTTTGTCTGACACAGGGATGCTAGGTCTGACATGGGGTCTCTGCAGGGATCTTTGTCTGACACAGGCTGACTAGGTCTAACATGGGGTCTCTTGCAAGAGGCTTTGTCTGACACAGGGATGCTAGGTCTGACATGGGGTCTCTGCAGGGATCTTTGTCTGACACAGGGACACTAGGTCTGACATGGGGTGTCTGCAGGGATCTTTGTCTGACACAGGGACACTAGGTCTGACATGGGGTCTCTGCAGGGATCTTTGTCTGACACAGGGACACTAGGTCTGACATGGGGTCTCCGCAGGGATCTTTGTCTGACACAGGGACACTAGGTCTGACATGGGGTCTCTGCAGGGATCTTTGTCTGACACAGGGACACTAGGTCTGACATGGGGTCTCCGCAGGGATCTTTGTCTGGCACAAGGACACTAGGTCTGACATGGGGTCTCTGCAGGGATCTTTGTCTGACACAAGGACGCTAGGTATGACATGGGGTCTCTGCAGGGATCTTTGTCTGACACAGGGGTGCTAGGTCTGACATGGGGTCTCTGCAGGGATCTTTGCCTGACACAGGGACACTAGGTCTGACATGGGGTCTCTGCAGGGACCTTTGTCTGACACAAGGACACTAGGTCTGACATGGGGTCTCTGCAGGGATCTTTGTCTGACACAGGGACACTAGGTCTGACATGGGGTCTCTGCAGGGATCTTTGTCTGACACAAGGACACTAGGTCTGACATGGGGTCTCTGCAGGGATCTTTGTCTGACACAGGGACACTAGGTCTGACATGGGGTCTCTGCAGGGATCTTTGCCTGACACATGGACACTAGGTCTGACATGGGGTCTCTGCAGGGATCTTTGTCTGACACAGGGGTGCTAGGTCTGACATGGGGTCTCTGCAGGGATCTTTGCCTGACACAGGGACACTAGGTCTGACATGGGGTCTCTGCAGGGACCTTTGTCTGACACAAGGACACTAGGTCTGACATGGGGTCTCTGCAGGGATCTTTGTCTGACACAGGGACACTAGGTCTGACATGGGGTCTCTGCAGGGATCTTTGCCTGACACAAGGACACTAGGTCTGACATGGGGTCTCTGCAGGGATCTTTGTCTGACACAAGGACACTAGGTCTGACATGGGGTCTCTGCAGGGATCTTTGTCTGACACAAGGACACTAGGTATGACATGGGGTCTCTGCAGGGATCTTTGTCTGGCACAAGGACACTAGGTCTGACATGGGGTCTCTGCAGGGATCTTTGTCTGACACAGGGATGCTAGGTCTGACATGGGGTCTCTGCAGGGATCTTTGTCTGACACAGGCTGACTAGGTCTGACATGGGGTCTCTGCAGGGATCTTTTTCTGACACAGGCTGACTAGGTCTAACATGGGGTCTCTTGCAAGAGGCTTTGTCTGACACAGTGTAGGAAGCTTAGTTTCTATATATAGCACTAAAAAGAAGTACACTGTGCAGAGAGTCCAGTCAACCCCAAATTGGCTGACAGAGGCAAAGGTAGATAATACTAGTTCTCTATTTGTGGTAGTGTGGGCGAGCAGTTAGGCTTATCAGAGGACAGTGTTAAGCACTTGTTGTACTCACTGAGGCAATAACTGAGACACACTCAAGAATACATCCGAGACCAATATGCAAAAATAAAACTTGGGGCCCTATTACGATGTCGGGCGGAGTATCGTCTCGGACATGGGACCAACCGACACCTGGTCGGCGGTCAAGACCGACTAATTAGGTTGCGACGAACACTGTTCGGTTGCATTCCTATGCATTACAATAGGAGCATGTATTCCTGCCAGAATGCATGCTCCCATTGTAAAATAGGAGGTGTAGTTCATCCCTGCACCCCGTGGCAGGCACCTTGAGGTGCCTGCCACGGGGGCACGGATCAACAGGGGCCTCCAACTGGAGGCCGTGCACCCAAGGGGGCCCTGCTGGTGGCCCCCAAAGTTGAGTTCCGACAGTCTTTCTGTGTCAGAAAGGCTGGCAGGGAAAGGCTGCAGAAACCCAACATTGTAATCCCTCAGGCAGAAAAAGCCACCCTTGAGATTACTGGCTGCATTCAGACGCCGGTCGGAATGACTGATCAGATTCCTTTTTGACCGCCTCCATCGTAATGAGGCAGTTGGCAAGGAATCCAAACGACCTTTTAC
The DNA here is from genome assembly GCF_964204655.1 of Triturus cristatus. Lineage (NCBI taxonomy): Eukaryota > Metazoa > Chordata > Amphibia > Caudata > Salamandridae > Triturus > Triturus cristatus. Next base: position 42,166,842 of record NC_140593.1, read on the forward strand.
AATATGGTCGGAAAGTTTGTGACCGACAGTCGGAGCCTTTTCCGACCGCATTGTAATCGGCCCCTTAATTTTATATCATTTTTAAGACCAAGAATTTTGTTCGCAGGTAAGTACTTATTTTGTTGTGAATTTTCAAAGTTCGGAAAATAACTCACAGTTGTGCACGAGTACACACAATGCATTCCTATGGGAGAAAACACAAAAATGTACAGAAAATTGTTTAGGCAGTTCTCTGGATTCGCCTTCTGGTTTTAGGACAGTAGCAAGCCCAGGTCCAATGTTCCACCAGCAGTTTGTTCGAAGCATCCCAGATTCGGCCGGGAGAAAAGTGCTGGAGTTGTTGGTAGCAGGCACTCTAAAAAGAAGGGGGCTACCTCAAAACAGGCTGCACAAGGGCTCTTACAAGTAAGTCTGAGGGATCCCAAATGAACGATCAGGTCACAAGGGGTCGGGAGCATGAGAGCACAGCTGGTTCATCGATACCCAGGCTGGATGCAGAGCAAGTTGGTCAGCTGGGCTCTGTGCAGCAAAGCGTTCTTCATGTTCAGGGGCAGGCAGGTAGCAGGGATGATTTCCGGACTGCTGGCCACTCACGGAGTAGGTCTCAAGGGTCTTGACATTCCTCGATGCGTGCTTTCTTCCTGGGCACTTGGAGTCCGAATTGGACTCTTTGTCTCAGTGAAGGTTGCAGGGGTTTTGGTACCCCAGGTATTGCTTCAGCACAGCTCTGGTAGGTCCTGGTATCATCACACTCTGTGGGGAGATGGGTCTGACCCTCCAGAGCTGGTGTACCTCTTCTGGATTTGGTTGCCTCATCTGCGTCGCCAGTGAGAGGGAAGCCGGTAAGCCGGACTCTGCGGGTTTGGGGCCTGCGATCTGTAGAGGAGTAGTTTCTCTAATCCAAGGGAGTTCTTCTGCAATTGGTGAAGGTCTGGAGGTCCTCTGGGATTCTTAGATGCCTCACAGTAGCAGGACGAGACAGCACACCACGATGGTTGAGTCTTGAAGCAGCAGGCAGGGTTTCACGACACAATTCTGCAGCAGGTACTCTGGTCTCGGGTTCAGCAGCTGTTCTTTGCCCGGTTCTTCTTTAGGTCCGTCGAATCTGAAGTTCGGGGTCTAGGAGGGCCACCTAAATACTACATGTAGGGGCTTTAAAGGGGGTGCCAGGCAGTAGCCAACAGGCTACCTACCTTTAGGGTGTCTACACCCTCTAAGTGACCACTTCCTGTGGGAAGGGACACAACCCTGACACTGATAGGCTGTTCCTTCCATCCCAAGATGGAGGGATTGGAAAGTGGGGTCCACATCACCTGCTCCACCTTAGGGGTGCTACTGGTTGAATGTGGGTACTCTTTCGGATCTTACACATTTTCCCACCCGTCCTCTCACCAAAAGTGGGGTCAGGACAGGAGGGTTGGCATTCTCCACTAACTGGAGGAGTCTGGGTCTCATTTCAAAGGTGGTATCACCTCTGAAGCTTCCCGCCTTGAAATTCAATGCTGCCTGGAGGAGGTGTGAAGCACCTCCGCCCAGAGCAAGCATTGTTCCCGGCCTTTGAGAGCAAAGGCTCTCCCCTCATGAGGTCAGAAACATGTCTGGTGGTGACTGGCTGAGACTAGTCAGAGACCACACCAGTAGTTGGTAGGTTTTCAGGGGACACCTCTAAGGTGCCCTCTGTGTTAATTTATTAATAAATCCAACACTGGCATCAGCGTGGGTTAATTAAGATGGGATGTTTGGTACCAAACATCTGTGAGTACAGTGAAGTCATCATGGTGCTGGGGAACTCGTAATGACTGGTGTCCAGCCCATGTGTTCTCTATGGCTTCCCTGCACACCTACAATATCCAAGAATGGACTTGGATACTGCAGGGCCATATCTGCTCAGGCTGATATGACCACACATGGGATATAGTGCACCCTGCCTTAGGTATAAAAGGCCTGCAGTATTAGTGACTTACCTATATCTCACGCAGTGTCTGTGGGCATAGCTGAAGACACAGGGAAGCCCGTCTGCGCCAGTCCGCGCCCAGCCGTCGCCAGGAGCCTGGACCCCTGCCCCATTTACCACCGACCCTACACCTAGATTTACTTACTTTGTCTTTGAACTTAAACAAATCAGCCATATAGCAAAGACTAGAGACGGCTCAAATAGATGTCGCATAACCCCCCTCAACCTTGGAGGTCCGTTTTCATGTAACTACTGTCACTTCCAAAGTCTCAATGAAAAACTTAGGCGGGAATTCAATACTTTCCTCTAGACCAACCAGCCGACTTTAAGCCCACAGCACTCTCTCTACCGACTCCAGGTGATCAGGCCCCTCTTAGTCCCTCATATAGTGGGAGTGCCTTTCTAATCGATGTAAGATCGCTCCCCAAACATGCCACTGAAATTTGGGATTTCAGGCTCCCCTGATTTAGGTTTCCTAATAGAAAGATGGCCGAAACCCTTCTCCTCACCTTAGCTCTCTAGGAAAAGTACTGAATATTACATTTAAATAGGGATAGAAAAGTGGGCGGAGGCTTTGCGATGGTTTATGAAGCATCTCTGAAAATAGACATTACAGAGACAGTCTCAGAGGATTCTATAGAGATCTGTATCTTTAAGATGGAACTCTCACCCCAGGACTGCGGGAAAGGCGCCTTGGTATACCCGCCCCGGGGCTGCTTAAGGATTGCTCATTAAAATGAACGGAAAGGACTGCTCCTCGTGTCATCTCTTCCAAACAATTCCTTTTATTGGGAGCCTTCGACATTCATAGAGAAAGCAGTGTAAATATGGACTCTATCAATTTCCTTGAAGATATGGCGCGTCTGCGGGGCTGGAAAAGAGTCATGGAGGCCCACGCACTCCCAGGTCGTACCTAGATCTTATTCTCACTAATTCACCTCGTTTACCCTCTCACCCCCCTGCCCTGTAGTCTGGGTGGACCACACCCTGATTAAATTGAGTTAAATGTCACCAAAGTGACGCGCATGCCCACCCCTTCCTTCTGCTATACAAGAGACCATGGCACAAGATCACAGAGGAGACTTCTGCGAAGGAGTTCGTACCCCCCACCTTTGATGAACCTGGTGATATCAACGCCAGGCTGAACCAACTGCAGGACGCCATAAAGTCAGTTACTGATGCCTGGCTCCGCCCAAGAAACAGCATTCTGAGCTGCAGAGAGAAATCCAAATGCAAAAACTGGAGAAGATATGGCGAAACAGCCAGACTCAGACCGAAAAAGAAACATTTGAAAACGCGCGTGCTCTTTACCATAAAAACCTCAAGTTGGCATGGAAAGCCCATATCTAAGTCAAGCTGGTAACTCCTGAAAGGAACTCTGTAAGGTCCTGTTCACGGCGCCTAGGGCCTGTGCTAAATCAACCCTTTACTCCCTAGATTTATGTGAGAACATTTTCGACTTTTTTGAAGAAAAAGTTAACAAAATATACAATAAATTTCCCAATGATTCTGAAACATTGGTTACTTTTACCTCCCTCCCTTTAGTCTCAGGAGGATTAGACGCTGTTGTAACAAGCTTCCCGTCTTTACAGATTTCTACAGTAGAAGAGATGCTAAGAACAGCTAAGTCTGGCCCTCCCAATGACTTCATGCCAACTCGCATGTTTCCTTATTGTCTAAACACCTCGCTCCTTCCATCTGCACTGTATTCAATCTATCCTTGAGTGAGGGGAAGTACCCCTGGCCTGGAAGGCAGCGCAAGTGCTCCCGATTTGTAAAAAGGCCAATGTACCCCCAACAGAGCTATGTAACTACCCTCCCATTTCACCTCTTTCACTCACGAGCAAACTGCTTGAAAGACATGTTAATGGAAAGCTCATGGCACACCTACAATCCCCTCGCAGTCTGGTTTTAGTAAATTATTCCATCGAATCTACTCTTAAAGGGGTTACAGATTTCACCAGATTAGATGTGGACAATAACAAGACCGTATCGCTCGTGCTGCTAATCCTGTCCGCAGCCTTCGATTCTGTACCCCATCATAAGCTCCTTCAAAGACTCTATGGAACTGGAATTCAAGGGTCGGCACTTCAATGGCTCCCTAGCTTTTTGGAGCAGCGGACACAGACAGTAAATTTAGGTCCCTTTCGCTCTGGTGTTAGACCTCTCATGAAGGGGGTGACACAGGGCTCGTGCCTTAGCCCCACACTATTCAATGTATATGTGGCCCCTCTTACAAAAATTATTAGAGACCACGGGTTTACTCCCTTCTCGTATGCTGACGATACCCAGCTTCTCTTTTCATTTGACAATGAATTGGCTGCGACCACAAATCGGTTCGCAGAAGGCATGAGAGCAATTTCTGGTTGGTTTATGATAAATTGTCTCCAGCTTAATACTGATAAAAACCGAAATCTAAATCTTCGGCAACTCGCAAATGCTGTGGTACCCTGACTGGTGGCCGTCACAGTTAGGCTCTGCCCCAACTCCTGCAAAGAGTGCGAAGAACCCAGGAGTCTATTGAGATCATTCTCTGTCTATGAGAGATCAAGCAGCTTCTACTTCAGAGTTTCTTCCATCTCCTCCCTTTATCAGTACGCAAGTCCCTGATCCAAGCCTTGGTAATCAGCCGTCTTGACTACAGTAATACCCGTCTAGCAGCAGCTAACGAGACCGTACTGAACAGGCTGCAAGTGGTTCAGAATAAGACAGCGGGCTGGCCCTCAATATGCCGCCTAGAACAACTTCTCTCCCGTTACTAAGACATCTCCATTGGCTTCCTATTCGTAAAATAATTACATTAAAAATCTGCTGTGTAGTCCATAAAGCACTTAATAACAGAGGTCCTAAATATCTGGCGGAGAAACTTACACGCTATCTACCGAGCAGATCTCTGCGCTCGGGGGAGAAGGCCCTTCTTATAGCCCCTGGGTGCAACAAACTTCGCTCTGGTGGCAAACACTCTTGTATCTTTTCCCGAGATACTGGAACTTGCTTTCTATACACTTACGCAAATTTTCTGTTTCCGAAAGATCAGGAAACTCCTGAAAATGGAACTGTTTAACAATTGATTCAGCTTCCTAGTTTCCACACCTCCGCTCGCAGTGCAGAGATACCCCTTTGGGGGTGATTACTGTGCTCTAAAAGCTCTTTCATTCATTCATTCATGTTGACTCTTCACTCTTGTCTGCACCAAGACACGCAGCCTGCAATGGCAGTGTGCATGGCCTTGATGAGGGGTCCCTAGGGTGCCGCAGCCTGAAATGGCAGTGTGCATGGCCTTGATGAGGGGTCCCTAGGGTGCCGCAGCCTTCAATGGCAGTGTGCATGGCCTTGATGAGGGGTCCCTAGGGTGCCGTAGTCTGCAATGGCAGTGTGCATGGCCTTGATGAGGGGTCCCTAGGGTGCCACAGCCTGCAATGGCAGTGTGCATGGCCTTGATGAGGGGTCCCTAGGGTGCCACAGCCTGCAATGGCAGTGTGCATGGCCTTGATGAGGGGTCCCTAGGGTTCCGCAGCCTTCAATAGCAGTGTGCATGGCCTTGATGAGGGGTCCCTAGGGTGCCGCAGCCTGCAATGGCAGTGTGCATAGCCTTGATGAGGGGTCCCTAGGGTGCCGCAGCCTGCAATGGCAGTGTGCATAGCCTTGATGAGGGGTCCCTAGGGTGCCGCAGCCTGCAATGGCAGTGTGCATGGCCTTGATGAGCGGTCCCTAGGGTGCCGCAGCCTGCAATGGCAGTGTGCATGGCCTTGATGAGGGGTCCCTAGGGTTCCGCAGCCTTCAATAGCAGTGTGCATGGCCTTGATGAGGGGTCCCTAGGGTGCCGCAGCCTGCAATGGCAGTGTGCATAGCCTTGATGAGGGGTCCCTAGGGTGCCGCAGCCTGCAATGGCAGTGTGTATAGCCTTGATGAGGGGTCCCTAGGGTGCCGCAGCCTGCAATGGCAGTGTGCATGGCCTTGATGAGGGGTCCCTAGGGTGCCGCAGCCTGCAATGGCAGTGTGCATGGCCTTGATGAGGGGTCCCTAGGGTGCCGCAGCCTGCAATGGCAGTGTGCATGGCCTTGATGAGGGGTCCCTAGGGTGGCACAATTTGTGCTGCATCCCTGGAGGGCTCTCTTCAGTCCCAATGCTCTAGGTACCAGGGGTACCACTTACTAGGGACTTACAGGGGTGCTGACGTTGTGCCAATTGTGGTACAGTGTTGGGAAAGAGGTCTGGCACTGGGGACCTGGTCAGCAGGGACCCGCTGCACTTTCAGTCAAAATCATATCATGTTCCAGGAAAGAAGTGGGGGCTAACCATGCCAAAAGATGCACTTTCTTACACACAGGCATACTAGGCCTGACATGGGCTCTCCCCAAGAGTCTTTGACACATGGATAGCAGGTCTGCCGTGAGGCCTCCTGCAAGAGTCTTAGTCTGACACAGGCATACTAGGCCTGACATGGGGTCTCCCCCAAGAGTCTTTGACACACGTATAGTAAGTCTGCCGTGAGGCCTCCTGCAAGAGTCTTAGTCTGACACAAGCATACTAGGGGTACCATGGTGTCTCCCCCAAGAATCTTTGTCTGACACAGGCTGACTAGGCGTGACATGGGGCCTCCCCAATAGAAGTTGCAACTCGCCATTTTCTAATGATTGTTTATGTGTCAGAAGGGGCACCTTCCTGGAGATGAACACTCACTAATGGTGACTGTGTTGCTTGGTGATGCGTTTGCATTACCAGTTAGGATAACTTTAGCCTATTGGCTACTTTTGTAGGGATCCTTGAGGCCTGAGGAATGTCCCAGACCAGATTGGCTAATTATTGTGGGCAGAAACATGTTGGTGAGTAGCAGACAGGTCTGAGCCATTGAGCTCTTTTGACCTGCTGAGCTAAGCGTTTTAGACATACCTAGAGTCCTGACGAATAAAGGTGATAACCGAGGAACTCTGAGGTATTTTTAGAGGGTCTGAATCCTGCCCTGTCCAGCAGTTTTATGTAAGAACTCCCTCCTACTGTCAAGTCTTCGCAGAGGTCGAGTCCTCCCTGGTAGTACCATCTTACCGGGGTGGGGAGATAATGCCGATAATGAAGCATGACACCATCATGTGTGTGAGATATCCTCTTCCATTAAGGATGGCCTTCCCATTTTAATCTGACTCTCGCTTAGTATAGTGCCACGTGATGACTTCTCAGGTAATGTAGGCCGAAGTCTTCTTGAAGTATCTACGATCTCTCTTGTAGGCACCCTACTTTATGTGATTTGTGAGGTTCAAAGACATGCTTAAAATAGTGCAGCGTACATAGATGCAGTAGGTATAAAGGATAAAGTGTGATAATAACTTATTTGCATACTCCTGCGTCCCAACATATATAGTTTGTTGTCTGCATCCTGTGATCATGGGGGTGGGATGAACCCGGTTTTTGGTGCTATCCAGAACTCAAAGTGTTTGTCCATTTGTCCTAGTCATGCTGGTCTCAAGTTCAATATCTTAGACTCCTTGACGAGGAAACAGCCTCCACCTGTTCAAGCCTTTAGGAAGGGTGGGATGGTCAAAATTTGTGTAAGATGAACTTTTTTTATATAGCACGAACATGACCCTTGTGGGTATCCGAGCACTCAACAGTGTTTAATGAGATGGGTAATATAAGGAACAACATCATTATCAAGGGCAGAACAAGTTATGATAGAAGCCTCAAAAGAGACCACCACAGGTTTCAAGACATAGAAAAACCCCAACCCAACCCCCCCCAAACATAAGAATAGTTAACAAAAATACATAATAATAAAAATACATAATAATAAACAAATCGATAATAAGAACATAACGGGCGAGGGATAAGCATGTGTGTGAGTCTAAGGGGAGCGATGCCAAAGAAGGGGGAAATTTGCCGAAGGCATCTCAACAAGTAAAAGCTTCAGTGGGAGACTTGATTTCCTTGAGGTGCAGGTGAGGGATTGGAGCCCATAGTCACTCCTAGCTCCTTACGTCGGCTGACCGGGATGGTGAGGTGCTCGTTCTTGAGGCCAGATGATTGACAGGTGGTAGTTGAAGAGGTTGACTGCTTCTAGTGTTCTTTCCTTGTAGGATCTGTCCAGATAATCAGATGTGTCCTGTCCCACAGCTAGGGCGCAGTTTACAGAGCACTCTGCTTCTCCTGGGTGGGTACATTCAAGGGGGCAGTAAGAAACCCAAAGTGCACTTTGCCTACATACATTAAAGCTACTCTCCCCTCTTGTGGTGCTCCTGACTGAAGACTTACCTTTCTCCCCCCAGGCGAACTCCCAGAAGGAGTGGCTGCAGGCGCACTTCAACAGACGGGTGAGGGTGACCGGCATCATCACCCAAGGGGCCAAAGCCATGCTGACCTCCATGTATGTGAAGGAGTACACCGTCTCTGTCAGCCAGGATGGGGCAGACTGGACACCCGTTCTGCAGAATGGACAACCCAAGGTAGGTCTTTGTGGCAGCAGGCCTTGGACAGGCTGCAGGGACTGCAGGGGTGGCATATGCAATTCTTGCAGGTGTCTCAGTGGTGAGATTAGTGATATGAGGAAACGACAGCTGTGAGGAAGGAGATGCCTGCAGGAGCTACATCGATGAGGTAGGAAATACCTGCAGGAACTACAGTGATGAGGTACGAAATACCTGCAGGATCGACAGCATTGAGGTAAGTGGTACCTGAAGGAACCACATCAATGAGGTAAGAGTTACTTGCAGGAACTAGAGCGATGAGGTGAGAGGCACCTGAAGGAACCACTGTGATGAAGTAAGAGATACCTACAGGATCTACAGCAGGTAAGGTTAGAGATACTTGCATTAACTACAGCAATGTAAGAGATACCTAACCACAGCAGGGAAGTAGGAGCCACAGCAGTGAGGTGTGATTTACCTGTAAGAATCACAGTGGTGAGGTATAAGATAACTGCCGGAACCACAGCGATGAAGTAAGAGGTACCTGCAGGAACTACAGCAATGAGGTAAGAAGCATTAGTGACTTAGCAAAATTTAGCTAAATTTGCTCACAAAATGAGTCGCGAGCAATTCTAGGTTAACAATTGCTCTCACTGAATGAAGCTCCTGTTGCCGGCTTTTGCTGGCGCAGACCAGTTGTTCGGAGTACACTTGATTGAGAACTGCAGGTACTCTCCCTTTCAAATGAAATAATTGGAGGTATTGAATATCTGCCTGTTTAAAGGCAGGAGGCTCTAGCAAACACACAAGGACACAGTGTGTTAGGTGCAAGAAACACTACAGTGGGGCAGTACACCAAGGTCTCTGGTGCATTCCAACACAGGGGCACAAGCACAGTGCCACATGCACATGCTACAAAGAGACCGGATGGCAGTCCCTCAGGGCAGTAAACACGTGTGCAAGTGGTGTACTGACACTGTTGCACATAAGGTACAGGTGCCCACTCCCACTCCCATGGACACAGGAGCACATGGACATAGGAGTGGGAGGCACAGACGCTGGTAGAGTATGACATGGTCAGAGGAGTACACGGGCATGGGGTGGGCGGTACAGGTCAGGAAGTAACTCATAATGTGCCGAGGCATCTCAGTAACATGGTTAGGGGACATGGATATTAGGACAGAATGACGGGTACAAAGGGACAGTCAGACTCTGGGAGAGAAAGAACTTTACCCCTGGACAAGAAACACCCTGCCACAGGGGCATGGGGCACACTGAATGTTCGGCACGGAAACACTTTCAGCAAAACTTGGAGGCATGTTTTTTAGGATCAGGTAAACTCACACTTAAAGTACTGAAGTATAAAAATACTCAAAACCCATATCAATATGGAAAGATGATGGCTGTCAGCCTGTGAGCTCTGCTATGTCGCTACCATGTACCGCTCTCCTCGCCACCTGTGGGCTGCTATCCAGAGATCCAGCCCTGTATATCGAGGGCAGAACATGCAGCGCATTGTCTCTGATGACTGAAACTCTGACTGGTCCCATGTATGGAGTAAAAAAATGTGGCAGACTAAGGATTTGGGAGAACAAATGATCTTACATGTTATCCTCTTACACTTGTTAACATGCCTTGCCTTGCAAAATGTAATCCTACCTGCTTTAACAATAAGCTAGTTGTTCCTCAACTCTACAACTCACAGTGTTCAGCCTAATCTGCACTCGTCGCCCCCTGCGAGTGCCTTACTCAGCACCCATCTGAAGCTCCAGTTTTAGAGGCGACAGCAGTATCTCACTTCCCTCACGTTACAAGGTTTGTAAACCTTGAGCACGTGGCTACAGATAAAGACACTGTCACTAATACCTCCTCCCTGAGGGTACTTCTTCATCTCCTGCACTATAAACCATGATGGCTGATAATAGACCTCATGACTCCAGAGACATTAAGGCAGGTCACAAGGATTCAAAATTAAGAAAAAAGAGATCTAAATATTAGCTCCCAATCACGGACTCCCAAATTAAATCTAAACTTGACTCTGGTCCCACTCTAGACTTCATAATGCAAAAACTTGAAGCACTCCATGTCCTGGCACAATCCACAAAATCATGCATGGATTTAATGCAAAACAACCTTGCATGCATCGAACAAGACCTTCACACACTGGGAGGAAGAATGTCAGAAGCTGAATCACGCAAAACATTCTTGAGGATCACAAACAGAAATCATCCAAAGACCAAACTATTTTCACTGGTAAAATTGCACCCTGGGAAATATTAAATGAACTGGATGATCGACACAGAAGGGGAAATTATCACTTATTTGGCCTTCCAGAAGGCTCTGAAGAGCAAGCCTTATCCTGCTCAGCTTTTGTGAAAAAACTGGATCGCCTAAGCTCTGGAAATTAATGTTGATAGAGACTTTGAGATAACTCACACTCATAGGGTTAACCTATTCTCCCTAATACCCCTACTGCTGTGACCTGGAGAAGCGATCTACTATCGCGGAACCCTCTTCTCACTGTGACTTTTCAAACTAATATCATACGGCACACCTACGTGCGAAAGGATTGCCTGCTTCTTTTCAGCCTTAGTGCCCCGGCTACGTACACAATGGTGAGTAAGGTTCCTGATATACTAGCCTTCTTATAACTAACTCCTCACTACTTCTCTTCCTGAACACATGAAGCTAGGTTATAACAGTATACATACCTCTCAGGGGATCAATTTCTATACTTCCCGTGCTTTATATCGAGCACTAACGATGAAGACATACACATCATTCCTCTGCTCCTCATTGGGGTGACATCCTTTTTCCTCCACACTAACACATCCTTATTACTTGAGAAACAACCTCTTATTACTGCTAACTACTCCTCTCAGCTGTGCGTGAATGATGGGTCTTAATTCATAAATGTTGAATGCCATTATCGTTGGGTGTTAATCCTTACCATTTGCACTATGGTGCGTACTGATTTTCTGATCTGGAACCTCTTCAGTAGAGCTCTCCACTACAATGTTTGCTAAATCTTGTTAGGAATCTCTTTTAGATTCATTTGCCCCTCTGTTATTACCCACTATGTATCTCCCTCCTAAGAATCCATTAATGATACTTCCAGACATGTTGTTAACAATACCTGGAGCTCATTGCAATTTTCCACAAAATGTCTTCAAACATTACGACTTGAAACACTCTTTATGTGTTAGGTCTTTGTCATTGTTTATTTGGGTAAAGCTGCCATTACTCATAGTTGTTATTATCTATTTTAGTGTAGCCTTCTAGCCTCATAGTTGTTGGATTCAGCCCCTCATTGGCTCCACCGCCTAACTGCAATGTTTTGGCATCTGTGAGGAGTGTTTGGGTGAGTTATTTTTTTTGGCCCAGACTTTTAAGTTCCTTTCTCTTTCCACTGTTTCCCTTTTTACTTTCCCCTCTTTTCCCTCTCATCCTCTTCACCTCGTATCCCTTCCCTGTTTCACCCTGGTTACCTCGCCCTCACTTCATACACCCTTCCTCCAGGGTGGGCATCGCTGCACCTCTACTTTATAAGTCCCTTTACAATACCTACCACATACACTATTTCTGCCGCCCATAAATGCCTAATCTAAAGATGTATCCCTCAATGTGAGGGTTTAAACCACCCAGTGAAATGCCAGAAAACCTTGGATTACTGCCACAAGCTGAAAGGTGACATAATTCTCCTACAAGAGACAAGAGTTAGTTTTAAAGAAGTTATTTTGTTATGTAAAGGTTGGGCGAGCGGCCTGGCATGCGTCAGCCAAGAAGGATAAGAAATGGTGTAATTACTCTAATTTCGCAAACCTCCGTTCTCCACATCGTTTCATCTCAAATGGACACTGATGGTAGATGTCTACAAACCAGACTACAAAAGGATGACACAGACATTAATGTCATATTTTCCCCCAATAACTATAATCCCAAATTATGAATCCAATTTAACAAAAAGGTCTCTCTCATTCCTACCATCTCAAGAATAATTTTAGATGGAGATTTTAAGCTCCCGTTGGATGGAACTCTCAACAGAACCTCCAATTGCACCTTTAGATCAAACAAATCTCACAAAGAAATACTAAGTTTTATGCAATACACGGAGACTGAAAGAGATCAGGAGGCCAGTTAATCCTAACGGCAAAGACTTTATGTTCTTCTCCCAACCTCACAACTCCTTTTCACATATCGACTACATCCTGGTTGACGAATGCCATACCCCCAATGCCTCTAACCCAACTATTGAACCAATCCTCATTTCAGACCATGCATGCATTTTGATTTCATATGGCATTGCACACTCCGGGCCATATTCTCAAGGAGCTATCACCGAGTTAACGGCACTTTAGCGCAGTCAAAGTCGCGATAAATCTATCACCCCATTCACAAGCTGGTGCTAACAGCCCATAGCACCAGTTTACCTGCGATAGCAGCAGCAAAAAACCTCGCTACAGATGACCCCGGCAACTATCGCTAATGAGATGCAGAGTAGACATTCCTGAGAAAAAAGCCGCGACAACACCACTTCGCAACATTCTCAACGACCAGCCACATCAGCGATACAACCACAAAACAGGCAATAAGGTGCGTTAGCAGCAGGAAATTAACACCTGCTCTGACCTGGTGTAAAGTTGGACGGCATCCGGCACCAGAAAAGGGAGCCTAGCCCACAGCCACACCTAAAGAACAACAGATGCCATGGAGCTACTCATCATGCAGCTCGGAGCCCCAACAGGCCCACAACGCCCACCGCCACCACCCCCAGGCCAGCCACCACGCCCCGGCTTCCCCCCGCACCACTCCATTGGACCACCACAGAGGCAGCGCAAACACAGACCGCGGACCTTCAGAAAACACACCAGCCTCACAGACATGACACCAGGGTATGTCATTGCCCACTACAGGCTCAAAAGGACAACCAACCTCCGCATCCTGAACATCATTGCCCACAGGCTGACGGTACCAACACAGTGGATAACCAACATCCCACCTCAGACAAAGCTGCTGGCTGTGCTGCACCTGTTGGCCTCTGGTACCTTCCAAACAACAACTGCCAGAGTCGGAGAGGTCTCACAGCCAGCCCTATCAAAGTTCATCAAACCTGTCCTAGATGCCATCATCAGCTTGGTACCCCAGTACCTATACTTCCCCCACACTGCGCAGGAACAGCTGGAGACCAAGCAAGGCTTCTACGCCATAGCTGCATTCCCGCACGTATGGGGGCAATTGACTGCACACATGTCCTGCTTGTGCCCGCTGCCGACACTGCACACAACTACCGCAACAGAAAGCACACACATTCCATCAATGTGCAGGCAATAGTGGACCACCGGGGACTCTTACCAATGTTGTCGCCAGCTACCCAGGCAGTGTGCATGATTCCTACATCTTCCGACAGTCCATCATCAACCGGTGCTTCCAGGATGGCACCTATGGAAATGCTCTGCTCGTTGGTAAGTACCAAATGAACACACCACACACCTCAACTCCAGAATCGTGCAACTCACAACTCTGGGAATGCACACGTTACAAACTCACAAACAACATGCCCACCTACCAGACACAACAGCACAACTTACTGTGGTAACCTGGGCTAGCCATGCACACAAGCCATCAACGGCATGGCACCTCAGCCACGCAATAGCAGAATGCGGGGAGAGGTGGGAACCAGGCATGTGCGAAGGAGGCAAGTGACCCATTAATAAGCATGTACACAATGCCAAGTGTGGCGTGGATGTGCTGGCCAGACTTCATAATGCAGACCACACACATATCCATGTCGACACACACCCCTGGTGTATGGAGTGTAGTGGACAGTGGACACAACCATGTCACCGCAGCCAGTGGGGTAGATCGTGGAAATGTAGCTTGTTACGGGCCCCCTATAAGTGTGAGTGGAGTGGGCTGGCCCACCGTATGCCAGGCCAGCGTAGGGGTGTGAATAAAAAGCATGTAGCTCTGGGCATGGGCCTCTTCTGGAATGCCCAACGTCTCTGCCAGGGCGGCGCCTCTCGCCCCGCCACGAGGCCAACACCGTTGCCATGAGCGGTGTTGCCTGTGATCCTGTGGGCCTGATGCACCCCAGGCAGCTGGTTCCCGAACCAGTCTTGCCCTCCCCTGAGCACCCAGCCCTCAATGCCCAGCTGCCAACACTGGCGTGTGTCGAAGAGGGCCCACCACGTGCCGGTGTAAGCTCCAAGCCTGAGGCCTGTGACCTTGGCATCCTCCTCAGACCATAATTACAACGGAAGTGGTATTTGGTTACAATAGGGAAGGCGCTCCTGGATAATTTCACTCCAAATATCTTATTGGGATGAGTGTTAGGTGTGGTGCTAAAAGGGGAGAAGAGAACCACCAACTCTTCTAACACGACTGTGGCAAAAGCTACAGTCAACACACAGATACAAAACCCTTAGCACACAACAACAATAATAGCATAATATTCTTTATATCAGGAATACGACAGCAGCAATTTTGAAAGACTTTTCTGATGCGAGACTTGTTCTTATCGGTTTTCTTGTAGGTCCTTTTTAATATAATCCGAACCGTGATTCGGTAGATAAGCCAATGCCAAATGTCAACACGTGTTTCGTCGCCTTTTCAAATTAACATGCGACTTTTTCAAGGCTAAAAAAACATAATGAATCACAGTAAATATTCAATAACAATAGTCCTAATCATCAATTAAGATACCAAGCAGCATAGTTCCTCCACCGTGTTCAAATACAGTAGTGCGACCGAACAAGTCTGGTTGAGCAAAACCAATGTGAGCAGAAAGGCTACGCAGAAAAACAGCGAGTAAATAATGTAGATTAAAGAAAGAAATCTTAAAAGGACGAGGACAAATAGTAGGTCCCAGAGAAATTGAAGTCAGTCACCACTAAACTGTGTGCGGTGACAATCATAGCAACAAGATTCTAAATATCACCGACAACGTGAGTGCCCTGCCACCCACGCGTGTAAACAATTCCAAATTACACCAACCTGTATTGGCTTCAAATCAAAACGCTGTGGGGTAAGACAAACATCAACTGTATCAGTAATCAGGTTCCAATTCGAATTAACTACCACCTCTATGTAATGGTCTAAGTAGAAGACTAAGAGAAAATTTACATGACGTGTGGTGATAATTCCAACCCACACGATCCTGCGGCGTGAGTAGTCAAGCTAAAGTAGATATGGGTACGGTATGCAGTCATCTAACACGTAGGTAACTGTAAGAGAATAATCCCAAGCTAGAGATGAATCTGGAGTCAAAGAAAGTCTATGAAAGCTCGACTATCGATAAAGAAACTATCTTTAATAAAAATGTAAAAACATAATAACGCAAAGGTGGATGTACCCACTACAGCGAATAACCGTAAGGGTCAGTGTTCGCAGACATACTAACAAATAATCAGAGGTGCTTCCTCCCACCCTAATTGTTGGATCATAAACTATCTGTGTCCAACAGCGTGACGCTCAATCAAAGGTGACAGATACCGCTAACTGGAGAGGATCGTGAGGTAGTTAACATAAAAATCACCACAGCCGTATCTGTACAATATAACTCTGATAACTATGTACCAAGTGCCACTGCACTGCTCTATTGATAGATCGATGTTGTGATCTACATTCGTTACTGGTGAAAAACGAACTTGACAAGCTTCGAGAAGTGTAAACAAGAGTTCTTACCGCGTCCTCATCTGTAAAGGAAGTAACAATCTCACGCCGAATCCCTCGAGTGCGAGGCTGCTTCTATCGTATCCTAGTATATTTAAAACGTCGTGAGGAAATCACGTGTCCAACATATCCGGTATATTGACACTAACACTAACAGTGCCATCTTGGAACATGTTTGTCTGATCTAAAAGTGAGTTGCTACTTATCCAAACTGGTAAATGAAAATACCGCCAGCGTCACTACTCGTCAGATCTGGATGTATACAGTTAACTACGTCTGTCTGCCACATAAAGTATCACAAAATCCACAAGGGTCAATACAAAATAAAAATAATCATAAAGTGTGTGCGCTACAATAGAAGTAGCACATTATAAGATAATTGAGGGAGAGACCGCACAAACTAACCCGTTCAGGCCAAGAATACGCCATAGTCTAATCTTAAATGTATAAATAATAGGAATTACAGAAGTATATAGATTAGAAGCGTGACCAGTAGTAATCATCTGTAACATTAGGTCAATATTCCAAATACAGTGCTTATATTGCTACCATTATTGTCACTGCACATCTCTAAAGGAGACCAAGAAAAAAAGGGCCGAAGATTGCAGGCCCACATGAAAACAGAGAAAATAAGTGACGTGCCCCCTATGGTTAATACACTGTATAATATAAAATGTCATACTTATAAGATTATGTAGCCATTATCTGTCCAAATGTCTAAATATATATACAAACTGACACATCATAGATCAATATTTAAGTGTCAGCCCGTAAACAGTAATGCCAACAGCATTTGAAACCTAATGGAGAAAGAGAAAACAGTTGCCTCCATATAAATTTGCATATTTCATCAACGGTCCTATACAACAACAGTTGAAAATTTCTATGTATGCTGACAAACTGTACATTAAGCGCATATTATTTAGTCTGAATATCATATTGATTATTTTTCAGTAAACATAGTTTCACAGTTGTGCAA
Source organism: Triturus cristatus (assembly GCF_964204655.1). Taxonomy (NCBI): domain Eukaryota; kingdom Metazoa; phylum Chordata; class Amphibia; order Caudata; family Salamandridae; genus Triturus; species Triturus cristatus. Next base: position 42,183,844 of record NC_140593.1, read on the forward strand.
ATGAGTTGTTACTGCTCAAAGGTCACAGGTCTATTAGTCACATCTCATTTGGTACCTAGGAAATAATGCAACTCTTGGTCAATGTTAAGACCCAGCTCAGTAGCACGTAATCTCAGGATCCAAGTCGCTTCATTCCGTCGCAACTGTAGTTCCCGATTACCACCCCTTGGGTTTCTGGGTGTTTGCTCAATTCCATAAATACTGAAGTCTTTGTTTTTGCCCTGTGAGCTGCATTGATCAATGTGTGCTGCTATAGGGTATCTGATGTCACACAATTTGACAGCTCTTATGTGTTCACTCATTCTCTCTCTCAGTGTGCGGATGGTGCTACCTACATATTTTCTTTTGCATATGCATTCTATAACGTACACCACATAAGTACTGGTGCAGTTAATGCTGTCACATATTTTGTACTGTTTGTCTCCTGGTCCCTCAAATTCTTTCTTATCACTGTGTGCCCATTTACACGCTACACAGTGTCCACATTTGTGGAAACCCACACTTTCAAGGGTCAGCCAGTCCCTAATTTTGGCCTGAGTTCTGTAGCTCGGGCTCAGTATGTTTCTGAGGCACACACCTCTTCTGTATGTGATGTCTGATCTTGATTTTATGAAATCATTAAGGGAGACATCTCCTTTCAAGATGTGCCAATGTTTATTAAGGCTCTTGATAAGTACCTTAGATAGTGTGCTGTAGTTAGTCACCAACCTAATCTTATCGTCTTTGTTATTTGTGATGAGTTTAGTGCTTTATTTCAGGGTTTCATGTCTCTTGATTTAGCTAATGTGAGAGATCTAGCTGATGTTAATATTTGCTTGTCATAACCTCTTCTGCTAAAGCGTGTCATCATGTCATTAGCACAAGCTTCAAATTCGGGATCAAAACTGCAATTTCTTCTAGCTCTAATTAGCTCACCATAGGGAATAGCTTTTATTTGATGAGATGGGTGAGCACTCGAGGCATGCTGTAGTCTTCCGAAATAATCGGCTGTGAATTTTATTCTCTCTGATGTAAAGTTTGGTGTCAAGGAAGGAGATTTTTTCTTTACTGATGTCAAATGTGAATTTAATGTCAAACTCATTTTCATTGAGGTGTCTTATGAATTCCTTAAGTTTCCTATTGTCTCCTGTCCAAATCATTATGCAGTCATCAATATAGCGTCCCCAATACAAGATGGAGTCATTCCATTGGTTACCCAGTAGGCCCCAAATCCACACCTCCTCCAGCCAACCCATGAAAAGATTGGCATACGAAGGTGAGAATCTGGAGCCCATGGCAATGCCCTGTTTTTGTCTATACCATTGGTCTTTGAAAATAAAGACATTATTGTCCAGTATAAGTTCAATCATACTGATAATCATTTCAGTATGATCCCATGTACTAGCCAACCTGCTACTAAGCATCTTTCTTATAGCTCTCAGTCCGCATTCCCTCTTGATACTAGTGTATAACGCTGTGACATCTAAGGTGACAAGTATCATGTAGTCCTCCCAAACTATATCAGAAAGTATCCCTAGTGTATGTTTGGTGTCACGAATATAAGAAGGTAGATTGTGAACCAGCGGTTTCAGGTAAATGTCCACAAATTCCGACAGTCTCTCAGTAGGTCCATCATTCCCCGAGATGATCGGTCTCCCCGGTGGGAATGAGAGATTCTTATGCACTTTTGGGAGTGTATAGATGCAAGGGTATCTGGGTCGAAAAACTTTCACATAGCTCATCTCATCCTCAGACCATCACAGCCTCCGCGACACAGGCCCGCAGTACTCCTTTCTCGTTGACGTACTCCACCGGCATACACAGCGGACTAGTAGGTCACACATTTGGAACTGAGTCATGCCCTCCACATGGCAGAGTCCATGTCATTGTACAGGCCTCATCGCATACTGCATCCCCTTCCAGCTCTGAGTGTGTCCTGAAATTCATGGTCAATATCTGTCTGCACGTCTGTGGCGTCTGGGCCCAAGGGCTGGAGGTTGTCTTCCTCTACATGTAGCTGATACTGACAAGGTGGAAAAGTGGAGTCTGTAGCATTCAACTCCGCAATTTGCCTGTTCCTGCTTGCTTCTGCCCTCTGAATCATGCCCTGGAGGGACACCTTCCACTGTCCACCGCAAACCTCCGCGACATTCCCCTTGGACATGGACGAGTACACGCTCAGCTCGCGTGGCCCTACCTCAGTGCACCGCAAGTCACCGTCCCGTGGCGGTGTGCCTGTGCCGGCCACTGTGCATCCGGGGCCACAAACTCTGTGCTACTCAAGTCATGGACCCATGATGCCCGTACCTTATACTGCTGATTGTCTGCTCACTGTTGTGGTTTTTGCCAGCACCAACCAACCCCTGAGTGGTGGCTTACCCTACCTAACACCCATCCAGCACAGGTGTCACCGGAGATGTGACCCTGGCAATAAAAGGGGGCGGGCGCACGTGCCCGTAGCCAGTCCCAGAAACTCACTCAGTGTGTCCGTGTGGTCTTTATATATGCATGTGGGACCGGGGCCATTCCACAGTACTGTGTACAGCGTGCGCAACCATGTCACTGCAGGCAGTGGTGCAGACCTGGGACATGTAACTGTGTAGTATCTTCATGTGAGCGTAAGCAGGGTGGACAGGCGTACACCAGTACTGCGTAGGGGTGTGGCTCCTCCACACGTGGATTTGTGTGTGGTTCAGTGTGGGCCTTGCCAAGGATGTGGCTGATGCGTGTGCTGTAGTGTCTGCGCCACCTGTCACGCAATCGACAATGTTGCCATGTGGCATGCCCCCAGTGTGCGTGGTCGGCCGAAGGGGTACATGGGGAGGGCATGCCCGCTCGGGGTCAGGGATCACACATGCCAACTGTTGTGTGTGTCGCTATTAGCGCAGCATGAGCCAAAGATGTACCCTCAAAGGCATGTCGAGTTCAGCCAGGCAGGTGCTCTACATCTGTGTCAGCACTGTCCTTGCAATGAGCCTACACACATGGGCCCGCCACATTCTGTGCAGCATCATCACTGTGTCGTAGTCAGGCTTCTGGACATGCGCAGACAGGCATGTCAATTGTGTGCCGTACGGGTGCATGTGATGTAATCGCGCTGCACACACTAGTGAATGTGCTCGGGGGCGAGATGCAGCAGTGAGGCTACGTAGTACACAGTGATGCAGCTCATTTGCAACACGCAGTACATGTCATACAGGAATCACTAAGTCACACATATCACACACCAATGAACCAGTGAGCCTGCCAACACATCATGCAGATGTAGTCGTGACTCATGTCTGCACTGTCACAGGTGACCAAGGATATGCACTCTGCGCTTGGATGATGACACCCCTCCGAGCCCCGAACACACAGCCCCAGCGGCAGCACAATTTGGCCCACAAACGCACCAGGGGCATCGTCGAACGCACATTTTGCCTTATTGAAGACACATTTTAGGTGCCTGGATGTCACAGGTGGTAAGCTCCTGTACAGCCCAGACCTCGTGTGCAAGATGATCGTTGCATGTTGTGTGTTGCACAACATATGTGTACGCAGCAAAGCCCCATGGATACGAGTGCCAGATGCACCGGACGATGATGATGGAGATGAGGCAGGTGGATCACACCCCACTGCATCCGCAGCAGGTATAGCCCGTAGGGACTACATCATTGATACATTTCTTCTCTGGTTGACATCACATTGTGTGGGTCCTTCGCAGTAATGGCACAGTACGTTGACTGCCACAGGCACTGCATGTGCTAATAAAAGCATTCCGATACACATTCCCTGCATGCACGTCACTCATCTGTACAGGCACTTCACTCAGACAAGTGTGAGTGCGAATCAAGAATCAAGATGAGAGGGCTAGTATGAGTATGGACAATACCTATACAATATGAAGGGTTGTTGATAAAGGAGAAAGTAAACTCCCATTCCAGCTCAGAAAGTGAATAGAATTGAGTGCCGAGCAGATCAGGTCCTTTTAGATGTTTGATTACTGTGAGTGGAGGGCGACCTGATCTGATTCCCTCTGTAGCTCCTTGCTGTGTAGAGGTCTACAGGTGACAACAGGGATTCTTTTGTGCTCTGTGCCGCCAGGATGCAGGAATGCCCCCTGTGACTCAAGTCCCACGACATGGGCAACATGTGCGTAAGGGGGAGTCACTGCCCCTACATTAGTCTGTGCTTCCGTTTTTGTTTGGTCATGGACATGGCGCATCGGTGTGCAGGGGGTGTTGTTTGTCCCTCTGCAATGTGAGGGGGAGATGCGGTTTTACAGTGTGTACCATGTTTGTTTCCACTTTGGCGCAGGTTACATACTGAATGCATGTCTATGTGCATTGTGGCTGTTTGTGGGGAAATGCCTATCTGATTTGGACAATGGCCATTTGTTCTGCATCACAGCTGTGGGGTTGTGCTCGCAGGTTGTCATCTCACCATTTGTTTACTCTGCTTTTATGTTGCATTTTCCCGCCAGACGTGTGGGATTTGCAGGCCGGTTGCTGGTTTTCAGTGCTTTTTGTACAGCGATTGGCCTCATCGCAGGATTTATTGAGTTTGTGTTTCGCATTTTTGCAGCATGGCGTTGATTTTATCGTGGCCATTTGACGCATTGTCTGGTGACTATCGCATGGTACCGCCGTGTTGTGAATACCTGGATAACACGGCATAAATTTCCCACGATGGACTGCGATGTTGAGGGTTGCGTTAAGTAATGTTTGCGATGGTTATCACACGTTCTTGAGAATACACCCCTCCGTCCCTAAACGGAAATCATGGAGAATGAACAACCTTGTAACTGAAGATCCCAATCTCACTGAAGCAGTGAAACAAGAAATCTTACACTGTTTAGACCATAATATGGACTCTGGCTTAAATCCCTAAATCATTTGATATGCCCTTAAAGCCACTATTAAAGGCCACATGATCAAACTTATGTCAAGGAAGAACAAAGTAGATAATTCAAAACTAGAGAAGTTAGAACATAACTTCAAGAAATGGAAAGAAACTAAAAACAAACCAGATGAAAAAACACAAACCCCTTACTTGAAAACACCAAAATATGAATGAAGCAAAATCATAAGCAATAAAGTCCAATTCTTTGTCAATCAAATTTTTTAATCACATTTTGTTGTCGTACCAAATCTGGAAAAGTACTAGGAACTTTCCTCAAACAAAACTAACTACCCCCAAAAATAACATCCATTATCAACAGTCAAGGGATACCATCCACTAAAGAAGACATTTTTGCGTCCTTCGAACACTTCTATCTGAACGCTTACTCTAGAAGTAACCCCACTCTCTACGAAGTGCGTTTACAATATCTCAATAACCTACCCATACCCAAACTAGACGATAAAACCAAAGACTCTCTAGACAAACCAATTTCTCAACAAGAAATAGAAAAGGCCATAAAGTCTCTCCAGGCAGGGAAAGCCCCAGGTCCTGATGGGTTCACAGCCAGCTTCTACCACACATGGGGCCCAAATCTAATTTGCTCCCTCAAAGACCTTTTTACCCGCTACGTTAACTCTGGTTTAGTTAAAGGCAGGTCTTCTGATGCATCCTTAATTGTCATCCCGTAAGACAGAAAAGATCTCCCTGACCCCAAACCTTACTGCCCTATCGCCCTTATAAATACAGATTGGAAAATATATGCCAATATTCTAACCCTTAGACTTGTACCTACTGTTAAATCAATCATACACCCTTCTCAAGCCGGTTTCATGAAGGGCAGAGTCAGCTCTGACAACATTAGAACATTTAGCCACGCTATCGAGAAAGCACCCCCCTTCACCAACATTGATTGTGCTATCGCACTAGATGTGGGAAAAAGCCTTTGGTAATGTCTCATGATCCTTCTCAAATGCAGCCCTAACACTTTCAACATCGGCTCATTCCGTATAAAAATAGCACTTTCTCTATACGACGAGCCCATAGCCAGAATTAACATTAACAGGCCTCTTTCCAACAGATTCAATCTCTACCAAGGCACAAGTCAGGGTTGCCCCCTCTCTCCACTACTCTTTCTCATATGTAATGAACCCCTTCTCATTAGGATAAGAGAAAATACTAAGCGACCAAGATTCCTCTTTGTCGCCAGCCCCAAAACGTTGTGGCATTTGCAGACAACATACTGATATTCACAGACCAGGCAGAAACGGCCTTTCCAAAGATGTTGACGATTAATGATTACGCTATAGTATCTGGCTAAGCTCTGCATGAGGAGAAAACAGATTTTTTTTCTAAAACTCTATAGCGTAGAATGAAAAAGTAAGTCAGACTACGGTTAAATACCTCCTAGAAAGATGGGTGGTTAGATTCTTTATTTGGTGGAATCGATTGAGTCCATCAGGAAGATGAAGATCTCTCTTCTTAGTAATCTCCTCATAAGTATGTCTCCTCTCCCTCTATCGGATGATCTCTTCAAAAGGATTGACCTTCTCCTCAATTACTTTCTTTGTCTCGATAAAAAATGGAGAATTGCCCTAAAACAAACTAAGATTCCTTCTTTCATCTCTTTTCTCACCTCCTGATTTGTTTTTGTTCTGTTTGGTACTTCAGTAACCAAGCTGGGTGTTTCTCAAGGTATATTTATGATGACCGTTTTATGTTCTATGATTACTCCAAGGCTACTCATTTGTACGTCATTTGTTTATTCTAGATCCCACTTTGCAATACCTGCTCCTTTTTGTTAATCACAAATTTCTAATAAGAATTGCTATAAAATTTTAAAAAAATATCAATATAAAATAATCAACCTGCTACGAAATAAAGGTAATCAATCCTAGCCTAAACACCTAGGGAGGATCCCTTTCACGCGGCGCTTTCCTGGGCTCCTAGGGCAGCCGGTGGTTACCGCTTAGTGTTCTGTGTGTAGTAGTGATAGACGGTTGTGTACCAACAATACTGCTGCACAACAAGTGCACACAAGAAAAGGGCTTTGACTTACAGATAAAAAAGGAGCAGTCTATAATTTGACCTACAGAAAACCCTGCTCCGGCCAAGACCTGACACCCAACGTTTTTCTAACCTTTAGGCGCTAGATTTTCTGTACCATTGGCCATCCTGTGGGTCTACACTCTGGTGAACCAGGAAGCTTCAGGACAAGTCTGGTCTTTTCTTGCAGTGTTGAGGTTCTAGATGGTGGCGGGACAGAGGTGTCATACACAAATAACAAAATGTAGCAAGCAACCTTACTCTGATTGCCTGACTCTACTTCGATGGCTCCTGGCTTCAGGTCAGGCAGGGCCCAATTGGCTACTGTTGGTATGTAATGGCCAGCCGCAGACGAAGAAAGAGTGGAGGGACCATCATTAGAGCACCGGAAGCGTGCTGCAAGCACAGTAAAGATGACAGAATCCCCTGGACAGCAGCGAAGTGTGTGCTGCCTTGTCCCCGTGGGGGATCCTGGACAGCAGCAAAGTGTGTGCTGCCATGGCCACCTGGGCTATCCCAGGGAGCAGCAAAGTGTGTGCTTCCTTGTCCCCGTGAGGATCCTGAACAGCAGCGAAGTGTGTGCTGCCTTGTCCCCACGGGGATCCTGGACAGCAGCGAAGTGTGTGCTGCCTTGTCCCCGTGGGGATCCTGGACAGCAGCAAAGTGTGTGCTGCCATGGCCACCTGGGCTATCCCAGGGAGCAGCAAAGTGTGTGCTGCCTTGTCCCCGTGAGGATCCTGGACAGCAGTGAAGTGTGTGCTGCCTTTTCCCCGTGGGGATACTGGACAGCAGCGAAGTGTGTGCTGCCTTGTCCCCATGGGGATCCTGGACAGCAGTGAAGTGTGTGTTGCCTTGTCCCCGTAGGGGATCCTGGATAGCAGCAAAGTGTGTGCTCCCTTGTCCCCGTAGGGGACCCTGGACAGCAGCAAAGTGTGTGCTGCCATGGCCACCTGGGCTATCCCAGGGAGCAGCGAAGTGTGTGCTGCCTTGTCCCCCTGGAGGACCCTGGACAGCAGCGAAGTGTGTGCTGCCTTGTCCCCACGGGGATCCTGGACAGCAGCGAAGTGTGTGCTGCCTTGTCCCCGTGGAAGGTCCTGGACAGCAGCGAGGTGTGTGCTGCCTTGTCCCCGCGGGGATCTGGGACAGCAGTGAAGTGTATGCTGCCATCTCCCCCTGAAGGATTCTGGACAGCAGCGAAGTGTATGCTGCCTTGTCCCCTGGAGGTTCCTGGACTGCAGACAAGTGTGTGCTGCCTTGTCCCCTGAAGGATCCTGGACAGCAGCGAAGTGTGGGCTGCCTTGTCCCGGTGGGGGATCCTGGACAGCAGCGAAGTGTGTGCTGCCATGACCCCCTGGAGGATCCTGGACAGCTGCCGAGGGTGTGCTGCCTTGTCCCCCTGGAGGATCCTGGATAGCAGCAAAGTGTGTGCTGCCATGGCCACCTGGCCTATCCCAGGGAGCAGCGAAGTGTGTGCTGCCTTGTCCCCCTGGAGGTTAGTGGACAGCAGCGAAGTGTGTGCTGCCTTGTCCCTGTGAAAGATCCTGGAATGCAGTTAAGTGCATGCTGTCATGTCCCCGTGGAAGATCCTGGACAGCAGTGAACTGTGTGCTGCCATTGGCAGCCAGGCTATCCTAGGGAGCAGCGAAGTGTGTGCTGCCTTGTTCCCCTGGAGGATCCTGGACAGCTGTGAAGTGTGTGCTGCCTTGTCCCCCTGTAGGATCCTGGACAGCTACGAAGTGTGTGCTGCCTTGTCCCCGTGGGGGATCCTGGGCAGCAGCGAAATATGTGCTGCCTTGTCCCCCTGGAGGATCCTGGACAGCAGCGAAGTGTGTGCTGCCTTGTCCCCCTGGAGGATCCTGGACAGCAGCAGAGTGTGTGCTGCCTTGTCCCCCTGGAGCATCCGGGACGGCGGCGAAGTGTGTGCTGCCTTGTCCCCCCGGAGTATCCTGAACAGCAGCGGTGTGTGCTGCCTTGTCCCCTGGAGGATCCTGGACTGCAGCGAAGTGTGTGCTGCCTTCTCCCCCTGGAGGATCCTGGACAGCAGCGAAGTGTGTGATGCCTTGTCCTGCTGGAGGATCCTGGACAGCAGTGAAGTGTGTGCTGCTATGGCCACCTGAAGGATCCTGGACAGCAGTCAATCAATCAATCAATCAGAACATTTATAGAGCGCGCTGCTCGCCTGTGAGGGTCTCAAGGCGCTGCGAGGGAGGGGATGCTGCTGCTGCTCGAAAGCCAGGTCTTGAGGTGTTTCCTGAAGGTGAGATGGTCCTGGGTCATTCGTAGGTGTGCGGGGAGGGAGTTCCATGTTTTGGCTGCCAGGTAGGAGAACGATCTTCCCCCGGCGGTGGTTCTGCGAATCCATGGGACGTGGCGAGGGCGAGGCTGGCGGAGCGGAGCTGGCGGGTGGGAGTGTAGAACGAGCGGTTGTTGAGGTATTTGGGGCCCATGTCGTGGAGCGCTTTGTGTGCGTGGGTGAGGAGCCTGAATGTGATCCTCTTGTTGACGGGGAGCCAGTGTAGGTTTCTCAGGTGGGCAGATATGTGGCTGTGGCGAGGGATGTCGAGGATGAGTCGTGCGGAGGCGTTCTGTATGCGTTGTAGTCGTTTCTGAAGTTTGGTGGTGGTTCCTGCGTATAGGGCGTTTCCGTAGTCCAGTCGGCTGGTGACGAGGGCCTGGGTGACCGTCTTTCTGGTTTCGGTGGGTATCCATCGGAAGATCTTTCGGCGCATGCGCAGGGTGTTGAAGCATGATGACGAGACGGCGTTGACTTGCTTGGTCATCGTGAGGGAGCAGTCCAGGATGAATCCCAGGTTTCGTGCGTGGTCCGAGGGTGTTGGCGCGGAGCCCAGTGCTGAGGGCCACCAGGAGTCGTCCCAGGCGGATGGGGATTGTTCGAGGATGAGGACCTCCGTCTTGCCTGAGTTCAGCTTCAGGCGGCTGAGCTTCATCCATTCTGCGACGTCTCTCATTCCTTCCTGTAGGTTGGTTTTGGCGGTGGCTGGGTCTTTGGTGAGGGAGAGTATCAGCTGGGTGTCGTCGGCGTAGGAGATGATGTTGATGTTGTGTTTGCGTGCGATGGCGGCGAGGGGGCTCATGTAGATATTGAAGAGGGTTGGGCTGAGCGAGGAGCCTTGGGGTACGCCGCAGATGATCTCAGTGGCTTCTGAGCGAAAGGGAGGGAGGCGGACTCTCTGGGTTCTGTCGGAGAGGAATGAGGTGATCCAGTCCAGGGCCTTTCCTTGGATCCCAGTGTTGAAGAGGCGGGTTATTAGGGTGCGATGGCATACGGTATCGAAGGCTGCTGAGAGGTCCAGGAGGATGAGGGCGGTTGTTTCTCCGTTGTCCATCAGGGTCCTGATGTTGTCGGTGGCCGCGATGAGGGCAGTCTCGGTGCTGTGGTTGGCTCGAAATCCGGACTGGGATGGGTCGAGCGAGTCGCTTTCTTCGAGGAAAGCAGTCAGCTGCTTATTGGTGGTTTTCTCGATGACTTTGGCCGGGAAGGGAAGAAGAGAGATGGGGCGGAAGTTCTTGAGGTCTTTGAGGTCCGCTGTGGGTGTCTTCAGGAGGGCGTTGATTTCTGCGTGCTTCCAGCTCTCAGGGAAGGCGGCTGACGCGAACGAGATGTTTATGACGTTCCGGAGATGGGGTGCGATGATGGTGCCGGCTTTGTTGAAGATGTGATGGGGGCATGGGTCCGAGGGGGAGCCGGAGTGGATGGAGTTCATGATGTTGGTGGTGTCTTCAGTGCTGATGGGTGTCCAGGCGCTGAGGGTGGTGGTGGGGGTCGCTGGTTCGGTGACTGGAGGTGGAGTCTGGGGTCCGAAGCTGTCGTGTATATCTGCGATCTTTCGGTGGAAGAATGTGGCAAGGGAGTTGCAGAGTTCTTGTGATGGTGTGATGTCGTTGTTGCTGGTGCTGGGGTTGGAGAGCTCTTTGGCGATGGTGAAGAGTTCCTTGCTGTTGTGGGTGTTGTTGTCTAGTCGCTCTTTGAATGATGTCCTTTTGGTGGTGCGGATCAGCTGGTGGTGTTCGCGGGTGGCGTTCTTGAAGGCTGTCATGTTTTCTGTAGTTCGATCGTGGTGCCAGGTTTTTTCGAGTGTTCGGCAGGTTTTCTTTGAGTTGAGTACAGTGAAGTGTGTGGTGCCTTGTCCCCATGGGGAACCTGGACAGCAGCGAATTGTGTGCTACCTTGTCCCCCTGGAGTATCCTGGGCAGCTGCTAAGTGTGTGCTGCCTTGTCCCCGGGGGCGATGCTGGACAACAGTGAAGTGTGTGCTGCCTTCTCCCCCTGGAGGATCCTGGACAGCAGTGAAGTGTGTGCTGCCCTGTCCTGCCGGAGGATCCTGGACAGCAGTGAAGTGTGCTGCTGTGGCCACCTGAAGGATCCTGGACAGCAGTGAAGTGTGTGTTGCCTTGTCCCCCTGGAGGATCCTGGACAGCAGCGAAGTGTGTACTCCCTTGTCCCCATAGGGGATCCTGGACAGCAGCAAAGTGTGTGCTGCCATGACCACCTGGGCTATCCTAGGGAGCAGCGAAGTGTGTGCTGCCTTGTCCCCGTGGGGATCCTGGACAGCAGCGAATTGTTTGCTGCCTTGTCCCCCTGGAGGATCCTGGGCAGCTGCTAAGTGTGTGCTGCATTGTCCCCGTGGGGGATGCTGGAGATCAGTGAAGTGTGTGCTGCCTTCTCCCCCTGGACGATCCTGGACAGCAGCAAAGTGTGTGCTGCCTGGTCCTGCTGGAGGATCCTGGACAGCAGTGAAGTGTGTGCTGCTATGGCCACATGAAGGGTCCTAGACAGCAGTGAAGTGTGTGCTGCCTTGTCCCCGTGGGGGATCCTGGACAGCGACAAAGTGTATGCTGCCTTGTCCCCTGAAGGACCCTGGACAGCAGTGAAGTGTGTCCTCCTTGTCCCCCTGGAGGATCCTGGACAGCAGCAGAGTGTGTGCTACCTTGTCCCCCTGGGGGATCCTAGACAGCAGAGAAGTGTGTGCTGCCTTGTCCCCATGAAGTATCCTGGACAAAAGTGAAGTGTGCGCTACCAGTTCCACTCTAGGGGATCCTGGACAGCAGGGAAGTGTGGGCTGCCATGGCCACCTGAAGGATCCTGGACAGCAGCGAAGTGTGTGCTGTCTTGTCCCCGAGGGGGATCCTGGACAGCAGTGAAGTGGGGGCTGCCTTGGCCACCTGAAGGATCCTGGACAGCAGTGAAGTGTGTGCTCCCTTGTCCCCGTGGGGGATCCTGGACAGCAGTGAAGTGTGTGCTGCCTTGTCCCCCTGGAGGATCCTGGACAGCAGCGCAGTGTGTGCTGCCTTGTCCCCCTGGAGGATCCTGGACAGCAGCAGAGTGTGTGCTGCCTTGTTTCCCTGGAGGATCCTGGAAAGCAGAGAAGTGTGTGCTGCCTTGTCCCCCTGGGGGATCCTAGACAGCAGAGAAGTGTGTGCTGCCTTGTCCCCCTGGGGGATCCTAGACAGCAGAGAAGTGTGTGCTGCCTTGTCCCCATGAAGTATCCTGGACAACAGTGAAGTGTGCGCTACCAGTTCCACTCTAGGGGATCCTGGACAGCAGGGAAGTGTGGGCTGCCTTGGCCACCTGAAGGATCCTGGACAGCAGTGAAGTGTGTGCTGCCTTGTCCCCCTGGAGGATCCTGGACAGCAGTGAAGTGTGGGCTGCCCTGGCCACCTGAAGGATCCTGGACAGCAGTGAAATGTGTGCTGCCTTGTCCCCGTGGGGGATCCTGGACAGCAGTGAAGTGTGTGCTACCTTGTCCCCCTGGAGGATCCTGGACAGCAGTGAAGCGTGTGCTGCCTTGTCCCCGTGGGGGATCCTGGACAGCAGTGAAGCGTGTGCTGCCTTGTCCCTGTGGGGATCCTGGACAGCAGCGAAGTGTGCGCTACCTATCAACTCTAAGGATTCTGGACAGCATGGAAGTGCCTGCTTGTCATGTCCACACACATATGACACTTTCACAAGTTCAACACATAAGATGGAGAATGAACCCTATATAGTAATTATAAGGAAGAAAATGGACTGTTTGATTGGCCAGTAGGGAGATAGCTAGCCCCCAGGCCTACAGATAAAAAGGACCGTGCCTCTGGACTACACACTCACTAGTATTCCTCCCTGTCACCTTCCTGGAGTGAGTGATAGTCAGGGTCACTGGCTTCGGGTGTGCGGCAGGTGCTGCAGCACCCACAGGCCTGCAGGCAATTCAGAAAGATAATGGAAGACACCGAGGCCTTTCAATCACAATCTTCTTTTCACAGCAGCTTTAGCTCTAGTTCAATCGCAGAGAAGAGTCAGTGGCACTTACTGTGAGCCCAGAAAACCAAGTGCTGCTCGTCACATCTACGTTTACATTATGCGACTTTGAAGAGATGGCGTTGCTAACTTTGAGTGTCTGACAGAATATCGTACTATACAAATATCGAGTCAAAAATAACGATGAGAAAAATATAATCTACCTATACTTAGAATGGCAAGTATGAAAATATCAGAACAAAATGATCGTTGACACAAATATTGTTAAATATAATACAAAAATATCAATTTTCATCATATATATAAATGTTATACAATAGTAAATCTAAAAATATTTTAACATAACATTAATATAATGTAAAATAAATAATGTCAAATGTTTGAAAATATATAAATATACACTCATATAAAAACAAACACACATATATATATATCAAGATCAAGGCCGCTTGGACGGCCGAAACGCGTCCTGACATATGAGGAGTAAGAAATAAAAAATAATGCTGCACAAGTTGGTCTGTACTGGTGATTTCCGTGCGAAAGCGGGAGTGTATCACGAGCTGCTGTAATATATATATATATATATTCACTGAAAAAACCATAGGTTTCAGGGGTGTTATAGTTAGCTGGACTTTTCACTTGTACAAAACCATTGAAATTGCCCCGTTATAGTTAGTTCAGCTAACTATAACTCGCGCGCCCGCAATGCACTGCTGATGACGTCACATATTACATCACTCATGACATGGTCAGTGACATCACTCATGACATCACTGATGACATCTCAAATGACATCACTGATGACATCACTGATGACATCATCCAGTGAATGTGTGTTATTCTGAAAATTAAATATGTTTTATATATGTATATCTCAAGGTCGATGGAAGAATAAATGGGTATATAAGTGTCTAAATGGATGATTTGTTTTTGAAAAATTGATTGTGTAACTGACTGATTAAGTGTATCATAGTGAATACATGGCTTAGTGAGTAATGTTTAAATATGTAAATATCTGTATCAGTCTCTCACTTTGTGTATAAGTGGCTGCATGGGTTGGTGAGTAGCTACATGGGTGTCTATATAGGTTATTAGTTGGTTTTTTGAGTATCAGTCTGAGTGTCTGCATGGTTCGGTGGGGGGTATTACGTAGTGCATAGGTGCATGAATGAGTGACTCACTGTTTGTATGTGTTGAACACAGTATGTGTGCAGGACTGTATGGGTGGATGAGTGTGTGTATGGGTGTGTTAGTGAGTGAATGACTGTCTCAATAGTGTCTTTATGAGTAACTACATATGTTTTAAACTAGTATATGTGACTATTGGTGTATATATGTGAGTATATGTGAGAGTGAGAGATTGAAAGAGTTCCTGTATGAATAAGTATGTGTTTCTATAAGTGATTGTTTAAAAGACTAAGTATGTGTAAGTTTCTGTAGAAGTAAGTGTGGTGGTGTGTGTATAACTGTATATGCAAGTAAATGTATGTTTGATTCTTTATTAGCATGAGTGACTATGTGTGTGAGTAACTCTATGGATGAGTGGCATTGTGTAACAGGATGTATAGGTGTATGAGTACATATGATGAGTGAGTACATGTATGAGTGACTGTATTGGACTGTTGGTGAATGAGTGGATGTGTATGTGGATCTTAGAATTACTGAAGAGGTTGTTGTAACTGGTATTGGTATGTCCATTGTTTTGAAAATTTTAGTCTCTATTTTTGAATGTGTGTATCAAAGGTTATATTAGGGTGAGAGGAGGTCTGCCACTCTATCACAAGGATGATGTCATCAGTGATGTCATCAGTGATGTCATTTGAGATGTCATCAGTGATGTCATGAGTGATGTCACTGACCATGTCATGAGTGATGTAATATGTGACGTCATCAGCAGTGCATTGCGGGCGCGCGAGTTATAGTTAGCTGAACTAACTATAACGGGGCAATTTCAATGGTTTTGTACAAGTGAAAAGTCCAGCTAACTATAACACCCCTGAAACCTATGTTTTTTTCAGTGAATTTCTGAGGTTTTTTAAATGCTAATTCCTAACTATAACGTGCCTGAAACCTATGGTTTTTTCTGTTAATTTCAAAGGTTTTTTAAATGCTAATTTCTAACTATGCCTACAGAGATAGGACATGTGAAGAAAGAAGAAAAAATGCACAGAAAGAAACAAAAGAAGTGCAGAAAGATGCAACAGAAGTCCTCAAATACGAAGATAAGTGCAGGAAGAAGGATAACGTGCAGAAAGAACAAAAAGAAGAGCAGAAAGAAGCCTTGTTGCAAAATCATCCTGCACCCTCAACTTTTTCAGACGGATACTGGTGGTAACTGAGTCTGACTAACCAGTCCTAGAGCCAGTGCTATGTTAAAAGACACTTAGAATACAGTGAAAACACCTACATACACTAGGGAACATTATGCGTTGGGGTCCCCCTGTGATTAGCCTTACCTCCTCTATAAGCCCCTAGTATATAATAGGGCATGGGGATTAAAACTACCTCTTAAAACAGGCCACAGGGCGTTTTTGCACACGTTAACTCAGGCCCCGTCCCCTCCTTTCACCATTGTGTAAACACGCCCTGTGTCCGTTTTTAGTTGGGAGATTAAGTTCATTTGAGTCCTGAGGGTCCCTAGGGTCCAACTAGCCCACTAGGTACCTCCAGTAAGTGCCACAGAGCTGCGTTGCAGAGAGGTGTAAAAAGTGGCACGGCCTGGACCACCTCTCTGCAATGCAGCTCAGTGGCGCTTACTGGAAGCACTTGGTGGGCTAGTTAGCCCCCAGGGGCCCTCAGTATTGAAGGGAAATTATATCCCCAATTTAAAACGTGCCATGGTGCGTGTTTGCACACGTCACCTCAGGCCCCGTCCCCTCCCTTCACCACTGTGTAAACGCGCCCTGTGGCTGTTCTAAGTTGAGAGATTAAGTCCCCTTGAATCCTAAGGGTCCCTAGGGTCACACTAGACCACTAGGTACCTCCAGTAAGCGCCACAGAGCTGCGTTGCAGAGAGGTGTAAAAAGGGGCTTGGCCTCAGAACACCTGTCTGCAGCGCAGCTCCCTGGCGCATACTGGAGATGCCTGTTGGGGGCGCGTTTGCAGAGTGCTGCATGGAGGGGGCATGGCCTCCGGCAAGATGCCAGTCTTTTATTTATTTTATTTTTTTAAGAAGGGGGGCTGTGTGGTTCCCCTTCTTATTCTAATTTATTGGCCCTGATGACCCCATCCCCCAGGGCCTGTCTCCTAATTATATTTTTTTGACCCCAATCCCCAGGGCCGGCCACTGTTTTTTATTATTTTTTAAAAATATATATTTATAGACACACCTAGGACATGCTGGACAAACCATACGTACCTATCACCATGACGATTTGCGTGATATTCATTAAAAGGCGACTATGCATGCAATTAATCCACGTGGAATGTATTTACACCACTAGTGAAGCTCTGACATGTCTGATGCTCTACCGTGCCTAATCCCGGTAGACACCCTTGTCGTTTATTTATACAAACATGGGTAGCTATTGATGGGCACATTTAATACACATGCACACCAAGCCATTCAAAGGGGATTCGACAAAAATTCGACCAAAACTATGCAAGAAACCCCCCTCACAGTTAATAAAACACACATCCACTGCCGGATGTGTAATACTTTTTATTTTACTCTCTGGAAAGGGGACGAACATCACTTGCGAGTCACAGCGCGCTCCTGACAGAGCCCAATGCTGTGTTACACCCACCATTGCCTGCCGAGTGCCACACACCTCTGTATTGTATTCCACTAGCTAGTGCATATGCTATGACACTCTCTAGCCCATGTGCACTGTAACACCACCCCGTGAAAATGTCATGCCACACTTGTCTTCGCACGGGTTATATTGCCCCATCTAACGTGCCTTCCTCGATGCCTATGTTATAACGCACAGTGCTATGCCATACATATTACAATTTGGGATCCATATCTTTGTCACAGTGCATATGCAACGTTACACTCCCCAGCACATATTTTACAACTTTAGAGACTAGTTAGGTTACACAACACTGCCCTGTGCATATTACACTCCAAGGCGCATATCGCATAGCACGCGCTAGTGCCTGTGCTATCTCGCGCTCTCCAATGAATCTGTCATTGCGCACAATGTATTGCATATTATATTTCACGCCTGGTTCATCTTATATCACACTTTTTGGTGCATAGTTTATACCATACACTATATCTAGTTTTCATTTTCAATCGTGCTCTCAGGACTATGTTCTATATAACACTGTGTTCACCTACCCTTTTCACGGGCATTACATTTTGCGATAGGGGGTGGAGGGTCAGGGGGTGTTTTTGCCAAGTGAGCCCGGAGTCACAGTCACTAACGTCTTCTTCTTCCTGAATAAAAGTGAGATTATGCTGCATACTTGTTCATATTTTAAGTAGTTTGTACAGACAAAATGTTTTAAAAACAATAAAGTTTCTAATACCCGCCTTCTCTGAACAGTTAGCTTGCTGCCCCATCCCCCTCCTCCCTATCCTCTGTTGTGTGAATCCATGGACTAGCCTCCTCCCTCCTGCCATGCATGGTCTGATGTGCTGCCACTGCCCTCAATTTAGTATGATGTACCAGTCCACTCCTCCTGCCCTCCATTGCCCAATTCTATGCCCCATCATTGACCTCCTGCTTAAACTCTGTGCTTAGCTTGCTGCCCCTATTCTCCTTCCCCCTGCCCTCCGATGTCTTTGTGCATGCCCCTGCTCCATCCTTTTTGCCCACCATGTCCCATGGACCTGCCACTCCTATCTACTCTGAGTGTTCTGTTGAGCTGCCACTCCCCTCCCACCTGCCTAGCATTGTCAGATGACTGTAACCTGTCCCTGCCACCTCCACCCTGCCTGTCCACATGCTATGCCTCTATCCTCTTGCTCCTGTCCTACATGGTCCATTGTACTGCCACACCCTTCTGCCCTCCCTGGTCTGTTGTGCTGCAACTGCTCCTCCTGCCTGCCCCGTGTGGTCTGTTGTGAGGCCCCTTCCCCTGAACTTTCTTGTCTGTGCACAGGTCCTGACCCTCCCTTCTATCCTCCATCGTCCTTTGTGCATGCCCCTGCACCCTCCTTCTTGCCCATCATAGCCATTGTGCTGCCACTAACCCTCCCACTTGCCATGCATGGTCTTCAGTGCTGCCATGGCCCCTCCCACCTTCCCTGTGTGGTCAGTTAGCTGCCCCTGACCCCCTCCCACCTTCCCTCCATGGTCTGTGTGTATGCCATCACAGTCTCACTGTTGCTCTTCATGTTGTGTCTTGCTTCTAGAGCCCATCCTGCCTGACCTCCATGGCTATCTTGCTGCTCCTGCCCTGCCCCCTTGCCCCCAGCCCTCTGTTTACATGTGCAGACCCCTACTCCCTCCCTCCTGGCTTGTCTGTTCCATTGTAATGCCCCTGATCCGTCCCTCCTGCCCTTTATGGTCTGTTATGCTGCAGCCTTCTCTCCTGTCTGTCCATTATGGTCAGCTAGCTACCATTGCCTCTTGCCCCTCTGTTCTCTGTTGTCCATGTGCATGGTCCTGTCCCCTCCCTCTTGCTTTCTATGGATTGTTGTGCTGCACTCCCGTCCTGCATGCCCTGTGTGGTGTATTGTGCTGCTGCAAACCCTGATGCCTGCCCTGCAGGGTCAGTTTGGTGCACCTCTCCATGTCTCTCCTGTCCTCTGTTATCCAAGTCCATGTCCCTATCCCATTTCCTTCCATGATCCAATGTACCATACTTGCGAACATTTTGAACTTGGTAAGAGGGAGATTTTGAAAAAAAACTGGGGTATTGATTTTCCCCTTTGAGTTACATTGAAAAAGAGGATATTGTAGACAGGAGACAGATCAAATAAAGCCCATTTGAGCTTAAAAACATTGGACGTTTCCTGGCTGAATCGGGTCTGTTGGCATGTATGGTTGTACTACCATTGCCTCTTCCTTCTGCCCACAATGGTCTATTACATTGCCACAGCCTTGAAGGAGGGTAGATTTTGTATCACAGGGGGCCCCTGGCCCGTTCTGTCCACACCTGAAGTATGAGACCCTTGTCCTTGCCCTGCCAGCCGCATTTGTAGGCCGTATTAAATTGACCAGCGGGTCCTGTGTTGCTATATAATTATCCTGAGACATCCTTACCACTCAGCCAGCATAAAACCCCTGTGTAGGCCCTTCTGTTCAATATGTAGGCCTCTTTGTTAAATTGACCATAGCTCTGCAATTTTAGTGTATAGCAGTCTGAAGGCAGGTCTGCGAGGCCTTCTGCTCCAAACTAGTAGCCCCCACCCTACCCGAGTGCTCCGTGCTCGGTATCAAAGTTCAACATCCCCCTGAAGCTGTCGACATACAGTAGGCTGCATCCTGGACTGGTACTTGCTTCCTGGGCAGGTTTCCCGCTTTTAAGGAAGTGGCAACCGCAGAGCGTCAAGTTAGGAGAACTGAGGAGATTTTATACATGAATATATTGAATTCCTGTACAATACCCATTATTTTCTGCTTGCTCTATGGAACTTACGATAAGCGATTGGCCTGAGAGACTGACCTTTTCACCCAGTCCATTGTCAGCATTAAGTGGGTAAATGACGAAATGTCTGGTAAAATCTGCAGACGAAGCTTTTGGGTAGCATACGTAGGTAGATGTAGCGTGCAAAGGAGCCCACAAAATGATATAAAAAGGGAGCACCCACAGATATCGACGGACAACCTCGCCGTCTGTATGTAGGTTAACAGGCTGTGCAGGTTTTCCCCAAGAACTGGGAGCTCTTGTCTTCCTTTGCTTAAAATGTCTTGCTCTGCTTTGCTTGAAGTATCTTATTCTATTTTACCTATATGAAATGTCATGTTATGTTTAACCATTGTTCTCTTTACTTTTGCATTTAAAAGATGTTGTATTGTAATTGCAGGAATGCTTGCTCTAAGAGTAAATGTGAGTGTCCCTAGGTAACATTTTCCTTGGTGTAACTTGTTTCTCATGATGCATTTATAGATGTGTTTTCTCTCTCTCTCTGTCAGTCCATTAATTGAGATACAGAGAATATCATGACAGCTGTATGATTATCTGGATTCTGTATTTTGTACTTTATGTCTCTATTCTGCGTTTTCTTTGAAGTTGCATCTTCTCATTAAACTGCCATTGTATTCTGCCTCCAATTCCATGTCTCATATGTCTGTTTTCTTCATTTTTGGAGCAAGCGTTCCTAGGCACCCCGGCTCAAATTAAGGTGCCCCTTTTGTCCCTGACTCACTCTCCTGCTCAGTTCTGTGGTGGCTCCCGGGGCTCTGGGGACCGCCCCTAGCTTCCTTGACCCGTAATAGATCTTCCCTCCAACAGCCTCTCTTGCAAGTCCTGTATTGTTGGTTTGTTGCCCCTGCCCCCCTTTCCACTGCCCTCCATAGTCTGTTGTGCTTCCACGGCCCTTCCTGCCTGCTCAGTGTGGTTAAATTGTTGCCTTTGCACCCTCCTACCTGCCTTCAATTTTCAGAGTCCGTGCCCCTGGCCTCTGCCTCTCAACAGTATCCTAATGAACAACTAGATTGCTAACATTCTATATTTATTACAAAAGTGTGGAACGCCTGACATCATCTTGATGTAATCAAAACTGTAATACCTAGAGCATTCCTTTAGAAATTACATATATGAGAGGGTCTTATTGGCATCAAAATTATGGTTAGTGCTCTAAAAGACTAAAATAAGGACATATTTTCTGAGTTTTCAAATAGCGACAAAGCACTTTTAAATTATTTGTTATCTTTATGTTTTTTTATCTAGTTGACAACTTGATTAAATGTTGCACTTAGGGGAGAGGATGTGGTGTTACTTCCAGAACTGCAGACTTTGCAACTGGGGAACCAGGTTGAAGTTTCTGCTTCAGCTCGACATTCTGTGATTCTGGTCAAATCACTTAGTCTCCCCATGTCTACAACCAAAATGAATTTGTTCTTGTGTGATGTAACCAATGCTCATGTAAAGCACTCCAATACCTGACAAGTCTGCACTATATAACACTGCAAAAACACAAAATAATAAGTGTTTTGCACACTTCTGTCATTGGGCTATATTTGGGCTATATCTGGGTGATTTTGGGCTACATTTGGGCTCTTTTGTCTCCGGTGGCCATCTTGGGAGATTTATTTGTTATGAAGTTTCCTAATTTCCTCATGTACTGCAGTCTCCTCAGTCGGAAATGCTTTCAGTTTTTTACTTTGATTCCATCATGAAGGTATTCAGATATGTCACACATTTTCCATAAATTCTGAATGTTAGCACTCTAGTTGCTCATTAGATCACTGTAGTAAAACTACTGTTCACCATGGAAGTCTGCTCCTGGTATTAAAAGTGCATGTTTCAGTCTGCATGTCAGAATTTTTTAATGAAATAGAAGAGGATTTGAGAAGTCACTCAAAATGTGCCCTCATTTTCTTTCTTCAGCATTAATCATAATTTCTATGGCAAAATGAACCCCCTCATTGTGTTCATTTTTAAATTAAATGTTTTAAGTGTTACCAGTTTATTCCAATCAAGATGGCTTCAGGTGTGCCATACTTTTGTCATAATGAAGACAGTAAGTGCTCTAGTTGTTTTTAAGAACATTCTTGGACATTCTGTCATTGGGCTATACTTGGGCTACATCTGGGTGATATTTGGGCTACATTTGGGCTCTTTTGTCTCTGGTGGCCATCTTGGGAGACTTATTTGTTATGAAGTTTCCTAATTTCCTCATTTACTGCAGTCTCCTCAGTAGGAAATACTTTCAGTTTTTTACTTTGATTCCATCAAGAAGGCATTCAAATGTGTCACACATTTGCCATAAAATCAGAATGTTAGCACTCTTTTTGCTCATTAGATCACTGTAGTAAAGCTACTGCTCACCAGGGAAAACTGCTGCTGGTATTGAAAGTGCATGTTTCAGTCTGCATGTCAGAATTTTTTAATGAAATAGAAGAGGATTTGAGAAGTCACTCAAAATGTGCCCTAATTTTTCTTTCTGCAGCACTAATCATACTTTTTATGGAAAAATGAACCCCCTCATTTTGTTCCTTTTTAAATTAAATGTTTTAAGAGTTACCACTTTAATCCAAGCAAGATGGCTTCAGGTGTGCCATACATTTATCATAAGTAGGACGGTTAGCGCTCTAGTAGTTCTTTGGAACACTCTGGAAAGCTGCAGTAGAACACAAAGGAATCAACTGACAGTCTCTGCCCTTGTTGGATGTACATGTTTTACTGAGAATGTCAGACTTCATTCTCACATGACTGAGAAAGATAATGTGAATTTACAGAAAATAAGCTCTCAGTTTAGCTTATAGATCACCTTCCAAACCTCTGTGGTAAAAGCATGAGAAAATATTTTTCTCTCAATCATGATATCCCAGCAGAAGGCTTTTTCACATGGTGAAATCACCTTAGAACATACCACAATTCCTAAAATGAGTATGGTACCATCAACAAATGATTTATAATGTAACTAAAGTCTTAAAACCTTCTATTAACTGCAATGCTTTTTAATGAGGTGCTATCATGTATATTGGTCCCAAGATGGCTGCCAACACTTCTTGGATGAAGTGCTGACAGCCAATCAGATCTCAGGATGAGATGTGTGGTTAGGCTCCGCCCACATATATATATTGATTTAAATGCTATTTTCTCAGGAACTACTGAACAGATTTACACCAGACCTACAAAAGGCACTTCCTTGACCTGAGGACTACCTCTCTGCCAAATTTCAAGTAACTCTGTTCAGCCGTTCGGGCTGTAGCTGTGTCTAAAGGTCCTATGGAAAAATGCATGGGAAAAACGCGTTTTGGGACCCCCCTTTTTTCTCAGCCCCCGCTTGACGAATCCCCCCGAGACTTTCAGGGTAGGAGCGGAGCGTAGCGCCCCACCTATTTTGAAAATTTCGCGAGGATTCATCGACCGGCGCCAAAGTTATTCCAAATAGAATGTTGCGGATTTCCTATGGAAACAGGGTCCTAACTATAACTATCTACTGGCGACCGCCAGTAGATAATATATATATATTACCTACTGGCGGTCGCCAGTAGGTAGTTATAGTTAGGACCACGTTTCCATAGGAAAACCTCAACATTCTATTTTGAATAACTTTGGCGCCGGTCGACGAATCCTCGCGAATTTCTCAAAATAGGTGGGGCGCTACGCTCCGCTCCTACCCTGAAAGTCTCGGGGGGATCCGTCAAGCGGGGGCTGAGATAAAAGGGGGGTCCCAAAACGCGTTTTTCCCATGCATTTTTCCATAGGACCTTTAGAACGAGCTACAGCCCGAACGGCTGAACAGAATTACTCAAAATTTGGCAGAGAGGTAGTCCCTAGGTCAAGGAAGTGCCTTTTGTAGGTCTGGTGTAAATCTGTTCAGTATTTCCGGAGAAAATAGCATTTAAAAGCATATATATATATATATGCGCGCAGGGTGCGCGCACCGTGCGAGCACCGTGCGAGCACCCTAACGTGCGCGAGCGTAATTCTGATTGGTGGTTACATGTTAGTCAACGTTCGAATCGGTCGAAATCAGGAAGTGTCGGCCGCCATTTTGTTTGTTTTCAGTGCGAGAGTGAAAAAGGAAGGTGGCGAACGTGAAAAGGGGGCAGGGTAGAGAGTTCCTGACCCCCTAGCCTTTGTCAGGGGGTCCCTGAAGGACCCCGAAGGCAAAAAAAAAAATTTTTTTTTTTTTAAAAATCGCGGGGGTGCGCGCACAGTGCGCGCACCCTGAAAAACACAAAAAAAAAATTTTTTTTTTTGCAAAAAAAATAATAATAATTCGCAGGGTGAAAACCAAAAAAAATAATAATAATAATTTTTAATACGTAGTTTATTGCAAAATAAATATATAAAAAATAAAACATAAATAAATTAGCATTTAAAAAACCGTACAAATTCACTGAAAAAACCATAGGTTTCACACACGTTATAGTTAGGAATTAGCATTTAAAAAACCTTGCTAATTCACTGAAAAAACCATAGGTTTCACACATGTTATAGTTAGCTGGACATTTTACTGATAAAAAACCAATGAAATTCCCCCGTTATAGTTACTGTAGGCAACTATAACTCACGCGACCGTAATCCTCTGCTGGTGACATATGTGTCTTTATGAAAAAAAAATATTTGTAATATATGTATAGCTAAAATTTAATGGAAGAAGACATGGGCAAATAAGTGTCTAAATACAGTATTAGCATCAGCAGAGGATTGCGGTCGCGTGAGTTATAGTTGCCTACAGTAACTATAACGGGGGAATTTCATTGGTTTTTTATCAGTAAAATGTCCAGCTAACTATAACATGTGTGAAACCTATGGTTTTTTCAGTGAATTAGCAAGGTTTTTTAAATGCTAATTCCTAACTATAACGTGTGTGAAACCTATGGTTTTTTCAGTGAATATATATATATATATGTTTATTATCTACTGGCGGTCGCCAGTAGATAGTTATAGTTAGGACCATGTTTCCATAGGAAATCCGCAACATTCTATTTGGAATAACTTTGGCGCCGGTCGACGAATCCTCGCGAAATTTTAAAAACTAATGGGGCGCTACGCTCCGCTCCTACCCTGAAAGTCTCGGGGGGATTCGTCAAGCGGGGGCTGAGAAAAAAGGGGGGTCCCAAAACGCGTTTTCCCCATGCATTTTTCCATAGGACCTTTAGACACAGCTACAGCCCGAACGGCTGAACAGAGTTACTTGAAATTTGGCAGAGAGGTAGTCTACAGGTCAAGGAAGTGCCTTTTGTAGGTCTGGTGTAAATCTGTTCAGTAGTTCCTAAGAAAATAGCATTTAAATCAATATATATATCTGTAAGCGCGCTCCGTGCGCTTACGGTGCCGTGCGCGAGCGCGATTCTGATTGGCTGTTAGATCTTAGTAAACATTCGAATCGGTCGAAACCAGGAAGTGTCGGCCGCCATTTTCTCTCTCGCACTCTGAGGGGGGGAGGAAAAACAAAGTTGGATAACATGAAAAGGGGCAGGCTAGACAGCTCCTAACCACCTAGCCTTGGTTAGGGTGTCCCAAAAGAACCCCCAAGGGCAAAAAATAATTTTTTTTTTTTGAAAAAATGCCGAATGCGCTTACCGTACGCGTACGGTCAAAAATAAATATAAAAAAAAAAAAATCCACATTTGCCCCCCCCCGTGTGCAAAACGTGCCCGTAGAGCACCTTTTGTGCATGGCATATGTAATAATTGAACATTTAATAGATAGCCTTTCACAATGAAGCGCATAATATGTCCTCCGTGTGCGGACGGTGCGCGAAGCGCATTGTGCGTACATGGCCCATCCAGCGTAACGTGGGCACGCGGTGCGCATAGCGCACCGCGTGCCCACCGTGCATGGCTGAAGACGGCTGAAATGCCAGAAACCGGTCCTAGGAAGCTTGTTTCCGGTCCAGGGAAGACATGGCTTGGCATTTCGGGCTGGACTGTTCCCATGAGGCACAGGGTCAGACTGATTTGCATATGGCCATGTCTGAACTGGGGTGGCAGAGTGGGCTAAAGAACGGTGATGGATTAAACCCAGATCAGTTGACTGGGGGTGAGTGCTTGCAATGTTCAACACTCCGTCCATCATTTCCTTTGGTTTTTGCTTTGTTCGCCATAAGTTGGCAGGGTATGCTCAGACGTGAGTCCCTTGCTCACTTTGCCACTGGATTCAAGCAAGCCTGGCTGAAGACGGCTGAAATGCCAGAAACCGGTCCTAGGAAGCTTGTTTCCGGTCCAGGGAAGACATGGCTTGGCATTTCGGGCTGGACTGTTCCCATGAGGCACAGGGTCAGACTGATTTGCATATGGCCATGTCTGAACTGGGGTGGCAGAGTGGGCTAAAGAACGGTGATGGATTAAACCCAGATCAGTTGACTGGGGGTGAGTGCTTGCAATGTTCAACACTCCGTCCATCATTTCCTTTGGTTTTTGCTTTGTTCGCCATAAGTTGGCAGGGTATGCTCAGACGTGAGTCCCTTGCTCACTTTGCCACTGGATTCAAGCAAGCCTGGCTGAAGACGGCTGAAATGCCAGAAACCGGTCCTAGGAAGCTTGTTTCCGGTCCAGGGAAGACATGGCTTGGCATTTCGGGCTGGACTGTTCCCATGAGGCACAGGGTCAGACTGATTTGCATATGGCCATGTCTGAACTGGGGTGGCAGAGTGGGCTAAAGAACGGTGATGGATTAAACCAGGATCAGTTGACTGGGGGTGAGTGCTTGCAATGTTCAACACTCCGTCCATCATTTCCTTTGGTTTTTGCTTTGTTCGCCATAAGTTGGCAGGGTATGCTCAGACGTGAGTCCCTTACTCACTTTGCCACTGGATTCAAGCAAGCCTGGCTGAAGACGGCTGAAATGCCAGAAACCGGTCCTAGGAAGCTTGTTTCCGGTCCAGGGAAGACATGGCTTGGCATTTCGGGCTGGACTGTTCCCATGAGGCACAGGGTCAGACTGATTTGCATATGGCCATGTCTGAACTGGGGTGGCAGAGTGGGCTAAAGAACGGTGATGGATTAAACCCAGATCAGTTGACTGGGGGTGAGTGCTTGCAATGTTCAACACTCCGTCCATCATTTCCTTTGGTTTTTGCTTTGTTCGCCATAAGTTGGCAGGGTATGCTCAGACGTGAGTCCCTTGCTCACTTTGCCACTGGATTCAAGCAAGCCTGGCTGAAGACGGCTGAAATGCCAGAAACCGGTCCTAGGAAGCTTGTTTCCGGTCCAGGGAAGACATGGCTTGGCATTTCGGGCTGGACTGTTCCCATGAGGCACAGGGTCAGACTGATTTGCATATGGCCATGTCTGAACTGGGGTGGCAGAGTGGGCTAAAGAACGGTGATGGATTAAACCCAGATCAGTTGACTGGGGGTGAGTGCTTGCAATGTTCAACACTCCGTCCATCATTTCCTTTGGTTTTTGCTTTGTTCGCCATAAGTTGGCAGGGTATGCTCAGACGTGAGTCCCTTGCTCACTCTGCCACTGGATTCAAGCAAGCCTGGCTGAAGACGGCTGAAATGCCAGAAACCGGTCCTAGGAAGCTTGTTTCCGGTCCAGGGAAGACATGGCTTGGCATTTCGGGCTGGACTGTACCCATGAGGCACAGGGTCAGACTGATTTGCATATGGCCATGTCTGAACTGGGGTGGCAGAGTGGGCTAAAGAACGGTGATGGATTAAACCCAGATCAGTTGACTGGGGGTGAGTGCTTGCAATGTTCAACACTCCGTCCATCATTTCCTTTGGTTTTTGCTTTGTTCGCCATAAGTTGGCAGGGTATGCTCAGACGTGAGTCCCTTGCTCACTTTGCCACTGGATTCAAGCAAGCCTGGCTGAAGACGGCTGAAATGCCAGAAACCGGTCCTAGGAAGCTTGTTTCCGGTCCAGGGAAGACATGGCTTGGCATTTCGGGCTGGACTGTTCCCATGAGGCACAGGGTCAGACTGATTTGCATATGGCCATGTCTGAACTGGGGTGGCAGAGTGGGCTAAAGAACGGTGATGGATTAAACCCAGATCAGTTGACTGGGGGTGAGTGCTTGCAATGTTCAACACTCCGTCCATCATTTCCTTTGGTTTTTGCTTTGTTCGCCATAAGTTGGCAGGGTATGCTCAGACGTGAGTCCCTTGCTCACTTTGCCACTGGATTCAAGCAAGCCTGGCTGAAGACGGCTGAAATGCCAGAAACCGGTCCTAGGAAGCTTGTTTCTGGTCCAGGGAAGACATGGCTTGGCATTTCGGGCTGGACTGTTCCCATGAGGCACAGGGTCAGACTGATTTGCATATGGCCATGTCTGAACTGGGGTGGCAGAGTGGGCTAAAGAACGGTGATGGATTAAACTCAGATCAGTTGACTGGGGGTGAGTGCTTGCAATGTTCAACACTCCGTCCATCATTTCCTTTGGTTTTTGCTTTGTTCGCCATAAGTTGGCAGGGTATGCTCAGACGTGAGTCCCTTGCTCACTTTGCCACTGGATTCAAGCAAGCCTGGCTGAAGACGGCTGAAATGCCAGAAACCGGTCCTAGGAAGCTTGTTTCCGGTCCAGGGAAGACATGGCTTGGCATTTCGGGCTGGACTGTTCCCATGAGGCACAGGGTCAGACTGATTTGCATATGGCCATGTCTGAACTGGGGTGGCAGAGTGGGCTAAAGAACGGTGATGGATTAAACCCAGATCAGTTGACTGGGGGTGAGTGCTTGCAATGTTCAACACTCCGTCCATCATTTCCTTTGGTTTTTGCTTTGTTCGCCATAAGTTGGCAGGGTATGCTCAGACGTGAGTCCCTTGCTCACTTTGCCACTGGATTCAAGCAAGCCTGGCTGAAGACGGCTGAAATGCCAGAAACCGGTCCTAGGAAGCTTGTTTCCGGTCCAGGGAAGACATGGCTTGGCATTTCGGGCTGGACTGTTCCCATGAGGCACAGGGTCAGACTGATTTGCATATGGCCATGTCTGAACTGGGGTGGCAAAGTGGGCTAAAGAACGGTGATGGATTAAACCCAGATCAGTTGACTGGGGGTGAGTGCTTGCAATGTTCAACACTCCGTCCATCATTTCCTTTGGTTTTTGCTTTGTTCGCCATAAGTTGGCAGGGTATGCTCAGACGTGAGTCCCTTGCTCACTTTGCCACTGGATTCAAGCAAGCCTGGCTGAAGACGGCTGAAATGCCAGAAACCGGTCCTAGGAAGCTTGTTTCCGGTCCAGGGAAGACATGGCTTGGCATTTCGGGCTGGACTGTTCCCATGAGGCACAGGGTCAGACTGATTTGCATATGGCCATGTCTGAACTGGGGTGGCAGAGTGGGCTAAAGAACGGTGATGGATTAAACTCAGATCAGTTGACTGGGGGTGAGTGCTTGCAATGTTCAACACTCCGTCCATCATTTCCTTTGGTTTTTGCTTTGTTCGCCATAAGTTGGCAGGGTATGCTCAGACGTGAGTCCCTTGCTCACTTTGCCACTGGATTCAAGCAAGCCTGGCTGAAGACGGCTGAAATGCCAGAAACCGGTCCTAGGAAGCTTGTTTCCGGTCCAGGGAAGACATGGCTTGGCATTTCGGGCTGGACTGTTCCCATGAGGCACAGGGTCAGACTGATTTGCATATGGCCATGTCTGAACTGGGGTGGCAGAGTGGGCTAAAGAACGGTGATGGATTAAACCCAGATCAGTTGACTGGGGGTGAGTGCTTGCAATGTTCAACACTCCGTCCATCATTTCCTTTGGTTTTTGCTTTGTTCGCCATAAGTTGGCAGGGTATGCTCAGACGTGAGTCCCTTGCTCACTTTGCCACTGGATTCAAGCAAGCCTGGCTGAAGACGGCTGAAATGCCAGAAACCGGTCCTAGGAAGCTTGTTTCCGGTCCAGGGAAGACATGGCTTGGCATTTCGGGCTGGACTGTTCCCATGAGGCACAGGGTCAGACTGATTTGCATATGGCCATGTCTGAACTGGGGTGGCAGAGTGGGCTAAAGAACGGTGATGGATTAAACCCAGATCAGTTGACTGGGGGTGAGTGCTTGCAATGTTCAACACTCCGTCCATCATTTCCTTTGGTTTTTGCTTTGTTCGCCATAAGTTGGCAGGGTATGCTCAGACGTGAGTCCCTTGCTCACTTTGCCACTGGATTCAAGCAAGCCTGGCTGAAGTCGGCTGAAATGCCAGAAACCGGTCCTAGGAAGCTTGTTTCCGGTCCAGGGAAGACATGGCTTGGCATTTCGGGCTGGACTGTTCCCATGAGGCACAGGGTCAGACTGATTTGCATATGGCCATGTCTGAACTGGGGTGGCAGAGTGGGCTAAAGAACGGTGATGGATTAAACCCAGATCAGTTGACTGGGGGTGAGTGCTTGCAATATTCAACACTCCGTCCATCATTTCCTTTGGTTTTCACCGTGCATGCACGGCACTAACTGCGTAAAGTGGGCGCGCGGTGCGCGAAGCGCACCGCGTGCTCACTGTGCGCGCACGGTGCGAGAAGCGCACCGTGCGCGCACGGAACGAACTGCGTGAAGTGGGCGCGCACGCCACGAACGGCGTAAAGTAACTTAGCATTTATAAAACCGTACAAATTCACTGAAAAAACCATAGGTTTCACACACGTTATAGTTAGGAATTAGCATTTAAAAAACCTTGCAAATTCACTGAAAAAACCATAGGTTTCACACATGTTATAGTTAGCTGGACATTTCACTCGTGAAAAACCATTGAAATTCCCCCGTTATAGTTAGTGCAGGCAACTATAACTCACGCGACCGCAATCCTCTGCTGATGACATATGTGTCTTTATGAAAAAAAAATATTTGTAATATATGTATAGCTAAAATTTAATGGAAGAAGACATGGGCAAATAAGTGTCTAAATACAGTATTAGCATCAGCAGAGGATTGCGGTCGCGTGAGTTATAGTTGCCTGCACTAACTATAACGGGGGAATTTCAATGGTTTTTCACGAGTGAAATGTCCAGCTTACTATAACATGTGTGAAACCTATGGTTTTTTCAGTGAATATATATATATGTACACATATATAATGCAGCACTATTAATAAAATACATTTTCATTGATTTTACATTTTTGTAAATTATTGTTCTTAATTTCCTATTATAAAAAGTATAAATATATATATACATTTATATATATATATACATATATATATATATTATCTACTGGCGGTCGCCAGTAGATAGTTATAGTTAGGACCTATTTTCCATAGGAAATCCGCAACATTCTATTTGGAATAACGTTGGCGCCGATTGACAAATCTTCGCGAAATTTTCCAAACTTTTGGCCAGCACCGCTCCGCTCCTACCCTGAAAGTTTCGCGGTGATTCGTCAAGCGGGGGCTGAGAAAAAAGGGGGGTCCCAAAACAAGTTTTCCCCATGCAATTTCCCATAGGACCTGTTGTCGCAGCTAGTCCTCAGTTCAGACTCGTGCCTTTTGCTTAAATGGTGTAAATCCTTTCAGTAGTTCCTGAGAAAATTACAGTTAAAAGTACATATATATCTATGGCCGAGGAGGATCCACGGACCCTCCCTGCACCCAGCGCGCACCCTACCGTGCACGAGCTGAATGCTAATTGGCTGTCAACACTCCAGATCAGGAAGTGTTGGCAGCCATCATGTGCCTTGGTAGAACCGAGGCACAAGAAACCTAAAAAACAAACGCGAAAAACGCGACAAGGGGGCAGGGTAGAAACACCCTGACCCCCTAGGTCTGCTCAGGGGGTCCCACAAGGACCCCCAAGACCAAAATAAGAATTTAACAAAAAAAAAAAAAATCAGCGAGATTCGCGCACCCAGCGCGAATTTCGATCGAAAATAAAAAAAAAATTCAGCGCGGGCTCCCACGCTGAATATTCTATTTTGCCCCCGGGGGCCAAATCCCGGGGGCATAATTTAAAAAAAAAAGTGTGGGGGGGGGTCCCAATCCCCCCCACACTGCCCCAGGGACCGCCACTCCCTGGGGCTCCAAGATTGCATATGCGGGGGGGCTCGAGCCCCCCCCACACGCCCCGGGGACCGCCACTTCCCCGGGGCACTAATTATTTAAAATAAGGGGGTCCGTTACGGACCCCCAAGCCCTGGGGACCACCACCCCCCCGGGGCTTAAAATTAAGTGGGAGAGGGGGCCACGCGGCCCCCCTCCGGGAGCGAAAGATGGCCCTGGGGACCGCCACCCCCCAGGGCCGGCTCCTGCAGTGTCCCGGGCTGCCCACCCCCGGGACACTGCTGTTTGCAATGGCATTGAAGCGAGAGCAGGGAAACCTGCTCTCGCTTCAATGAAGCAAAGACGATTGCTTTTCCACATGGGGAGCAGCATGTTAGCTGTTCCCCATGTGGAAAAGCAATGCCGGCTCCCTCAGGAAGCGGGGAGCTGGCTGGGACCGTGGGGGGAGTGGGACCCCCCATGGTCCCCAACAAGATGGCCAGGCCCCGGGGCCAGTAGTGGCCCAGGAGGGGGGCCATGCGGCCCCCCTCCTAAAGGTAAATAATTAAAAAAACGGCCACGGGGGATGGGGTCCCCGGGGCCAAAAGGGGACACAGGAGGGGGGCAAGGCAGCCCCCTCCAAAAACAAAAATAAAAAAAAGGCCATGCCCCGGGGGATGGGGTCCCCGGGGTAAATTATGGCCTCGGGAGGGGGGTCACGCGGCCCCCTTCCCGATTTTTTTTTTTTAATAAAAAAATACAAATTGGGGGCAGGTCCTGGGGGATGGAGTCCCCAGGGCCAAAGAATAAGAAAAAGAATGGGGGCTACACAGCCCCCTTCTTAAAAAGAAACATTTTTTTAAAAACTGGATCGGGGTGGAGGCCACGCCCCCTCCTTTCATCACTCTGCAAACGCGCCCCCTGGCACGTTTGCAGAGGGGGAACGAATTCCCCTTCAATACTAGGGGTCCCTGGGGGCCAACTAGCCCACCAGGAACCTCCAGTATGCGCCAGGGGGCTGCGTTGCAGAGAGGTGTGATGAGGCCACGCCCCTTTTTACACCTCTCTGCAAAGCAGCTCCCTGGCACTTACTGGAGGTACCTGGTGGGCTAGTTGGACGCCAGGGGACCTCAGGATTCAAGGGGACTTAATTCCCCAACTTAAAACGCACCACAGGGCGTGTTTGCACACGTCACCTCAGGCCCCTCCCCCTTCCTTCATCATTGTACAAATATTCCTCTAAAATCAGCCGAACTACGAATTCCGATTTACTTACCTGTAATCAGGAGAGAACCCAGTGCTGCATCTTTTAGCCCAGCACAGACCCTGAAAAGTAATTCTAAGCGTACTTACCAGTAACTTGTATTTCCTTCCATAGGAATCCATTGTGTGGTTTTCACCAGAAAATATTCTGTGTCCATTTTTGAAACGTACAAATATTCCTCTAAAATCAGCCGAACTACGAATTCCGATTTACTCACCTGTAATCAGGAGAGAACCCAGTGCTGCATCTTTTAGCCCAGCACAGACCCTGAAAAGTAATTCTAAGCGTACTTACCAGTAACTTGTATTTCCTTCTATAGGAATCCATTGTGTGGTTTTCACCAGAAATTTTTCAAAGTGTCCATTTTTGAAACGTACAAATATTCCTCTAAAATCAGCCGAACTACGAATTCCGATTTACTCACCTGTAATCAGGAGAGAACCCAGTGCTGCATCTTTTAGCCCAGCACAGACCCTGAAAAGTAATTCTAAGCGTACTTACCAGTAACTTGTATTCCCTTCCATAGGAATCCATTGTGTGGTTTTCACCAGAAAATATTCTGTGTCCATCTTTGAAGCGTACAAATATTCCTCTAAAATCAGCCGAACTACGAATTCCGATTTACTCACCTGTAATCAGGAGAGAACCCAGTGCTGCATCTTTTAGCCCAGCACAGACCCTGAAAAGTAATTCTAAGCGTACTTACCAGTAACTTGTATTTCCTTCTATAGGAATCCATTGTGTGGTTTTCACCAGAAATTTTTCAAAGTGTCCATTTTTGAAACGTACAAATATTCCTCTAAAATCAGCCGAACTACGAATTCCGATTTACTCACCTGTAATCAGGAGAGAACCCAGTGCTGCATCTTTTAGCCCAGCACAGACCCTGAAAAGTAATTCTAAGCGTACTTACCAGTAACTTGTATTTCCTTCCATAGGAATCCATTGTGTGGTTTTCACCAGAAAATATTCTGTGTCCATTTTTGAAGCGTACAAATATTCCTCTAAAATCAGCCGAACTACGAATTCCGATTTACTCACCTGTAATCAGGAGAGAACCCAGTGCTGCATCTTTTAGCCCAGCACAGACCCTGAAAAGTAATTCTAAGCGTACTTACCAGTAACTTGTATTTCCTTCTATAGGAATCCATTGTGTGGTTTTCACCAGAAATTTTTCAAAGTGTCCATTTTTGAAACGTACAAATATTCCTCTAAAATCAGCCGAACTACGAATTCCGGTTTACTCACCTGTAATCAGGAGAGAACCCAGTGCTGCATCTTTTAGCCCAGCACAGACCCTGAAAAGTAATTCTAAGCGTACTTACCAGTAACTTGTATTCCCTTCCATAGGAATCCATTGTGTGGTTTTCACCAGAAAATATTCTGTGTCCATTTTTGAAGCGTACAAATATTCCTCTAAAATCAGCCGAACTACGAATTCCGATTTACTCACCTGTAATCAGGAGAGAACCCAGTGCTGCATCTTTTAGCCCGGCACAGACCCTGAAAAGTAATTCTAAGCGTACTTACCAGTAACTTGTATTTCCTTCTATAGGAATCCATTGTGTGGTTTTCACCAGAAATTTTTCAAAGTGTCCATTTTTGAAACGTACAAATATTCCTCTAAAATCAGCCGAACTACGAATTCCGATTTACTCACCTGTAATCAGGAGAGAACCCAGTGCTGCATCTTTTAGCCCAGCACAGACCCTGAAAAGTAATTCTAAGCGTACTTACCAGTAACTTGTATTTCCTTCTATAGGAATCCATTGTGTGGTTTTCACCAGAAATTTTTCAAAGTGTCCATTTTTGAAACGTATAAATATTCCTCTAAAATCAGCCGAACTACGAATTCCGATTTACTCACCTGTAATCAGGAGAGAACCCAGTGCTGCATCTTTTAGCCCAGCACAGACCCTGAAAAGTAATTCTAAGCGTACTTACCAGTAACTTGTATTTCCTTCCATAGGAATCCATTGTGTGGTTTTCACCAGAAAATATTCTGTGTCCATTTTTGAAGCGTACAAATATTCCTCTAAAATCAGCCGAACTACGAATTCCGATTTACTCACCTGTAATCAGGAGAGAACCCAGTGCTGCATCTTTTAGCCCAGCACAGACCCTGAAAAGTAATTCTAAGCGTACTTACCAGTAACTTGTATTTCCTTCTATAGGAATCCATTGTGTGGTTTTCACCAGAAATTTTTCAAAGTGTCCATTTTTGAAACGTACAAATATTCCTCTAAAATCAGCCGAACTACGAATTCCGGTTTACTCACCTGTAATCAGGAGAGAACCCAGTGCTGCATCTTTTAGCCCAGCACAGACCCTGAAAAGTAATTCTGAGCGTACTTACCAGTAACTTGTATTTCCTTCCATAGGAATCCATTGTGTGGTTTTCACCAGAAAATTTTCTGTCTATTTTCACAAACTAAAAATATCCCTAAACAATCGTCTGTATGACTTAAACACATTCTTTCAACTGTTTACAGGAGGTTGGCCAGTGCTGGATCCAGGATCCAACACTGAGTAAGAAAAAGTAACGATAACACTACTTACCTGCTAAGTGAATTTTCTGCCATAGGATAACATTGGTGATTCTATGGGAAAAAGTTTATGTGTCAAGTTTTAAAATACAATAATATTCCTTAAAAGGTACTACTGTAACCAAAGCGCTTTTACTCAACGGTTTACAGGAGATGTCCAAGGACTGAATCTAGGATCCAGTCCTGTGGTTAGAAAAGTAATCCATAAAGTAACTAATTGCATTTAACTAGAAATTCACATTGAGCTCAATGTTGCTTTGTGTTTGAAATTGTGTTGCCCATTGCAACAACTGTAACTACTGTACTTAAAAGTCTGTTGCCTATTTGCCAAGTATTTAAACTAAAGTAATTCATTCTGAGAAAGTATATTTTGTATTGTAATGTATAATGTAATTATAATGCAATTAAAAAAAAATCTAAAAATAAATATTTTAAAAAATGTAGTAAATCAGTATAAAAAAATCAGTATAACAATTAATACATTAAAAATTGTCATTTACAAAACCTTTGAAATTCACTGAAAAAAACATAGGTTTCAGGCCTGATATAGTTAGGAATTAGCATTTAAAAAACCTTTGAAATTCACTGAAAACACCAAAGGTTTCAGGGGCGTTATAGTTAGGAATTGGCATTTAAAAAACCATAGAAATTCACAGAAAAAACCATAGGTTTCAGGGGCGTTATAGTTAGGAATTGGCATTTAAAAAACCATAGAAATTCACAGAAAAAAACATAGGTTTCAGTGGCGTTATAGTTAGCTGGACATTTGCCTCGTACAAAACCCTAGAAATTCCCCTGTTATAGTTAGTTCAGCTAACTATAACTCGCGCCCCCGCAATGCACTGCTGATGACGTCACATATTACATCACTCATGACATGGTCAGTGACATCACTGATGACATCACTGATGACATCTGAAATGACATCACTGATGACATCACTGATGACGTCATCCATGTGATAAATTAGTGCATCTTCTCACACCCTTTGATATACTCAATCAAAATTTCAGACGTCCATTCTCAAAACCATAGATACTCCAATACCAATAACTACATACCCACTCATTGACTCTTAGATCTACAAACACATCCACTCA
This sequence comes from Triturus cristatus, assembly GCF_964204655.1. Lineage (NCBI taxonomy): Eukaryota > Metazoa > Chordata > Amphibia > Caudata > Salamandridae > Triturus > Triturus cristatus. The sequence continues at coordinate 42,220,340 of NC_140593.1, forward strand.
CTCACCTGTACAGTCACCCATACTTACAGTCACTCAGTACAGGACTATCATATGCATTTATACACCTACATAGACACTCACACACCACCAATCATCCATAGAGGTACTCTCACACCTAGTCAGTCATGCAAATAATTAATCACACTCCCATTTACTCACCTATGCAGTTATACACACACAAGTTCACTTACTCATAAAAATAGTACCACATTCGTATGCTCCTATACAATCACTGATACAAGCACACACTCATCCATACAGCCACTCTCACAATCACACACTCTCATATATACCCACTTATATACTCTTACACACATACATACTGCCTTTCACATATGTAGTTACTCACACATGTACCACTGAGATATACATTCAGTCACTAACACACCCATACATACACTCACCCAACCATACAGTCCATCACAGATGCACTCTTAAAACCATGCACCCCTAGAATCACCCACTTACACATGTATGCACAGAGTCACACACACCCCACCCACACAAACACTCACGCACCCATACAGATAGTCAAACAACCAATCAATAGCCCATAGAGACACTCATATAGCTATTCATAAAAACCATGCAGCCGCTTATACACCAACAGACAGACAGATACAGACATTCACACAGTTTAGTCACTAGTCTGCAGTAAGATACGTTTAATGACTCACTTATAGATAGAGTCAGTCACACACCTACTAAATTATCCATTCACACACTTATACACCCACTCATTCTTCCATAGGTTTTTCCCTATATATATATTAAACATATTTAACATTTACAGAAACACACACTCACTGGATGACGTAATCAGTGATGTCATCAGTGATGTCATTTCAGATGTCATCAGTGATGTCATCAGTGATGTCACTGACCATGTCATGAGTGATGTAATATGTGACGTCATCAGCAGTGCATTGCGGGGGCGCGAGTTATAGTTAGGTGAACTAACTATAACAGGGGAATTTCTAGGGTTTTGTACAAGGGAAATGTCCAGCTAACTATAACGCCCCTGAAACCTATGTTTTTTTCAGTGAAGATATATATATATATATATATATATATATATATATATATATATATATATATATATATATATATATGTCACAACAACGGCACCTGCCCGCAAAGATTGGCAATTGTTGGAGGAACATATGGATTTGCCTGAACCGCCGCCACTGACTAAGATGTAAAGTCTATTGACACTAGTCATTGTTTACTGAAAATGCAGGAGAACCGCTACTTAACAGTTCCCTGGGGGATTGCTTCGGTGTTCAGTGAAAAAGGCAGGGCGAGGAACTACCTTTCAATTTCACCCCCGTGTGAGTGTGATTTCATCGTGAATAAGTACAATCCTGTATTTTGTGCCTACAAAGGTATATCTGTACTGTACAGTGAAATCACGTGTATTCAACGATACCCACTTAGAGAGATGTTATAATTTTTATCACAATGACATGGTGGACTTTGCAGAGACGTTACTAGTCCGGCATCACTCACTGCATGTCCCGTGGTTAATGGGGAGGTGGCAAGAGACATTTTTTAATGCATACAAAGGCATTGAAGAAGGCGTGATGCCGAAATCGGTCGGCCTTGCAATAAATACATAATATAAGGAATTGAAAGTTGGAGAGTCTGTGGAGTGCGTTTAATCCTGTTGAGGAGTTGGTGATTAATTTTTATGTCTGACTGCCACTGTCATGACAACGGCACCCGCCCGCAAGTTGTTCGGCAAAGAGTAGCAATTGTTGGAGGGAGATATATATATATATATATATATATATATATATATTCACTGAAAAAACCATAGGTTTCAGGCACGTTATAGTTAGCTGGACTTTTCACTCGTACAAAACCATTGAAATTCCCCCGTTATAATTAGTTCAGCTAACTATAACTCGCGCGCCCGCAATGCACTGCTGATGACGTCACATATTACATCACTCATGACATGGTCAGTGACATCACTCATAACATCACTGATGACATGTAAATGACATCACTGATGACATCATCCAGTGAATGTGTGTTTTTCTGAAAATTACATATGTTTTATATATGTATATCTCAAGGTCGATGAAAGAATAAATGGGTATATAAGTGTCTAAATGGATGATTTGTTTTTGAAAAATTGATTGTATAACTGACTGATTAAGTGTATCTTAGTGAATACATGGCTTAGTGAGTAATGTTTAAATGTGTAAATATCTGTATCAGTCTCTCACTTTGTGTATAAGTGGCTGCATGGGTTGGTGAGTAGCTACATGAGTATCTATATAGGTTATTAGTTGTTTTTTTGACGGATACTGGTGGTAACTGAGTCTGACTAACCAGTCCTAGAGCCAGTGCTATGTTAAAAGACACTCAGAATACAGTGAAAACACCTACATACACCAGGGAACACTATGCGTTGGGGTCCCCCTGTGATCACATGACCTCCTCTGTAAGCCCCTAGTATATAATAGGGCAGGGGATTAAAACTACCTCTTAAAACGCACCACAGGGCGTGTTTTCACACGTCACCTCAGGCCCCGTCCCCTCACTTCCCCACTGTGTAAACACGCCCTGTGGCCGTTTTAAGTTGGGAGATTAAGTCCCCTTGAATCCTGAGGGTCCCTAGGGTCCAACTAGACCACTAGGTACCTCCAGTAAGCGCCACAGAGCTGCGTTGCAGAGAGATGTAAAAAGGGGCAAGGCCTAGACCACCTCTCTGCAACGCAGCGGAGTGGTGCTTACTGGAAGCACCTGGTGGGCTAGTTGGCCCCCAGGGTCCCTCAGGATTGAAGGGGAATTATTTCCCCAACTTAAAACGCGCCACAGGGCTTGTTTGCACACGTTAACTCAGGCCCCGTCCCCTCCCTTCACCACTGTGTAAACACGCCCTGTGGCCGTTTTTAGTTGGGAGATTAAGTTAATTTGAATCCTGAGGGTCCCTAGGGTCCAACTAGCCCACTAGGTACCTTCAGTATGCGCCACAGAGCTGTGTTGCAGAGAGGTGTAAAAAGTGGCACGGCCTGGACCACCTCTCTGCAACGCAGCTCAGTGGCGCTTACTGGAAGCACCTGGTGGGCTAGTTAGCCCCTAGGGGCCCACAGGATTGAAGGGGAATTATTTCCCCAACTTAAAACGCGCCATAGGGCGTGTTTGCACACGTCATCTCAGGCCCCGTCCCCTTCCTTCCCCACTGTGTAAACATGCCCTGTGGCCGTTTTTTAAGTTGGGAGATTAAGTCCCCTTGAATCCTGAGGATCCCTAGGGTCAAACTAGCCCACTAGGTACCTCCAGTAAGCGCCACAGAGCTGCGTTGCATAGAGGTGTAAAAAGGGGCGTGGCCTCAGAACACCTGTCTGCAACGCAGCTCAGTGGCGCTTACTGGAAGCACCTGGTGGGCTAGTTAGCCCCTAGGGGCCCACAGGATTGAAGGGGAATTATTTCCCCAACTTAAAAAGCGCCATAGGGCGTGTTTGCACACGTCATCTCAGGCCCCGTCCCCTTCCTTCCCCACTGTGTAAACATGCCCTGTGGCCGTTTTTTAAGTTGGGAGATTAAGTCTCCTTGAATCCTGAGGATCCCTAGGGTCAAACTAGCCCACTAGGTACCTCCAGTAAGCGCCACAGAGCTGCGTTGCATAGAGGTGTAAAAAGGGGCGTGGCCTCAGAACACCTGTCTGCAACGCAGCTCCCTGGCGCACACTGGAGATACCTGTTGGGCTAGTTGGCCCTCAGATACCCTCATTATTGAAGGGGAATTAATTCCCCAACTTACAACTGGCCAGGGGGCGCGTTTGCAGAGTGCTGCAAGGAGGGGGCGTGGCCTCCAGCGCAATGCCGGTCTTTTATTTTTTTTATTTTTTTAAGAAGGAGGGCTGTGTGGCCCCCCTTCTTTTTCTAATTTACTGGCCCTGGGGACCCCATCCCCCAGGGCCTGCACCCTAATTTTTTTTGTTGAAAAAAATCAATTTGGCCCTCCCAAGGCCTTAATCGGCCCCGGGGACCCCAACCCCCGGGTCATGGCCTTTTTTTTATTTAAATTCTTTAGGAGGGGACTGCGTTGCCCCCCTCCTCAGGCCACTTATGTCTCCGGGGACCCCATCCCCCGGGGCCGGCCTTTGTTTTTTATTATTTTAAAAATATATATATTTATAGAAACACCTAGGACATGCTGGACAAACCGTATGTACCTATCACCATGATGATTTGCGTGATATTCATTAAAAGGCGACTATGCATAGAATGAATCCACATGGAATGTATTTACACCGCTAGTGAAGCTCTGACGTGTCTGACGCCCTACCGTGCCTAATCCCGGCGCCCCCGCCGGTGGGTACTCTCCAAGTAGACACCCTTGACGTTTATTTATACAAACATGAGTAGCTATTGACGGGCACATTTAATATACACGCACACCAAGCCATTCAAAGGGGATTCGACAAAAATTCGACCAAACTATGCAAGAAACCCCCCTCACGGTTAATAAAAAACACATCCACCGCCGGATGTGTAATACTTTTTATTTTACTCTCTAGAAAGGAGACGAACCTCACTTGAGAGTCACAGCGTGCTCCTGGCTGAGCCCAATGCTGTGTTACACCCACCAGTGCCCGCCGATTGCCTCACACCTCTGTGTTGTATTCCACCAGCTAGTGCGTATGCTATGACACTCTCTAGCCCATGTGCACTGTAACACCACCCCGTGAATATGTCATGCCACACTTGCCTTCGCATGGGTTATATTGCCCCATCTAACATGCCTTCCTCGATGTGTATGTTATAACGCACAGCGCTATGCCATACATATTACAATCTGGGATCCATATCTTTGTCACAGTGCATATGCAACGTTACACTCCCCAGCACATATTTTATATTACAACTTTAGAGACTAGTTATGTTACACAACACTGCCCTCTGCATATTACACTCCAAGGCGCATATCACATAGCACGCGCTAGTGCCTGTGCTATGTCGCGCTCTCCAATGAATCTGTCATTGCGCACAATGTATTGCATATTATATTTCACGCCCCGGTTCATCTTATATCACACTTTTTGGTGCATAGTTTATATCATATACTACATCTAGTTTTCATTTTCAATCGTGCTCTCAGGACTATGTTTTATATAACACTGCGTCCACCTACCCTTTTCACGGGCATTACATACTGCGATGGGGGGTGGAGGGTCAGGGGGTGTTTCTGCCAAGTGAGCCCGGAGTCACAGTCACAAACGTCCTCTTCTTCCTGAATAATAGTGAGATTATGCTGCATACTTGTTCATATTTTAAGTAGTTCGAACAGACACACATTTTAAAAACAATAAAGTTCCTAACACCCACCTTCTCTGAACAGTTAGCTTGCTGCCCCATCCACCTCCTCCCTATCCTCTGTTGTCTGAATCCATGGACTAGCCTCCTTCCTCCTGCCATGCATGGTCTGATGTGCTGCCACTGCCCTCCATTTAGCATGATGTACCAGTCCACTCCTCCTGCCCTTCATTGCCCAATTCTATGGCCCATCATTGACCTCCTGCTTAGCCTCTGTGCTTAGCTTGCTGCCCCTATTCTCCTTCCCCCTGCCCTCCGATGTCTTTGTGCATGCCCCTGCTCCATCCTTTTTGCCCACTATGTTCCATGGACCTGCCACTCCTATCTACTCTGAGTGTTCTGTTGAGCTGCCACTCCCCTACCACCTGCCTAGCATTGTCAGATGACTGTAACCTGTCCCTGCCACCTCCACCCTGCCTGTCCACATGCCATGCCCCTATCCCCTTCCTCCTGTCCTCCATGGTCCATTTTACTGCCAAACCCTTCTGCCCTCCCTGATCTGTTGTGCTGCAACTGCTCCTCCTGCCTGCCCCGCGCGGTCTGTTGTGAGGCCCCTTCCCCTGAACTCTCTTGTCTGTGCCCAGGTCCTGACCCTCCCTTCTATCCTCCATGGTCCTTTGTGCATGCCCCTGCACCCTCCTTCTTGCCCATCATAGCCATTGTGCTGCCACTAACCCTCCCGCTTGCCATGCATGGTCTTCTGTGCTGCCATGGCCCCTCCCACCTTCCATGTGTGGTCAGCTAGCTGCCCCTGACCCCCTCCCACCTTCCCTCCATGGTCTGTGTGTATGCCACCGTAGTCTCATTGTTGCTCTCCATGGTGTGTCTTGTTTCTAGTGCCCATCCTGCCTGACCTCCATGGTCATCTTGCTGCTCCTGCCCTGCCACCTTGCCCCCAGCCCTCTGTTTCCATGTGCAGACCCCCTATTCCCTCCCTCCTGGCTTGTCTGTTCCATTGTAATGCCCCTGATCCGTCCCTCCCGCCCTTTATGGTCTGTTATGCTGCAGCTTTCTCTCCTGTCTGTCCATTATGGTCAGCTAGCTACCATTGCCTCTTTCCCATCTGTTCTCTGTTGTCCATGTGCATGGTCCTGTCCCCTCCCTATTGCTTTCTATGGATTGTTGTGCTGCACTCCCGCCCCGCATGCGCTGTGTGGTGTATTGTGCTGCTGCAAACCCTGATGCCTGCCCTGTAGGGTCAGTTTGGTGCACCTCTCCATGTCCCTCCTGTCCTCTGTTATCCGAGTCCATGTCCCTACCCCAATTCCTCCTGCCTACCATGATTCAATGTACAATACTTGCGAACATTTTGAACTTGGTAAGAGGGAGATTGTGAGACCGGCCTCACGGCGTTGCCCTCTCCATCGTCCCGCCAACCGGCAACCACCCTCAAGACACGACATCCCCGACTCCGGCCGCCCCAGCCACCCCCGATCCACGGGCCGGCCAGAGACCTGACAGACTCAACACCCTACCACGCATGCCCAACCGAGGGAGCGGGAACCCTCGAGCCAGACCCAGAGGCGCCAGCCCAGTCACAACTCGGGTCGCCTTCCCCGGGAGGACTCAATCGGCCACCCGGCCCCTGGGGAGCAGGCGCCTCCCCTACCGAGCGTCTGGGGTCGCTCCCAGACCCACCTGAAAAGACCAAAGAAGTGAGCGGCAGGAAATCCCGCCGAACCCCCTCCGTCACCCCAGTCCCCCCTCTGCGAGCACTCCGGACTTCAAAGAACCAGCGGAGTATAACAAGGGGTGCCGGAGGAACAAGGACAGAGAAGACCTGGAACCATCTGAGCCGGCTGACGCTGTCGCGGCTCCTGAGCGCTGAAGTCACCTGGGCCTGCTGAGTGACTCGCGGCCTCTTGCTATTGAACCATCTGAGCCCTGCGGACGAGGTCGCGGCTCCCGAACACTGATCCACCTAGGCCTGCTGAGTGACTCGCGGCCCCCCAGCTATTGAACCATCTGAGCCCTGCGGACGGAATCGCGGCTCCTGAACTCCGACCACCTGTGCCTGCTGAGAGACTCGCGGCGCTCCCCTTGAGGACGACTCGATAAGAGATCGCCCAGAGACACGACACCCTCCAGCTCGAGGATTGTGAGCTTCCGCAGGGTATTTCGCAGAGACACTATCTTGAAAGACTGTCCCGCTACCCCCATTCCCCACGACTGATTTGTGGTACGTTGTGCCACTGCTGTACTATTTGCCTTTGGGTCATAAAGATCCCTGAAATCATCGATAAAAGAACTTATCGTCCTACAAAGAATACGTGTGGTGTCCCTCTGTTTACAGTGCAGATCAGGGTGTGCGCGCCTGGTTCGGCTTACTTGGGAGAGGTGGGTCAAAGGGGTGGGCAAGACGTGTATCGAACCCCCTTCCGGCAGACGCCTTTCCAACATTTGGTGGCAGACGACGGGATCCGAGCCGACACCGAAGGAGAGCGTGCAGTAAACGACTGACGCACTACCAAACAGAAATGGAAGGAGAAACCTCCCTGGGTGCCACAGGTACCGAAATAAGCTCACCGTTCCGAGAAGATCAATTGGACTATTACACGCATAGAGAACTAAAACAGTTTTGCAAAGACCTTGGCATCGCTACCACCGGACTGAGCACAAAGGAAGACTACCAGAAGGTACTGAAAGCCTGGGTCGAGACGGGGGCGCCCCCGACCCAAACGGAAAGAGACTCTACCCATGAACAAACAAGCACCCCGGCGAGAAACAACGGGCCAGAGGGGAACCTGTCCTCCGAGGAACTAGCGGACCGAGAGAGAAGCCGCAACCACGAACTGGAACTGGCAAAACTAAAAATCGAGGGAGAGATAAAACTGGCAGAGAAGAAGTTAGCCGTCGAGCAGTTACGGCTACAAGGGGAACTCGAAGAGAAGAGACTCCATAGGGAGCACGACGAAAAGAAACTCCAGCTAGAACATGAACGTGGCCTGAAGGAAATTGAGTGGCGGGCTAGACACGAAAAGTCACAGCCGCCCGGGAATACCCAGCCCGCTCCCGCCTGGGAAACCAAAGTTCACATCCCCAAGGATGTGGTCAAGGAGTATTATAAGAACGATGATATCCAGCAGTGGTTTAAAGCCTACGAAGTCGCCATGACCTCTCACCGAGTCCCGCAGAAGGATTGGGGGGCTGGCCTATGGGGCCGGTTCTTAAGCGAAGGAAGGGACACTCTGCTCGATCTGCCCTCCGCGGTCATGAACTCCTACAGCCACATGAAGGAAGCCCTCGTGGGCCGGTACGGACTCACCCCCGAAATGTACCGACAACGGTTCCGAGATTGCAAAAAGATACCGGGCACCACGTGGGTCGAATACGTGAACTTTTACAGCCGAGCTCTGGACGGTTGGATCAAGGGCAGCAAGGTCTCCACCTTCGAAGAACTGTTCGATCTGATCGCCTGGGAACATTTAGCGGCCAATTGCTTTATAGAACTGCGCCAGCATCTCCTAGACAGTAAACTCACCGACCCTAGGAAGCTGGCTGCTGAGGCTGATCGTTGGGTGAACACCCGGGCCACCCGGGGCCCCGTGGGGGACTACGGCCGCCACAGTCAGGGTCCCCCCCGCCAGAGGGGCGGAGGAAACCACGGCCGACCAAGAGACTTTGCCGGGGGGTCCTCCACCAGCCCCCCCAGCAGCCCACCAGCGGCGGGTTCGGCCCAGTCTCCAGCCAGCACCGGAGCCCCAGGACGGCCAGGTCCACGAGCTAGGATCACCTGCTTCCGCTGCCAGCAGCCCGGACACTACGCCAATGACCCCCAGTGTCCTCAGTATCAGCGACCCACAACGACCAACCCCACGACCCGGCAGATGGCCTCCGTGGCTCTGGGGGAAGAAATGGAAGACTCCGAGGAATGGGAACCGGCGGCCATGGCCCTGGTCTCCCTTGGGGATCGAGAGATGGTCCCCGGGACACCCTTGCCCGCCAACACAGAGAAATACCGACAGCAGGTGACTATCAACGGCCACCGAGTCGAGGGCCTCCGCGACACCGGGGCGAGTGTCACCGCGGTCCACCACAGCCTAATTTCCGAAGACCAGATCCTAGCCGGGGCCCTCTGTCCGGTCGTATCCTCCGACAATTCTGAGAGCCTCTGCCAGATGGCCCTGGTGCCCTTCGAGTGGGGAGGGGTCTCCGGAGAACTGAAGGTAGCGGTCCGGAACTCGCAGCCCGTAGACTGCCTCCTGGGCAACGACCTGGAAAATTCCCCGTGGGGGCAGGTAGAACGAAGGGCCCACCTAGAGATGATGGGCCTAACGGAATGGGTCTGCACCACCACGCGCTCCATGACCGCACGAGTGGCCCCCTCCAAGGGCGGTGAAGCCCTCTTACCGAACGCTTTCCCCGAGAACAGGGACCCCCTACCAGAAGCAGACAACCCTCCTTCCGAGGAAGAAGGAGACACTAACCGAGGGGAAGGACCGGAACCTTCCGCCCCAGAGGCCCCGATGGAACCCGAAGAACTGCCCGAGTTGGCCCAGTGGCACTGCGAAGGGGGGCCCTCCCGCGAAGAGTTCTGCCAGGAACAGACCACTTGCCCCTCCCTCGAGGGACTTAGACAACAAGCCAAAGCCCAGGTCGCCGGTGATCAGACCGGAACCCATTGGGTTTATTGGGACAATGGCCTCCTCTACAGCGAGCAAAAGTCAGCCGAGCTAGGCGCAGCACGAGTACTGGTGGTACCCCTGCGGTTCCGGAGCCTCCTCCTGGGCCTGGCCCACGATGTACCCTTGGCAGGACACTTAGGCCAAGACAAGACATACCAGCGATTGGTGACCCACTTCTATTGGCCCAAGATGCGAGCGAATGTAGAAACACACTGCAAGTCCTGCCTCACGTGCCAGGGCAGTGGGAAGAGTGGCGGAAAACGCAAAGCTCCCTTACAACCGTTCCCCGTTGTGAGTACCCCGTTCGAGCGGGTCGGCATCGACATCGTGGGACCCCTGGATCCGAAGACCGCCCAGGGCCACAGATTCATCCTCGTCCTGGTGGACCATGCCACCCGCTACCCCGAGGCCATCCCCCTCCGCACCGTGACGGCTCCCGTGGTGGGCCGGGCTCTCATGGGGATCTTCTCCCGGGTCGGATTTCCCCGCGAGGTTGTGAGTGATCGCGGCACGAACTTTATATCCCGCTACATGAAGTCCCTGTGGCAGCAGTGCGGAGTTACGTATAAATTCACGACCCCCTACCACCCCCAGGGCAACGGCCTGGTGGAGCGCTTCAACCGAACTCTGAAGGGAATGATCCTGGGCCTCGAAGAGCCCCTGCGCCGGAAGTGGGACGTCCTCCTCCCTTGCCTCCTGTTCGCGTACCGGGAGGTTCCCCAAAAGTCTCTGGGGTTCAGCCCCTTCGAACTGCTGTACGGACATCCCGTTCGAGGGCCCCTAAGCCTGGTCAAAGAGGGCTGGGAGACAAGCCCCCGGGGGACACCCCCAGATGTGTTCCGCTACATCCTGGCGCTCCGCAACCAGACGAGGAAGTTTAGGGAACTTGCAGAGGCTAACCTCGAGGCCAGCCAAGAAGAAATGAAGCGCTGGTATGACCAGAACGCAACCTTGGTCGAGTTCCAGCCGGGCCAGCAGGTTTGGGTCATGGCTCCGGTGAGACCCTGCGCCCTACAAGACAAATGGACTGGTCCATTCAAGGTGGTCGAACGGAAGAGCCAGGTCACGTATCTGGTCGACGTACAATCCCCACGGAACCCCCTCCGGGTCCTCCACGTAAACCGTCTCAAGCCCCACTTCGTAAGGACAGAACTGAGTTTGCTACTGGCCACCGATGAGGGGGCAGAAGAGGACACTGAACCCCTGCCCGATCTCCTGTGCACAAAAGAACTGGACGGTTCCGTGGAGGGTGTGAAACTGTCGGACACCCTCGCTCCCCAGCAGGCCGACGACTGCCGCCAGCTGCTCGGACAATTCGCAGACCTTTTCTCCCTCATTCCAAGGGTGACCGACTGGTGTGTCCACGACGTGGACACCGGCGACTGCCCACCTGTGAGACACCGAGCCTACCGGGTGCCTGACCGGGTCCGCACCTGCATCAAGACCGAGGTACAGAAAATGCTCAACCTAGGGGTCATCGAGCCCTCCGACAGCCCCTGGGCCAGCCCGGTGGTTCTGGTCCTGAAGGCTGCCTCCCCAGGGGTCGCCCCCGAACTAAGATTCTGTGTACACTATCGGGGGCTCAATGCGGTCACCCGCGCAGACGCTCACCCTATTCCCCGAGCCGACGAGCTCATCGACCGCCTGGGGGCCGCCCAGTTCCTCAGCACTTTCGACCTGACCTGCGGGTACTGGCAGATCGCTCTCACGGAAGGGGCGAAAGAGCGCTCTGCCTTCTCCACGCCAGATGGCCACTACCGCTTCAGGGTCATGCCGTTCGGGATGAAAAACGCCCCAGCCACGTTCCAGCGGTTGGTGAACAAGGTCCTGGCCGGACTCGAGGAGTTCAGCGCAGCGTACCTTGACGACATCGCCGTATTCAGCTCTCAATGGCACGAGCATCTCCAGCACCTCCGACAAGTACTAATGGCCCTGCGCCAAGCGGGCCTGACAGTGAAAGCCAGCAAATGCCAGCTCGGACAAGGCTCCGTGGTCTACCTGGGGCATCAGGTGGGCAGCGGCCAGGTCGCCCCTCTCCAGCCGAAGATCGATGCCATCAAGTCCTGGGAGCCCCCCACCACGCAGACAGAGGTTCGGGCCTTCCTGGGCCTTACGGGGTATTACCGGAGGTTCCTTAAAAATTATGGTAGTATCGCAGGGCCCCTCACAGAGTTGACCTCCAAAAAGCTTCCGCAGAAGGTGCAGTGGACCCCCCAGTGCCAGCAGGCGTTCGACGCCTTGAAAACCGCCATGTGCACCGCTCCCGTACTCAAGGCCCCCGACTACTCCCGAGAGTTCGTGGTCCAGACCGACGCATCCGAACATGGCATCGGGGCCGTGCTCTCGCAGTTTGACGACAAGGGCATTGATCAGCCCATAGCCTTCATCAGCCGAAGGCTGCTGCCGAGAGAGCAGCGTTGGAGCACTATAGAGCGAGAGGCCTTTGCCGTAGTCTGGGCCCTCAAGAAACTGCGGCCCTACTTGTTCGGAACCCATTTTCGAGTACAGACGGACCACCGGCCCTTGCAGTGGCTAATGCGGATGAGGGGGGAGAACCCCAAGCTACTACGATGGTCCATCTCTCTCCAAGGGATGGATTTCACTGTCGAACATCGCCCCGGGACGGATCATGCCAACGCCGACGGCCTGTCCCGGTTCTTCCGCTTCGGCGAGGAGAACCCCCCAGTGGATGGGTAGTTCTCCACGCCTTTCAGCTGGGGGGGACGCGTGTGAGACCGGCCTCACGGCGTTGCCCTCTCCATCGTCCCACCAACCGGCAACCACCCTCAAGACACGACATCCCCGACTCCGGCCGCCCCAGCCACCCCCGATCCACGGGCCGGCCAGAGACCTGACAGACTCAACACCCTACCACGCATGCCCAACCGAGGGAGCGGGAACCCTCGAGCCAGACCCAGAGGCGCCAGCCCAGTCACACCTCGGGTCGCCTTCCCCGGGAGGACTCAATCGGCCACCCGGCCCCTGGGGAGCAGGCGCCTCCCCTACCGAGCGTCTGGGGTCCCTCCCAGACCCACCTGAAAAGACCAAAGAAGTGAGCGGCAGGAAATCCCGCCGAACCCCCTCCGTCACCCCAGTCCCCCCTCTGCGAGCACTCCGGACTTCAAAGAACCAGCGGAGTATAACAAGGGGTGCCGGAGGAACAAGGACAGAGAAGACCTGGAACCATCTGAGCCGGCTGACGCTGTCGCGGCTCCTGAGCGCTGAAGTCACCTGGGCCTGCTGAGTGACTCGCGGCCTCTTGCTATTGAACCATCTGAGCCCTGCGGACGAGGTCGCGGCTCCCGAACACTGATCCACCTAGGCCTGCTGAGTGACTCGCGGCCCCCCAGCTATTGAACCATCTGAGCCCTGCGGACGGAATCGCGGCTCCTGAACTCCGACCACCTGTGCCTGCTGAGAGACTCGCGGCGCTCCCCTTGAGGACGACTCGATAAGAGATCGCCCAGAGACACGACACCCTCCAGCTCGAGGATTGTGAGCTTCCACAGGGTATTTCGCAGAGACACTATCTTGAAAGACTGTCCCGCTACCCCCATTCCCCACGACTGATTTGTGGTACGTTGTGCCACTGCTGTACTATTTGCCTTTGGGTCATAAAGATCCCTGAAATCATCGATAAAAGAACTTATCGTCCTACAAAGAATACGTGTGGTGTCCCTCTGTTTACAGTGCAGATCAGGGTGTGCGCGCCTGGTTCGGCTTACTTGGGAGAGGTGGGTCAAAGGGGTGGGCAAGACGTGTATCGAACCCCCTTCCGGCAGACGCCTTTCCAACAGAGATTTTGAAAAAAAACTGGGGTATTGATTTTCCCCTTTGAGTTACATTGAAAAAGAGGAGATTGTAGACAGGAGACAGATCAAATAAAGCCCATTTGAGCTTAAAAACATTGGACGTTTCCTGGCTGAATCGGGTCTGTTGGGATGTATGGTTGTACTACCACTGCTTCTTCCTTCTGCCCACAATGGTCTATTATATTGCCACAGCCTCTCTTGCCAGTCCTGTATTGTTGGTTTGTTGCCCCTGCCCCCCTTTCCACTGCCCTCCATAGTCTGTTGTGCTGTCACTGCCCTTCCTGCCTGCCCAGTGTTGTCAAATTGTTGCCTCTGCACTCTCCTACCTGCCTTCAGTTTTCAGAGTCCGTGCCCCTGGCCTCTGCCTCTCAACAGTATCCCAATGAACAACTAGATTGCTAACATTTTATATTTATTACAAAAGTGTGGAACGCCTGATGTCATCTTGATGTAATCAAAACTGTAATACCTAGAGTATTTCCTTTAGAAATTACATATATGAGAGGGTCTTATTTGCATCAAAATTATGGTTAGTGCTCTAAAAAACTAAAATGAGGACATATTTTCTGAGTTTTCAAATAGCGACAAAGAAATTTTAAATTATTTGTAATCTTTATGTTTTTTTATCCAGTTGACCACTTGATTAAATGTTGCACCTTGGCGAGAGGATGTGGTGTTACTTCTAGAGCTGCAGACTTTGCAACTGGGGAACCAGGTTAGAGTTTCTGCTTCAGCTCAACATTCTGTGATTGTGGTCAAATCACTTAATCTCCCCATGTCTACAACCACAATGAATTTGATCTTGTGTGATGTAACCAATGCTCATGTAAAGCACTCCAATACCTGACAGGTCTGCACTATATAAAACTGCAAATACACAAAAAATAAGTGTTTTGCACACTTCTGTCATTGGGCTACATGTGGGCTACATCTGGGTGATATTTGTGCTGCATTTAGGCTCTTTTGTGGCTGGTGGCCATCTTGGGAGATTTATTTGTTATGAAGTTTCCTAATTTCCTCATTTACTGCAGTCTCCTCAGTAGGAAATGCTTTCAGTTTTTTACTTTGATTCCATCAAGAAGGTATTCAGATATGTCACACATTTGTCATAAATTCTGAATGTTAGCACTCTAGTTGCTCATTAGATCACTGTAGTAAAACTACTGCTCACCAGGGAAGTCTGCTGCTGGTATTCAAAGTGCATGTTTCAGTCTGCATGTCAGAATTTGTTTATGAAATAGAAGAGGATTTGAGAAGTCAAAATGTGCCCTAATTTTTCTTTCTGCAGAACTAATCATAATTTCTATGGCAAAATGAATCCCCTCATTGTGTTCCTTTGTAAATTAAATGTTTTAAGTGTTACCACTTTATTCCAATCAAGATGGCTTCAGGTGTGCCATACTTTTGTCATATGTAAGACTGTTAGCGCTCTAGTTGTTCTTTAGAACACTATGGGAGCTGCAGTAGAACACAAAGGAATCAACTGACAGTCTCTGCCCTTGTTGGATGTACATGTTTTACTGAGAATGTCAGACTTCATTCTCACATGACTGAGAAAGATAATGTGAATTTACAGAAAATATGCTCTCAGTTAGCTTATAGATCACCTTCCAAACCTCTGTGGGAAAAGCATGAGAAAATAGTTTTCTCTCAAACATGATTCATGATATCACAGCAGAAGGCTTTTTCACATGGTAAAATCACCTTAGAACACGCCACAATTCCTAAAATGAGTATGGTACCATCAACAAATGATTTATAATGTAACTAAAGTCTTAAAACCTTCTATTAACTGCAATGCTTTTTAATGAGATGCTATCATGTATATTGGTCCCAAGATGGCTGCCAACACTTCTTGGATGAAGTGCTGACAGCCAATCAGATCTCATGATGAGATGTGTGGTTAGACTCCGCCCAGATATATATGTGATTTTACTTTTGATTTTCTCAGGAACTACTGAATGGATTTACACCATTTAAGCAAAAGGCACATGCCTGACCTGAGGACTACCTCTTTGCCAAATTTCAAGTAATTCTGTTCAGCCGTTCGGGCTGTACCTTCGACTAAAGGTCCTATGGGAAAATGCATGGGGAAAACACGTTTTGGGACCCCCCTTTTTTCTCAGCCCCCGCTTGACGAATCACCCCGAGACTTTCAGGGTAGGAGCTGAGCGAAGGGCCCCATTAGTTTTGAAAATTTTACGAAGATAAGTCAACCGGCGCCAAAGTTATTCAAAATAGAATTTTCAGATTTCCTATAGGAACTCGGTCCTAACTATAACTATCTACTGGCGACCACCAGTAGATAATGTGTGTGTGTGTATGTATATATAAATATATACTCACATATATTTGTATATTTAAATAAACATAAAAAATCTGAAAACACATTACTAAATTAATTAAATATAAAAGACTGTGAAATAAAAAACATGCTAGTAATATTTAAAATATTTAGAAAAAAGATATATATATAATACAAATAATATAAAATCAAACAAAAAACACATACTATTATATATATATATATATATATATATATATATATATATATATATATATATATATATATATATATATATATATCAGTAAACAAAGTCGGGTCCTGTTTTTCTTCTTTTTCTTATTGTCTAGGAGGAAAGGAAGGGACCCTTCACTTTTCAAGACACGGCACGGGCTCCCTACCCTTTTCTTCACCAGGATTGCCACTGCACGTCCAATAAGATAAGAACTTCACTCCTTGATTATATATATATAATTTTCACAATAACTTTTTCCGTTTAAATTTGTCTTCCATAATTATTTTATAGGATTATGGAATAGAGACTCACTACACTTAGAATCCTTTGTAGTACAACCATGTTGTGGTGTCACGTGAGAAGTATAATTTGGAATCAATTTTACCAGCTGGTATCTAGAAGTAGTTTCCTTCACTAATACATGGCATTGGTGATGTATGGGCACTAGTCCAGATATATACAATCCTATTTTTCAGCCTTTTATTCAGGAATGACGGCCCTAGGATCAGTCAATTACGAGTTAATGATGTGAACAGAACTTTGAACGAATGTATCATGTATTTCAATAGGTATACGTTTGATACTGTATATATATTAATGTGTACATACTAGCAAATGGCACTAGTCCGTTTCAAATTTGAAGGTTTTGTTCATATATACTAATGTGGGGAACAGCGACAATCTGTGTCAGTAACTCATAAAGTTTTGGTAACTTGAATTCGGGTTTACTACATGTATCATACACCCGGTGCCAGACTCAGTGCATAAACTGTATTTTATTAGTTTTATTCAAGTAATATGTCTCTGGCACTAACAACAGCCATATCTACTCGTATATTATTTACGTAACCCCTTTTTAATAGCAAAACAATGTGTGACAATACGAGGCCGGTACCTGTTCCAATATGGCTGCCATATAGGTATCTTGTGTTAGGAAACAATGAAGTACTTCTATTTTTACATATCTGTATAAATGCACGTTCAGTAAAGTTTCAAACATCGTGTGAGCAAGACACATTTGGTGTCGAAACACGTAGCGATTGTCGAAGAAATAAAGAGTTGACCTCTGAGAGTGCGTTATCTTTTGTGATCGGATATATATATATATATATATATATATATATATATATATATATATATATATATATATATATATATATATATATTCAACAATTTGAAAAATAAGTATTTAAATCACAAAATAAAACATACACTATCACCACTCCAGTCTGTGCAACAGTAAGGAAAGTGTTGAACTTCGAAAGAGTAAAATTTGCTCTTTCCACTCCAGTCTGTGCACCAGTAGAAAAAGCGTTGAACTTTGGAAGGTTAAAATGTACTATTCCCCTCCCACTCTGTTCAGTAGTAGGAAAAGTGTTGGAGTTTGGAGGGGTTAAATGTACTATTCCCACGCCAGTCTGTGCAATACGAGGGAAAGATTAGACTTCGAAGAGGTAAAATTTACTATTCCCACTCCAGTCTGAGTAACACTAATGAAAGCGTTGAATTTTAGATGTATTTAATTGACTATTCCAATTCCAGTCTGTGCAACAGTCAGGAAAGCATTGAACTTCGGAGGTGTTAAATTTACTATTCCGACTCCAGTCTGTGCAACAGTCAGGAAAGCATTGAACTTCGGAGGTGTTAAATTTACTATTCCGACTCCAGTCTGTGCAACAGTCAGGAAAGCATTGCACTTCGGAGGTGTTAAATTTACTATTCCGACTCTAGTCTGTGCAACAGTTGGGAATGTGTTGGACTCCAGAGGGGTGAAATTTACTAGTTCTACTCCAGTCTGTGCAACAGTAAGGAAAGCATTGGACTTCGGAGAGGTAACATTTACAGTTCCCACTCCAGTCTGTGCAACATTAGGGAAAGCATTGGACTTGGAGGGGTTAAGTTAACTATTCTCACTCCAGTCTGTGCCAAAGTAGGAAAAGTACTTCACTTAAAACTCATAGGATATTTTGATAACGCTATTAGTTGACCAGGTATATGTAACACTTGATATAAAAATATAAAATATTATGTATATAAAATTGAAAATCAATTAAACAATTTACATGATTATTACAATTTTTTATAATAAATTTTGAATTAAACAATTATTATTTTTTATATTATTAAAGTTCCCACACTATACTCCCACAAACCTAGCAGCCCACACTTAAAATATAACTACATTGAAGAAGTATAACACAATTAACATATTTAATAATCAAATAAATAATTATTAATAAATAATTAATTAAAGAATTATTACTTAAATAACTTCCCAACCTATGCCCCTACAAACACAACAGCCTGCACCTGATATATACCATAAAAAAATGTTTTAAATAGTTTACATCATTATTAATCAATTAAATATTTTATAAGAAATTAATAATTAATTAATTATTACTGAATTACCTTCACACTCCATACCCCTACAAATCCATCAACCTGCACCTAAAATATAACTTAAAAATATAATGATTACACAATTTACATAATTAGTAATCAATTAAATAATTAGTATATTAATTAATAATTAATAATCAATGATTACTTAAATAACTCCACCACCCATACCTATAATATAACTTAAAAAATATAATTGCACAATATACAGAATATATTTTCAAATAAATAATTAATTATACATTTAAAAGTAATTATGATTTTTATACTTAATTAACTTCCCACTCTATAAAACTACAAAAATCATATGCCGCTACAATACTATAAATTACAATTAACTATTAAATTAGAAATTATAAATCATTTAAAATTACAAACAATATTTACAAATATTATCAGCAATTATGCAAACAATTTTCATAATATGAAATTAATATATATTAATATATGAAATAAAACACAAAGATACTTAAAAAACGAACTTTTTTATAGCTATTGTATTGACAACTATATTAACAACACAGATATTCTAGAAAACAATATTACTTACCTAAAAAATCTATATTATTGTAAACAATATTTCTGCATCACAATATTTATGTGTTACAATATTTAAAAGTCAGTATTTCTGTAGCTCGATATTTCAAAATCAATATTTTGTCCAAATATCTAACTTTTGTCACTGTTGTGATCAAGTCCTATGAAGGATGAACGAAGGAGACCTGTGAAAGTTACCGGTGTTGAAAAATAGATCTTTTAATGTTTACAAATATTACCAGGCACTGACACAGCCAATGGGTCGAGCCTTGCAAGCCTCCATTTTTATATATTTTTTGGAAAACATATTTAACAGGTTTTAAAAGCGTAAAAATAATAAGAAATAAAACTGCAGCATTCTGAAGCTGGCTGTATGATAGTTAAAAGAAAGGAAAGAATGACACGTCCGAAAATAGATAAAAACATGAAAATGGACGGTTTATTTTTTTTAGATGAATTAGGAAGGTTTACATTTATCTAAGAAAACACAAGGAGATGATGGACCGAGCGCTGAAACATTTCAGACACTCACCGCCAGTAACAGATCTGGGTTGAATCCATCATCATTCTTTAGGTCACTTCACCAGCCCAGTTCAGACCCAGCCATATGCAAATCAGTCTTGACCCTGTGCCTCATGGGAACAGTCCAGCCCGAACTGCCAAGCCAGGTCCTACCTGGATGGGAAACAAGCATCCTGGGACTGGTTTCAGGGTAACACCTAGTGGACAAATTGGTCAGTCTAGGATTCATCCTCATTAGGACGGCCTTTCTCCTTTCTGTGATTAGGCTTGAATTAGTCTTTTCCCTGCATACAAATGGCACGTTGTGCCCAACCTCTCAACTGCTCTACATTCACCCTGCCATTTTTGCTCCTGGCCTCCCCAGCCATATCATGAATGCGGGTGAGAGGACCCAGCATATCAAGGGCCTTGTCCCAACATTGTTTCAGGCACTTCTCAATCCCCTTTCTGTGGTCCCTGCCAAATTCAAACAAAAATGTTATGAGCTCAGGGTCCAGGCTGGGAGTGTTGCAAAGCTTGTCACCAGTCGAGGGTCTGGGGCACTCAACCCGAAGCATATTATGAGTCTCTTTGTCCAAAGAGTTCCTGACCCAAAGCTTTAAAAACTTAGTAACATGGTTGATTGGCCACCATACTGAACTACGCAGATGTTTTATCATGGCCCGGTTTAACATTCCTCCCCTGAAAAGATCCTTTCCCTTAGCAAAAGTAGATGCCTCTTCTAAATCTTCATCTAAACTTCCAAAAAGATCGGACCTTTCTTGCAGCTCAAACACATATTCGTCTCATTCCAGGTCAGCATAATCTATATATTACTGCGCCACAGAGGAATTTAAACTGTCCTGCAACTCCTTTGTGTCATCAATGTGGTGGAAGAGCCTTCTCTGACTTGGCTCCCACCTTCTGGAATAAATTGCCATTTTCTGTCTGAAGGCGCCCTGACTACAGCAAAGTAGGAAAGCATTAAAGACCGCACTGTTTTACAAAGTTTCTTCGGGTCGACTTTGCTCCGAGATACCCCAGTTGAGGTGATTTGCACGCGATATTAAATTATATATATATATATATATATATATATATATATATATATATATATATATACATACATACATACATACATATATTATCTACTGGCGGTCGCCAGTAGATAGTTATAGTTAGGACCGAGTTTCCATAGGAAATCTGAAAATTCTATTTTGAATAACTTTGGCGCCGGTTGAGGAATCCTCGCAAAATTTTCAAAACTAATGGGGCGCTCTGCTCAGCTCCTACCCTGAAAGTCTCGGGGTGATTTGTCAAGCGGGGGCTGAGAAAAAAGGGGGGTCCCAAAACGCGTTTTCCCCATGCATTTTCCCATAGGACCTTTAGTCGAAGGTACAGCCCGAACGGCTGAACAGAATTACTTGAAATTTGGCAAAGAGGTAGTCCTCAGGTCAGGCATGTGCCTTTTGCATATATGGTGTCAATCTGTTCAGTAGTTCCTGATAAAATTGCAGTTAAAAGCACATAAATATCTATAAGCGTGCACCGTGCGCGCACGGTGCGCGCACCATAACGTGCGCGAGCATATTTCTGATTGGTGGTTACATGTCAGTCAACATTCGAATCGGTTGAAATCAGGAAGTGTCGGCCGCCGTTTTGTGTGTGACAGTGAAAAAGAAAGGTGGAGAACGTGAAAAGGGGGCAGGGTAGAGAATTCCTGACCCCCTAGCTCTTGTCAGGGGGTCCCTGAAGGACCCAGAAGGGTGAAAAAAACATTTTATTTTTTTTTCAAAAAATCGCGGGGTGCGCGCACGGTGGCAAAAAATTCGTAAAAAACATAGATTTAAAAATCATGTGTAAGTGTTTAGATGTTGGTTGGCTCTAAAAAGAGCCGTTGTGTTCATTGAGTGTTTTTTGGTACCTACAAGTAAGTACCGATGCACAATCTAAAGTTCAAGAGGAAGACTCTGTTCCCTTCATCTGTGAAATGTACACCGTCTCCTCTATAAATGCCTTGCATGTTGTGACGCAAGTTGTTGTGGTATATAGAACCCATACCATAGTCTCTGAGGAAAGCAGAAACAGACTTATTGACGTGCTTTCTTGCTTTCTCAATCTGTGGACAATATTGGTTGGACCAGTTCCACTTTTGCCTTTGGCATATATTAGAATATACAAAGGTAGTTTGTGGAAAAAGTGACATCAATTGCACAAAGGTGTCCTTAACGAGCATTTCCAGACCTACCCCAGTTAAAGTGCCTAGGTCATTTCCACCACAATGCACAATTATAAGGTTAGGCTGTGTGAGATGTAGAAAGGATTTCAACAAAGGCATTAATTCGTGCCACTTTAACCCTCTCTGACCAATCCATTTATTGTCTACATTTGGCAAATCAAGGTCTTTCACAATACCTCTTTTTTCTGCATACTTTTCACTCCGGAAGACATAGCTATGACCTACAATCCACACTGTGAACATCTTTCAAGGAGATCTGGATGCACTCAGAAGGTGTCTTTCAGTAGAATGGCTCTATGTCCCTTCTTGATTTCAGTGCTCCATTAGAATGCCATTTAAACATGCCTCCTTCGATGTGTCATGAACACCGAAGAAGGCTTTTCGCCGAAACACGTTTGTTTGCTGTTGGTTGCTGAATAAAATTTTCAAGCGCCCCCCGTGAGTGTGTTATTTCTTTACGACTGAGGAAATAGAGCGAAATACGTAGCGGGGTCCACTACCGCAAACCGGCACCCGCCCGCAAGTGCTCCGTCTGAAGTGGAAAGTGAGCAGTTATATATATATATATATTCACTGAAAAAACCATAGGTTTCAAACACGTTATAGTTAGGAATTAGCATTTAAAAAACCTTGCAAATTCAGTGAAAAAAACATAGGTTTCACACACGTTATAGTTAGGAATTAGCATTTAAAAAACCTTGCAAATTCACTGAAAAAACCATAGGTTTCACACATGTTATAGTTAGCTGGACATTTCACTCGTACAAAACCATTGAAATTCCCCCGTTATAGTTAGTTCAGCTAACTATAACTCGCGCGCCCGCAATCCACTGCTGATGACGTCACATATTACATCACTCATGACATGGTCAGTGACATCACTCATGACATCACTGATGACATCTCAAATGACATCACTGATGACATCACTGATGACATCATCCTTGTGTAAGAGTGGCAGACCTCCTCTTATCCTAATATAAACTTTGATACACACATTGAAAAATACAAACTAAAGTTTTGAAAACTATAGAGATACCAATACCAGTTAAAACAACCTATTCAGTAATTCCAAAATCTACATACGCATCCACTCATTCATCAACACTTCTATATAGTCACTCATACATGTACTCAGTCATCATATGTACTCATACACCTATACATCCTGTTACACACCTACACTCATACATAGAGTTACTCACACACATACTGACACATGCAAATAAACATCCATTTACTTGCATGTACAGCTATACACACACCAGTACACTTACTTCTACAGAAACGTACACATACTTACTCTCTAAAACAATCACTTATAGAAACACATACTTATTTATACAGGATCTCTTCCAATCTCTCACTCTCATATATCCTCACTTATATACATCAATACTGACATATACTAGTTCAAAACATATGGACTTACTCATAAAGACACTATTGAGACAGTCATTCACTCTCTTACTCACCCATACACACACTCATCCACCCATACTGTCCGGCTCACATACTGTCTTCAAAATACATACAAACAGTGAGTCACTCATTCATGCGTCCATACGCTAAGTAACATCCCCCACTGAACCATACAGACACTCATACTGATACTCTAAAAATGAACTAATAACCCATATACACACTCATGTAGCTACTCTCCAACCCATGCAGCAACTTATCCACAACGTGAGACACTGATACAGATATTTAAATATTTAAACATTACTCACTAATACTTGTATTCACTAAGATACTGTTAATAAGTCAGTTATACAATTAATTTTACCAAAAAAACCCATCCATTTAGACACTTATTTACCCATTTTTTCTTCCATTAACCTTTAGATATACATATATAAAAAATATTTATTTTTCAGAAAGACACATATTCACTGGATGATGTCATCAGTGATGTCATCAGTGATGTCATTTGAGATGTCATCAGTGATGTCATGAGTGATGTCACTGACCATGTAATGAGTGATGTAATATGTGACGTCATCAGCAGTGGATTGCGGGCGCATGAGTTATAGTTAGCTGAACTAACTATAACGGGGGAATATCAATGGTTTTGTACGAGTGAAATGTCCAGCTAACTATAACATGTGTGAAACCTATGGTTTTTTTCAGTGAATATATATATATATATATATACATATATATTCACTTAAAAAACCATAGGTTTCACACATGTTTTAGTTAGGTGGATATTTCACTCGTAAAAAATCAATGAAATTCCCCCGTTATAGTTAGTTGAGATAACTATAACTCGCGCGCCCGCAATCCTCTGCTCATGACGTCACATATTACATCACTCATGACATGGTCAGTGGCATCACTCATGACATCACTGATGACATCATCCTTGTGATAGAGTGGCGGTCGCGCGAGTTATAGTTATCTCAACTAACTATAACGGGGGAATTTCATTGGTTTTTTACGAGTGA
Organism: Triturus cristatus; assembly: GCF_964204655.1. Lineage (NCBI taxonomy): Eukaryota > Metazoa > Chordata > Amphibia > Caudata > Salamandridae > Triturus > Triturus cristatus. The sequence goes on from NC_140593.1 coordinate 42,244,756, forward strand.
AATATCCACCTAACTATAACATGTGTGAAACCTTTGGTTTTTTAAGTGAATTTGCAAGGTTTTTTAAATGCTAATTCCTAACTATAACGTGTGTGAAACCTATAGTTTTTTCAGTGAATTTGTACGGTTTTTTAAATGCTAAGTTATGATTGTTTTATAATTTTTTTATATATATTTATTTTTCAATAAACTACGTATTAATTTCTATTTTATTTTTTATGGTTTTTCACAGTGCAGGCACTATGCGCGCAGCTCCGCGATTTTTTTTTTTTAAATTTAAATGTTTTTTTCTGCCTTCGGGGTCCTTCAGGGACCCCCTGACCAAGGCTAGGGGGTCAGGAACTCTCTACTCTGCCCCCTTTTCACGTTCGCCACCTTCCTTTTCCACTCTCGCACTGAAAACAAACAAAATGGCGGCCGACACTTCCTGATTTCGACCGATTCGAACGTTGACTGACATGTAACAACCAATCAGAATGACGCTCGGGCACTTAAGGGTGCGCGCACGGTGCGCTGCTATAGATATGTATGTGCTTTTAACTGCAATTTTCTCAGGAACTACTGAACAGATTGACTCCATATATGCAAAAGGCACATCCCTGACCTGAGGACTACCTCTCTGCCAAATTTCTAGTAATTCTGTTCAGCCGTTCGGGCTGTACCTTCGACTAAAAGTCCTATGGGAAAATGCATGGGGAAAACGCGTTTTGGGACCCCCCTTTTTTCTCGGCCCCCGCTTGACGAATCCCCCCGAGACTTTCAGGGTAGGAGCTGAGCGGAGCGCCCCATTAGTTTTGAAAATTTCGCGAAGATTCGTCAACCGGCGCCAAAGTTATTCAAAATAGAATTTTGAGATTTCCTATGGAAACACGGTCCTAACTATAACTATCTACTGGCGACCGCCAGTAGATAATATATATATATATATATATATACCAACTTCAGTTCACCATCTCTTTCTGGATACCGACGCTCGGACTCGGGTTGAAATTTAAAAGTACTCTTGACTTTATTTTCTTTCGGTGACGCGTTTCGCCTGTCTCAGCAGTCGCCAGTAGCTAGTTATAGTCAGAACCTAGTTTCCATAGGAAAAGTGTTTTTTGATTTGCCAATATCTTTTGCGCCATTTGACGAATCTTCGTGAAATTTTCCAAAAAATAGGGCCGGATCGCTCAGTTTCTGTGTTGAAAGTTTTGGGGTGATTCGTCAAGCGGGGGCCGAGAAAAAAAGGGGGTCCCAAAGCGTGTTTTCTCCATGTTATTTTCCATTAGAAACTTTATTGCCGGCTACAGCCTGACCTGCTGAACGCAATTACACCAAATTTCGCTAAAAGGTAGGTCTTGGTTTAGAGTGCGCCCTTTTTTTCAAATGGTATTGATCTATTCAGTAGTTCCTGAGAAATTTTAAAAAGAAAAATATCGATACCTGAGCACCGAGGAGGAGCCGGGAACCCTCCCAAGTACGAGTTAAATTCTGATTGGCTGCCAACACTCCAAACCAGGAAGTGTTGGCAGCCATCTTGTGACTTGGTAACCGAGTCACAAGAAAGCGGGTGAAACAAAGATAAAAAACATGAAAAGGGGGCAGGGTAGAAACACCCTGAGCCCCAGGCCTGCTCAGGGGGTCCCACAGGGAGAATCGGCAGAATTGGCGCTGGGTGCGTGGATCCTGCCGAGGAAAAAAAAAATGGAGCGGGCTCCCGTGCTTCATTTAAATGAGCTCCCAGGTGGGCCAGGTCCCGGGGAAATGCCATAATTATATCATGGGGGCCCGCAGGGGCCCTCGCAGCCCCGAGGACCGCCACCTCCCTGGGGCTATGCAAATTATATGCGGGAGAGCACGCAACCCCCCGCCAGCCCTGGGGACCACCACCTCCCCGGGGATTATTTATTAGTGTGTGGGGGGCCTCCCAGGTCCCCCCAAGCCCCGGGGACTGCCACCCCCTGGGGCTTTACTTAAATATGCACTGGGGGCACACGGCCCCCCTGCTGCCCCGGGGACTGCCACGTCCCCGGGGCTCAAAAAAAAAGGAGGGTGGGGAGGACTCACTGACCCCCCCAAGCCCTGGGGACCACCACCTCCCCGGAGTTATGCAAATGATGGGAGGGGGGCCATACGGCCCCCCTCCAGGAGCCCTTGATGGCCCTGGTGACCGCCACCTCCTAGGGCCTGCTCCTGCAATGTCCTGGGGTACCCACCCCCGGGACATTGCCGTTTGCTATTGCAGAGCGGTCACATCTCCCGCCCTGCCATAGCAAACTCTGTTTTGCTTGATTAAAGCGAGAACAGGAAAACCTGCTCTCACTTCAGTCAAGCAAAGCAGATTGCTTTTGCACAAGGGGAGCTGCATGTCAGCATCTGCCCTTGTGCAAAAGCAATGCCGGCTCCCACAGGAGGCAGGTAGCCGGCGGGACCGTGGGGGCATTTGGGGCTCCTCTCCCCGGTCCCCAAAGGCGCAGTCAGGCCCCTCCTCCGCAAAATTAAAATAATAAAAAACAAAACCGGAAAGGCCGGCCCCGGGGAAAGGTGTCCCCGGGGTCATAATTGGCCTGAGGAAGGGGGACAAGCGGCCCCCCTCCAAAGAATTTAATTAAAAAATTCAAATAAGACTGGCCATGCCCTGGGGGATGGGGTCCCCGGGGCCGAGATTGGCCTCGGGAGGTGGGCCACGCTGCCCCATTCCCATTTTTTACAAATGTTTTTTTATAAATAGGGGTCAGGGTCTGGAGGATGGGATCCCCAGGGCCCAAAAAATAGTAAAAGAAGGGGGGCCACACCGCCACCCTTCTAAAAATATATATTTTTAAAGCTTTCATCTCACCGGAGGCTCTGCCACCTCTCTGCACCACTTTGCAAATGCACCCTGTGGCGCGTTGTAGGTTGGGGAATTAATTCCCCTTGAATACTGGGGGTCCCAGGGGGCCAACTAGCCCACCAGGTATCTCCAGTATGCGCCACAGAGCTGCATTGCAGAGAGGTGGTCCGAGGCCACGCCCCTTTTTACACCTCTGCAACGCAGCTCTGTGGCGCTTACTGGAGGTACCAGGTGGGCTAGTTGGCCCCCAGGGACCCTTAGGATTCAAGGGGACTTAATCCGCCATCTTACAACGTGCCAGGCGGCGCGTTTGCACAGTGGTGCAGGGAGGGGACGGGCCTGATATAACAAGTGTGAAAACACGCCCCCTGGCGCGTTGTAAATTGTGGGATTAGGTCCCCTTCAATCCTGAGGGTCTCTGGGGGCCAACCAGCCCACTAGGTACCATCAGTAAGCACCACAGAGCTGTGTTGTAGAGAGTTGGTCTGAGGCCACGCTACTTTTTACACCTCTCTGCAACGCAGCTCTGTGGCACTTACTGGAGGAACCTGGTGGGCTAGTTGGCCTCCAGGGACCCTCAGGATTCAAGGAGACTTATTCCTCCAAATTACAACGTGCCAGGGTGTGTTGCAGAGAGGTGGTCTGAGGCCATGCCCCTTTTTACTCCACTCTGCACCACTCTGGTGCACTGCTGGTGGGGCGATGAGGTCCTCTTGTGTCCTGAGGACCTCAGGACACAAGTGAACTTCATCCTCTGAGCGCAGCAGTGCACCAGAAGCCGCGTTTGCAGCGTGGTGTAAAAAGGGGCGTAGCCTCGGAACACCTCTCTGCAACGCAGCTCTCTGGTGCTTACTGGAGGTACCTGGTGGGCTAGTTGGCCCCCAGGGACCCTCAGGATTCAAAGGGACTTAATAGGGACGTTATAGTTAAAAATTACCCTTAAAAATTCACTGAAAAAGCAAAGGTTTCAGGGACGTTATAGTTAGAAATTAGCATTTAAAAAACCTTAGAAATTCACTGAAAAAAGCATAGGTTTCAGGGACATTATAGTTAAAAATTAGCATTTAAAAAACCTTAGAAATTCACTGAAAAATACATAGGTTTCAGGGACGTTATAGTTAGTTGGACATTTCACTTGTACAGAACCAGAGAAATTCAGCCGTTATAGTTAGTTCAGCTAACTATAACTCCCGCCACCGCAATGCACTGCTGATGACGTCGCATATTACATCACTCATGACATGAAGGTACATAAATAGTTGATTAAATTCTAAATTGTATCGATGCGTCTGTGGATGGGGAGGAACTCACATGTGGCGCACCACCCAGGAATTAGAGTATCACATTACTCCTGTGACGTAAAGAGCAGCACGTCACAGATGTGACATCACACCTGTGAAACAAGACGCGTTCTAAGTGTGAAATTACACCTGCAAATGAAAGAACTTGACATCACAGGTATTAAAGCGCCCCACATCACAGGAAACATCAGTTTACCGCTACGGCATTAAACACCTGAATTAAAAAGGATATCCCATCAGTATTGTGATTGTGTCTTGAGGAGCATGACTCCTAAAAGTGTCACAAGGCAGCTGTGACATTCTGCCTCAGTTTCGTGGTGACATCACTCATGTTACCAGCACATGCTTGTTGTCACTGTTTTTTTGTTCACAATGTAGGTCAATGTTTGAGGTTTTTTTCTTTTTCTGTCTCTGCAGGTGTTCAGTGGAAACCGAGATCACTTCAGTGTGATGGTGAATGTGCTCGACCCTCCGCTCTTTGCTCAGTATGTGAGGATCCACCCGCGCAGCTGGGAAAACAGCATCGCCCTGAGAGTGGAGTTTCTGGGCTGTGAGACTCAGCAAATCCAGTGACATGCCATGGGCCCTGGTCCTTGTGGCCAGATGTGGACTTTAACCCCTGAGACCTGCTCTGGACTCTATTCATGAGGGTTACCCTAGACCCTAGGGTTCCTCTAAACTAAAACCCCTGATACATGCTCTGGACTCTATCCCTGAGGCCTTGGTGCTCCTGTAACTTTAACCCCTGAGACCTGCTCTGGACTCTATCCCTGAGGCCTACCATACACCCTTGGTTCTCCTGTAAATTTAACCTCTGAAACCTGCCCTGGCCCTCATGTGTGGAGGCTGCTTTGGACTTTAACCTCTAAGACATGTTCTGGGCTCCATCCCTAAGGCCTTCTCTGAACTCCAGGCATTACTCTGTATTTTAATCCCTGAGATGTGGGCACCTCTAATAGGGTCTGCTCTGGACTTTAAACCCTGTCTAGTGTGGACTCTATCTCTGGGTCTCCTCTGGACTCAGCACTTGTGGTTGCTTTGAGCAGCAATCTCCTGCCCGTCTCTGAATTTGTTCTTCAAATTCTCCTTGTAGTTCTTCTAGAATCTCTCCCCTGCATGTAACTTCCGTTAAGCACCCAATTAAAACATTCCACTAGCCCATTTCCACCAGGGAGGTACAAGAATGTTTACTTACTGACTATGTCCAAGTGTCTCAAGAATGATTTGCTCGGTTCCATCTTGAGCCCTCTCAGACCAAACAATACACAGATTGACACAATAATGTAAGCATTCCCAATCACCCATGTGCAAGAGCCTGTACCTGGAGCTCTTAATGTTTGCGGGGTCCACAACAGGCTCACCCACACAGTTTCAAGCAGTCTGTCCACAGGTGTGGGGCCAAAGCACACCCTAGTTTCTTAGCAGAGTTGACAAATGTGTAGGCCCACCCTTAGCAAACATAATATTCAGTAATGCCAGTGGACTTCACTGGATGGTTACAAAATGATTCCTTTTGATTCTATGGGGCCAGTTTCCATCAGGGCTGCAATTATACACACTTCAGTTGTGGCACCCTGCAAGAGTCTTTGGGCCAGCGAGGCCTCATGCAGGAAGCACGAATGGCAATCTCAGAAATCAAGAAACAAGTTGAAATGGGAGAATGTGTTCTTTTTTTCTTAACAATTCCGTTGTGATGTGCCCTGCTCTCCTCACTTTGGTCTGCATGCTTTAATGATAGGTATTTGACCCTATCACCTCATGCCAAAATCAGAGTGTACTGTGGTAATTTCGTTGGTTAGGTGTGAACCGTGTCCAGTGAGCCACACAATGGAATGTACTAAAGCATGTCATCAAAAAGTTGGGGATACATTTCCTTGAGGGACCATCTAGGCTCCGTTCCATTGAAAGGTTCTGTCATTAAACCTACTTTCTTTATATGTGGATTCACCGGGCCGGGGTGCCTGCTTTCGACTCTGACCATTGGTTCGCTAAAGGCTCTGTCCTTTGGAGACGAAGACGCTGCGAGCGCAGAGGCCCATCTGTCTCTGATTCGCACCTTGGGCCTGGGATAGGCTAGGGACACAGGCATGCTTGTCTCTTTCTTGCACCATGTCATTGGAGCAGGCTAACAACCGTTCCATTTGTTTACCTTGGGCCCATCATTTATGCTGCCAGAATGAGAGCCGGTGGGCACTTCTCCCTCAGCCATGCACCTGTCACTTCTTGGAATGTCTTTATAGAAAGGCTTGATGCGACGGATTGTGCACAGAGGGAGAAAGCGGGGACCTCAGAAGAGTAAAGGTGTCACTGGGTGGCTGAGAGGTGATGGATAATTAAAAGTGAATATTCAGTTCACCCTTGTATGGTTGTATGAGTCCTGAAGTGGCAATGAGCAGGATGAAGTGGATTATACCACCCCGAAACAAATAGCATATTAGAAAGATTAAAGAGAACAATAAAAGAGTGCACTCAACTTGTGAGAAGCTGTGGGAAGTGTTGTAGGGACAGGTGGAAGGAAAGCATACTACCATATCATTTCCAATCACATTCTTCCAGTCAAGACGCCTTTGGAGTTGTTTAAAAGCTGGAGACCAAATACTAGTGATTGTCATGGATGGATGGAGTGTAACAAGGGACGTTTGTGACCTGTATCTACCAAGATTGGAAAATTAGAGAGAAGATGAACTGAAAGTCAATTAAGTTAACAGAAATAAGAGTAGCTGACTTCGTTATGATAAAGGTTCCAGCGGGAAGACAACAATGGCCAAAATACACTGTACCGAGACATGTGGCGAAACAGGAACACAATGAAAACAAATGATGGACACTCAGAGCCTGAACACAGCGTTTCACGTTAGGAAGAGTTGTGAAAGGACTCCTTGTGTACCCAGTGAAGGGAATATCTCTCTACTCATGGCAGGCATTGGCTGATGATACGTGGGGCGGGGGTAAGATTGGCAGTAATGCTTTGAGTGGAAAGTAAAAGTAACACTTGTAAACCTGCTCATCCCAGTGCTTGCATTGTCCATTAGATGTTGAGGTTCCTCACAATCTTTTGTTAAGGTTTACCTGGGGTCAATTACATGTTTATTCCAGTGATGTGCAGATTCTTTATTCTAAATGACCTCTAGTTTAATGGACTCCAAGTTAATTACAATTTTTGCCGTTTTGTATGTATCTATTAGGCTCTGTTGTGTATTATATGTCTATTAAGAAGTGAGATGTGTGACTTTTTGGAATGTCTATATAGAGTGTCGCGATGCAATAGAATGAGAGACAGGAGATGTCGCGAGGAGCGGAGGTCTCGGGTGTTGTCTGAGATGTCATTGATTATTAAAATCAAATATTTATAGTACAACCTTGTGTGAGGGTGAGATTCCTCAGGACCTAATGATGGGAGCAGAACTCCAGCACTGGGGACCGCTGTCTCTCGCAGGGGCGGCTGGTGACATCCGAAAGTGGTAGGGCGTAAAATTTGCGGGGAAGTGCACATCGGCAAGCGAGCGTAGTGAGCAAGCCTGAACAACCTAAGGGGGGGTCGGGGGGTGGGTTCTCCCCCAAGAATTGTTTTTAAAAAGTGCAGGCAAATGGTGCATTTTCAAGCAAATTTGACAAAGCAAGAAGGTTAATAAAGTAATTCAACTGTTCGTCTGCATTAGAAGCCACAAAGCTGCAAAGGTTTACTTATTTTATTCTGCTTTTTTCAAAAGCACTACTAGAATAAAGAGCACATTAACATGAACAAATACTTAAACACAAAAAACCATAAAATTAAATAGAAAGTAAAGGACATCTGTCATCGTCTCGAGGTCCAAACAAGGGCAGAGTGGCGCTATAGAAAAGCAAAGTATTATGGCTTCATATTTTGCTTCCCGATATCTGTACATTTCTCATTTTTCTCAATCCCACCTCGCCTCTTCCTCCCACTATCTCCTTTCAGTTCACTTCTTTATTTTACCCGTGCCCAGTCCCCCTCTCCATTTTCCTCACCCCATACTCCCTCTCCTCTACCATGTCTAAAAATCACCCTCTTTTTTTCTCAAACTCCCACCTCTCTGTAAACGTATCTAGTTTAAAGATCTTTTGAGTCGCTGGTGGAAAAACAGCAGAGAAAGATATGTAATTAGTGTAAAATATATTCCTAGCAATTTCTGAAGTTGCCAGTGCGGTGGGACAAATAGAATCGTAGCCAGTCAATCAGCACAGTGGCATTTTAAGGGTAAAATTCCAAGGCCACAGCTCAGAAATCAAGGCCACACTGACGGAATATTGGATTACAGGCCCTGGGAGATGAGATATGAAACTGCACTTCTCTGAATCCTCCTGGGAACAGCGTACTGCTGCACCACTGCCACCCATCAGCAATACCCACAATTAGTGTATTCATTTTATTGTCCCACAATCTTCAAATCGAAATCGCATCCATGCGTTGCAAAATTATTTCGAATGAGACGCATTCTATACAGGTCAGATCACAAAGGGTTTAAATGTGACTGCAGGCCAATGTTAGTTTCAAATACACTACAGTCAAATCATCAACAGAGGAAGTGAAATCACCAACAGGTGACTCGCTTCTGCCTCTCAGTCCTTCGACTGCATTAGAGTCCATGTCCGCACAGACGTCATGATACTGCTAAAATTAGCCTGGTTGTTATTGTCTGCGGAGTAGAGGCAGTGAGTTTCTGCTGGCCAGCTCAAGCCCACGGGAGTTTGGTGTCAATCGGTAAACCCAAGGGTAGGCTTATTTGAGAAGCTTCACCATTTCCAACCCGAAGATGGTTCGCTGCATTAAATAACTCAAATGCAAACTCATCACAATCCCCAGACCGCAAGGGCAAACACAGAATCACAACTGCTTACAGTTAAATCAAGTGCAGAACCACCGCAGCCCCAACAATGTAAACAAGCGTGCACAAACACCACATGCACAAAGGCAGAATGACCACTGCTAATAGTTCAAACGTGCACAGAACCACGTGACATACACCAGCGACGGCCCGGGTCACAGTCAGAAAACCTTAAACACCCTAAAATAAATTAAAAAACACTTACCTGACCGGTGACCGCCTCGTCTTCTCCTGGCCCGCGTTGGCGCCTCTCTGCTCCTTCAAACGGTCCGGAACACCATGTCCACGTGACTGGCAACCCGGCCCTCAGCCAATCCTGGCGTTGCAGCAGCGCCAGGATTGGCTGACGGCACCGCCTACTCCTCGCCCGCCGCCTGCCCATTAGGAGACCGAGGGGCTCCTAATGGGCATGCGCAAGGCAGCAAAAACACAAGTACGCATGACTGGGCACGGAGTAAAAATTAAGCTCCATGCCCACTCATGCGCACTTGTGCTGCCTTTCCCAAAGGCGTCTGACAATGATGTCAGTCAACATGACGCCGGACCGCCCACGGTCCGACGTCATGCTGACTGACATTCACAGAGAGGAGGGAGAGCTGCGGGCGCGAGGTGCGGCATTCACAGAGGAGGGAGCGCTGCGGGCGCGAGGCGCGGGCGGGGGGGCTACGCCCCCACGCCCCAATGGACGCACCGCGCCTGGTCTCTCGGTTACACCGTGTGATGAGACAGGCTGGGAGCGCAGGGATTGTGACTTAAGGTGCTGTGAGTCTGAGGTGTGAGAGTGCTTGTGAGAGTGCCTGTGTTGGAAAACCACTCCCACACTAGAAGGGGTGGTGGTGGTCTTCCGGACACACTGTGGTAGCTTGGCTCGAGTGGTCAGGAATCAGGCTCCGTGCTAAGCATACAACATACCCAAACAATAACCATGCGTGCATCCGTTCCAAAAACGACTCTACACCGTAAAAATTATGAAAATATCTTTCTTTATCTGCCTTTTCTCTTAGTTGCTGATTGGGAAAATAAATAAGTCAATCACAATATACAAATCTTAAATAGTGCCGGTCAAATAAATACTGTCTGAAGATTCAATAAATAGGGATGATCATAAATACAAGGGACATAAATATAAGTGCAGGTAATACAGGCAATTAAATATTCTGAGGCAATAAATACTGTACCAACAAATATTGTGCACCAACAAGTCCTGTGGACCAATAAATATAGTGAAGCAATAAATAGGTTAAACACAATAAATACAGTGCCCCCAATAAATAATTAAAAGTATACAGCAACACTCATGTAATCAGATCACTTTTCAATTCCTAAGGGCTGATTTGGCCCAGGCACAGCTTGTAGGGTTGTGGAAGGCTTGAGGGGGTCTACTCCCTGGCTGGGTCAAGGCTGAGGCCTAAACTGAGGTAGATAAAGGGGGGGAATACCAGAGACCTGGCTCTCTCTCTCCACACAACTTCTCTAGGTTAGTCCCAATTCACCCCTGGCACAGTCAGGTTGGTTCCAGCACCTCCCTAGCCCCTTAGAGCAGTCTCTCAGGTCTCCACAGGGCCTTAGGCGCCCTCTACTCCACTTACTGCCCTTTTTCTGATGTTCCGACGCCGCTGGAGTCGTGTCGATGCCGTGAGGCGGTTCCGGTTCGGTCTAGGCGGCCTCGGCACAATGTCAGTTCTAGACGACGCCGGTAGGCGGTTCCGGTCCGATGTCGGCGGCCTCGGTTCGATCTCGACCTCCGATTCGACGGCGTCGGGCAGTCTCTACTCGATGTCGACGTCGGGCGGCTCCGGTCCGATGGCGCTCTCGGCTTCGATGACGTCGGCCGGCCTGGCCTGGATGTCGACTTCCGGCGACTCCGGGGTGCGATCCTCACCCCCGACCTCCGGTGCTCCTCCTCTCAGGTTCCGGGCGACTCCGGAGTGCGATCCTCACTCCCGACCTCCGGTACACTTCACCTCGGTCTCCGACGACTCCGGAGGGCGGACTTCACTCCTCCGATGACGCCGCTCACTCGACCTCGGTTAACTTCCTCCTCGACCTTTGGTATTCCTCACGACCTCCGTCGGCGCCCTCTCACGACCTCAGGCGGCTCCGGGTACGACGTCTGCTTCTTCAGTCAGCGCCGCTTCTCCACCTCGGGCTCCAGGTCTCAGGCTACTCGACGCCGGACTCCAGGGAAACCAGTTTCCAGGTCAGGATCTTGCTGCTTTCTGCTTCTAAGGCCTGTTCCTGCTGTCCAGGTCCTTAGGATGAGTTTTTCTGGCTTCTTCCCACACAGGGCTACAGGCTGGGATCCATCAGTAGGGACTAGTATCAAGGGTGGGTTTATGGACCCCACTCCAGGCACAAGTTTCCACCCCTGCTGCTTCACTCCTTCCTCCTTCACTGTTGTGCTGCTCACTCTTCACCAGTCAGGTGCCAACTGCCAGCTCCAACTGCCAACTCTCTGTCTTAGCTTCCCAACATTCTAAACCGCCTCCAACGGTCACAGGGTTCTGGAATGTTCTGGAAGGTGCTGGTAGGTTCCAGTGGATGCTGGTGATGTCACAGGTGGCCACCATTTTGTGCTCCAGGCCCTCAGACAGAAGTTTCAGGGGTAGCTAAAATGGCTCCCTGAATCTGCAGCAACACGAAAAAGTCTGGTGGTTCCCAAAAAGGAAAAATTCAAACAGGGTTTGAGGCAAAAGTGGGACAAAATAAATAATGATGAGGAGGGACCACCCAAAGGGCTGACAGGTCTAACACGCGTCCCCCCCAGCTGAAAGTGGGGAGAGCTACCCAACCCCTTGGGAGTTCTCATCACTAAGGCGGAAATACCTTGAGAGACCGTCTGCATTGGCGTGGTCCACTCCAGGCCGATGTTCCACCTGAAAGTCCATTCCCTGTAGGGAAATAGACCACCTCAACAACTTGGGATTCTCCCCCTTCATTTGCATCAGCCAACGAAGGGGTCTGTGGTCGGTCTGAACCAGGAAGTGCGAGCCAAACAGGTATGGCCGCAACTTCTTCAGAGCCCATACCACTGCAAAGGCTTCACGCTCTATTGCACTCCACTTCTGCTCCCTGGGAAGTAGTCTCCGGGATACGAAGACCACGGGTTGATCCAGACCCTCTTCGTTGAGTTGCGATAACACTGCCCCAATGCCATGTTCTGATGCATCTGTCTGGACAATGAACTCCTTGGAAAAGTCTGGGGCCCTTAAGACCGGGGCCTCGCACATGGCTTTCTTCAATTTCACAAAGGCCTGCTGACAGGCCTCCGTCCAGACTACCCGTCGAGGTTGTTTCTTGGACGTGAGCTCCGTGAGGGGGGCTACGATGGTACCGTACCCCTTCACGAAGCGGCGGTAGTATCCCGTGAGGCCCAAAAATGCTCGGACCTCAGTCTGAGTCTTGGGGGGTTCCCAGGCCATGATGGCCTCGATCTTCGCCTGGAGGGGTTGCACCGCTCCCCTACCCACCAAGTGTCCAAGGTACACTACCGACCCCTGCCCGATCTGGCACTTGCTGGCCTTGATCGTCAATCCAGCTTGTCTCAGGGCCTGGAGAACAGCTTGCAGGTGACGCAAGTGATCCTCCCAGCTGTTACTGAAGACGGCTATGTCATCCAGATAAGCAGCAGAGAAACTCTCCATTCCGGTGAGGATCTGGTTTACCAGGCGCTGAAACGTGGCAGGTGCGTTCTTGAGCCCAAAGGGCATCACACAGAACTGGTAGTGGCCATTGGGCGTGGAGAAGGCTGACCTTTCCCTTGCTCCATCAGTCAAAGAGATCTGCCAGTACCCTGAAGTAAGGTCAAAGGTACTTAGATATTGGGCAGCTCCCAGCCGGTCAATCAATTCATCCGCCCTAGGGATCGGATGAGCATCAGTTTTGGTCACTGAATTTAGTCCCCGATAGTCCACACAGAACCTCAGTTCTGGTTGGGCACCCGGTGGTGCAGCTTTTGGTACTAACACCACCGGACTGGACCAGGGGCTGCTAGAAGGTTCGATCACTCCTAGCTCCAGCATCTTAGTGACTTCACTATGAATGCTGGCCTTCACCTTGTCTGACATCCGGTAGATCTTGGACTTCACAGGTGGGCTGTCTCCTGTGTCCACGTCATGGACGCACAGGTGAGTCCTACCCGGGACAAGGGAGAACAACGAGGAGCACTGCCCCAGGACCTGGCGACAGTCCTCCTGCTGTTCAGGAGTTAGAGATGGGGAGAGAATCACTCCCTCCACCGACCCATCCTTCTCTTGAGACGCAAACAGATCAGGGAGAGGCTCGCTTTCCACGTCCTCTCCTCCGTCAGTCACCATCATCAAGATGACTTCGGGCCTCTCGTGGTGGGGTTTGAGGCGGTTGGCATGCAGCACCCGCAGGGGCTGACGAGGGGTCTTCAGGTCCACCAAGTAGGTAGCCTTACCCTTCTTCTCCAACACCTCAAAGGGTCCTGACCAGCGATCCTGGAGGGCACTAAGCTCTCCCGGTTCGATCACCCACACCTTCTGGCCAGGCTCCAACTCCACCGGGTGAGCGTTGTGGTCATACCACGCCTTCATCACTGCTTGGCTGGCTTCCAAGTTGTCAGAAGCTTGCTTCCACAACTTAGCCATTTGGCTCCGGAAGGCCAGCATGTAGCTCACCACATCCTGGGGAAGCTTTCTGGGAGTTCTTTCCCATCCGTCTCTCACCAGGTTGAGAGGTCCACGTACAGGGTGCCCATACAGAAGCTCGAAGGGGCTGAAGCCCACTCCCTTCTGTGGCACTTCCCTGTAAGAAAAGAGTAAACAGGGTAGGAGGACGTCCCATTTCCTCCGCAGGCTTTCAGGCAGACTTCTGATCATGCCTTTCAAGGTTTTGTTAAACCTCTCCACCAGACCATTGGTCTGGGGGTGGTAAGGGGTGGTGAACCGGTATGTCACTCCACACTCCTTCCACATTGCCCGCATATACGCTGACATGAAGTTGGTCCCCCTGTCGGACACAACTTCCTTGGGAAAACCCACTCGGGTAAAGATTCCCATCAGGGCCCTAGCCACAACAGGTGCTGTTATGGTCCTCAGAGGTATTGCCTCTGGGTACCGTGTGGCATGATCCACCAGAACCAGGATAAACCTGTGACCAGCTGTAGTCGGTGGATCTAACGGACCCACAATGTCGATGCCCACCCTTTCAAAGGGGGTGCTAACGACAGGAAGTGGTTCCAGGGGAGCTTTCAGCTTCACCCCTGTTTTCCCACTGGCTTGGCAAGACACACATGTCCGGCAGTAGGTATCGGACGACACTTTCATCTGAGGCCAATAAAAGTGTGGGACAAGACGGGCGAAGGTCTTGTCTTGCCCCAGGTGTCCTGCCAATGGTATCTCGTGAGCCAACTCCAGAAGGAAGGCTCGATAACGTTGAGGAACTACCAAGGCTCGTGATGATCCGTGTAGGGGTGCCTTGGGTTCACTGTAGAGGAGGCCATCCTCCCAGTAAACACTGTAGTTCCCTTCAACGTTCCCTGCTGCCTGGGCTTCGGCCTGTCGCCTCAGCCCCTCAAGGGTAGGGCACTCCCTCTGGCCCTGGCAGAATTCCTCCCTGGACGGGCCTCCCTCCACGTGCCACTCGGCCGGGATGGGTAGGTCCTCCAGGTTGGTAACGTCCCCCACCGCAGACTCCTGGTCCACCACCTCCGGTGGCCTATCCGTCTTACGGGGTGGGGACGCCGAGGCAGGCTCCTCCTGTCCTCGGTTCTTCCCTTGACTGGCAGCTGGCTGGGCCTTTGTTCCAGGCTCCAGCCGGAATGAACTCCCTCTTCGGGTAGTCGTGGACCTTGTGCTAACACAGGCCCAGTCAGGTGTACCCAGCATCTCGGTGTGAGTCCGGTATTCCACCTCCTTCCAAGCGTTGTGCTCCATGTCATTCCCCAGCAGACAATCGACTGGCACGGCAGGGCTTACGGCAACTCGAAATGAACCTGCAACCCCCCCCCATTCAAAGGGAACCTCGGCCACTGGATAGTGGCCTGTTCTGCCGTCAGCCATCGCGGCTGGGTGGAGTACATCGGGAATTACCTGCTCTGGAGACACCAGTTGGCTACGCACCATAGTCATACTGGCTCCTGTGTCTCTCAGAGCCTCCCCTCTTTGGCCGTTGATGGTGACCCATTGCCCATACTTTGCGGTATTTGCGGGCACCTGGATCTTAGGAACCATCTCCCGTTCTCCCAGGGACACTAAAGTGACACCCGCCCACTCCCTTCCCTTAGTTAAGGGCATCTCCTCCCCGAGCACTACACTAGCTACTCCGGGGGTCTTTCCTCCAGTGGGAGGGGGTGGTCGTTTCAAGCACTTCGGATCTCCTTTATAGTGTCCAACGCCACCGCACTCATAGCAATGGACAACCCTTGGCTGCTGACTCTGGCCAGGATTAGGGTTTCTGGGCGGGTTAGCCTTAGGGGTGAATCCTGTTCCCTTCCCTTGGAAGTTATTTTGGGGGCCTTTGGAGAACTCCTTTTTCTTTTCCCCTCCCTCTTTCTTCTGGGGGGCGCCCTGTCCGGCCTTTTGAGTATCCCCTCCAGTCCCCCTTGTGGACACCCGGGTACTAGCCCAAATGTCCGCCTCCTCAGCAAGCTTCCGGGGACTGGTCAGCTTGCTATCCACCAGGTGTTGCCGCAGTTCAGGGAAACATTTCTCGAGCAGGTGTTCCTTCAGTACCAGGTCAAACAACCCCTCGTAGTTCCTCACTTCACTGCCCTGAATCCAACCTTCCATTGCCTTCTTCGCATAGTCCAGGAAGTCCACCCAATTCTGCGTGCCCAGTTTGTGACTACCCCTGAACTTCTGTCTATACCTTTCAGGTGTTAGTCCAAACTTTCTGATGAGCGCCAGTTTCATGGTGGGGTAGTGGGTCT
Organism: Triturus cristatus; assembly: GCF_964204655.1. Taxonomy (NCBI): domain Eukaryota; kingdom Metazoa; phylum Chordata; class Amphibia; order Caudata; family Salamandridae; genus Triturus; species Triturus cristatus. The sequence goes on from NC_140593.1 coordinate 42,260,614, forward strand.
GCTCATCCTCCTCGAGGGCCAATAAAGCATCCCTACCCGCTGGAGGCATGTACTTGTACAATCCCCCTCCCCAGTACTTCTCTGGAACCCCATGAGCCCTCAATGAGACCTCATAGGCCGCTAGCCACTTGGCGATATCGTCGCCCACTCCATAGCTAGCTACTATGTCCTTTGGCAGGTATGGTTTAGGTTCCCTGGTGATCTCTTGGGTTTGGCTGCCACCATTAGGAACAGGTTGTGCCCCGATTCTCAAGATCTGAAGATCTATTTCTTTCAGTCGTAATTCATGGGCCATCCTCTGCTCCTCCTTCTCCTTTTCCAGCCTTGCTAAGTCCCATGTGAGCTGTCTTTTCTCCCTCCGGTCTGTTAGCTCCACTTCAGACAAGCCACCGCTAGAGGCACTGCTGCCCTTCCTAGAAATGGTTCTGGGCCCTGCTGACAGGTTCCCCACCTCAGGTTGGTACATCTCAGCCCCCTCGGGGTCAGGCTCTCCATCCCTGTCTTCCTCCTCAGCCTTGCTTTCTCGGCGTGCCTCCCCCCAAGCCCTTAAGCTGGTTTGGAGTGCACCCTTCTTTGCTCCTGGGGGACAGTACACCACCTCCCGCTGGCAAAACTCCCTGAGTTGGGCCACAGTGTACGTTTCTAGATTTTCTAGTACAAACTCCATCTCGCCCACTCAGGTTAGAGGACAGGTTTTTGTGCAGTAACTATGCAGGGGGGTACCTTTAATAATACCTCCTCCCACCACCAGAGTAAATTTGGAAAAAACAAAAACCCACAATTAGGAAGGCCGCTCTTGAGAAAACTCCCGGTGTAGGCCTATGGACTACCCACAGTTATTGTTGAGTATGCGTAGGCACAGCTCTATCCCACCGCTGAACACCAATTTATGTTGGAAAACCACTCCCACACTAGAAGGGGTGGTGGTGGTCTTCCGGACACACTGTGGTAGCTTGGCTCGAGTGGTCAGGAATCAGGCTCCGTGCTAAGCATACAACATACCCAAACAATAACCATGCGTGCATCCGTTCCAAAAACGACTCTACACCGTAAAAATTATGAAAATATCTTTCTTTATCTGCTTTTTCTCTTAGTTGCTGATTGGGAAAATAAATAAGTCAATCACAATATACAAATCTTAAATAGTGCCGGTCAAATAAATACTGTCTGAAGATTCAATAAATAGGGATGATCATAAATACAAGGGACATAAATATAAGTGCAGGTAATACAGGCAATTAAATATTCTGAGGCAATAAATACTGTACCAACAAATATTGTGCACCAACAAGTCCTGTGGACCAATAAATATAGTGAAGCAATAAATAGGTTAAACACAATAAATACAGTGCCCCCAATAAATAATTAAAAGTATACAGCAACACTCATGTAATCAGATCACTTTTCAATTCCTAAGGGCTGATTTGGCCCAGGCACAGCTTGTAGGGTTGTGGAAGGCTTGAGGGGGTCTACTCCCTGCCTGGGTCAAGGCTGAGGCCTAAACTGAGGTAGATAAAGAGGGGGAATACCAGAGACCTGGCTCTCTCTCTCCACACAACTTCTCTAGGTTAGTCCCAATTCACCCCTGGCACAGTCAGGTTGGTTCCAGCACCTCCCTAGCCCCTTAGAGCAGTCTCTCAGGTCTCCACAGGGCCTTAGGCGCCCTCTACTCCACTTACTGCCCTTTTTCTGATGTTCCGACGCCGCTGGAGTCGTGTCGATGCCGTGAGGCGGTTCCGGTTCGGTCTAGGCGGCCTCGGCACAATGTCAGTTCTAGACGACGCCGGTAGGCGGTTCCGGTCCGATGTCGGCGGCCTCGGTTCGATCTCGACCTCCGATTCGACGGCGTCGGGCAGTCTCTACTCGATGTCGACGTCGGGCGGCTCCGGTCCGATGGCGCTCTCGGCTTCGATGACGTCGGCCGGCCTGGCCTGGATGTCGACTTCCGGCGACTCCGGGGTGCGATCCTCACCCCCGACCTCCGGTGCTCCTCCTCTCAGGTTCCGGGCGACTCCGGAGTGCGATCCTCACTCCCGACCTCCGGTACACTTCACCTCGGTCTCCGACGACTCCGGAGGGCGGACTTCACTCCTCCGATGACGCCGCTCACTCGACCTCGGTTAACTTCCTCCTCGACCTTTGGTATTCCTCACGACCTCCGTCGGCGCCCTCTCACGACCTCAGGCGGCTCCGGGTACGACGTCTGCTTCTTCAGTCAGCGCCGCTTCTCCACCTCGGGCTCCAGGTCTCAGGCTACTCGACGCCGGACTCCAGGGAAACCAGTTTCCAGGTCAGGATCTTGCTGCTTTCTGCTTCTAAGGCCTGTTCCTGCTGTCCAGGTCCTTAGGATGAGTTTTTCTGGCTTCTTCCCACACAGGGCTACAGGCTGGGATCCATCAGTAGGGACTAGTATCAAGGGTGGGTTTATGGACCCCACTCCAGGCACAAGTTTCCACCCCTGCTGCTTCACTCCTTCCTCCTTCACTGTTGTGCTGCTCACTCTTCACCAGTCAGGTGCCAACTGCCAGCTCCAACTGCCAACTCTCTGTCTTAGCTTCCCAACATTCTAAACCGCCTCCAACGGTCACAGGGTTCTGGAATGTTCTGGAAGGTGCTGGTAGGTTCCAGTGGATGCTGGTGATGTCACAGGTGGCCACCATTTTGTGCTCCAGGCCCTCAGACAGAAGTTTCAGGGGTAGCTAAAATGGCTCCCTGAATCTGCAGCAACACGAAAAAGTCTGGTGGTTCCCAAAAAGGAAAAATTCAAACAGGGTTTGAGGCAAAAGTGGGACAAAATAAATAATGATGAGGAGGGACCACCCAAAGGGCTGACAGGTCTAACAGCCTGTGAGGGTGCCTGTGAGAATTGTTTGTGAGAGTGCCTGTGAGAATGCCTGTGAGGATGCTTGTGAGAGTGCCTGTGACAGTGCCCGTGAGTGGGCCAGTGAGAGTGCCAGTGAAAGTTCCTGTGAGAGTGCCTGTGAGAATGTCTGTGAGGGTGCTTGTGAGAGTGCCTGTGAGGGTGTCTGTGAGAGTTGCTTGTGAGAATGCTTGTAACAGTGCCTGTGAGAGTGCCTGTGAGAGTGCCTGTGAGAGTGCCTGTGAGAGTGCCTGTGAGAATGCCTGTGAGGGTGCTTGTGAGAGTGCCTGTGAGGGTGCCTGTGAGAGTTGCTTGTGAGAATGCTTGTGAGAATGCCTGTGACAGTGCCTGTGAGAGTGCCCGTTAGAGTGCCAGTGAAAGTGCCTGTGAAAGTGAGTGAGAATGCCTGTGAGGGTGCTTGTGGGAACCTGTGACAGTGCCTGTGACAGTGCCAGTGAGAGTGCCAGTGAAAGTGCCTGTGAGGTTGCTTGTGAGAGTGCTTGTGACAGTGCCTGTGACAGTGCCCGTGAGAGTGCCTGTGAAAGTGCCTGTGAGAGTGCCTGTGAGAGTGCTTGTGAGAGTGCCCGTGAGAGTGCCAGTGAAAGTGCCTGTGAGGTTGCTTGTGAGAGTGCTTGTGACAGTGCCTGTGACAGTGCCCGTGAGAGTGCCTGTGAAATTGCCTGTGAGAGTGCCTGTGAGAGTGCCTGTGAGAATACCTGTGATGGTGCTTGTGAGAGTTCCTGTGACAGTGCCTGTGAGAGTGCCAGTGAAAGTGCCAGTGAAAGTGCCAGTGAAAGTGCCTGTGAGAGTACTTGTGAGAGTGCCTGTGAAGGTGCTTGTGAGAGTGCCTGTGAGAGTGCTTGTGAGAGTGTCTGTGGCAGTGCCTGTCTGTGAGAGTGCCAGTGAAAGTGCCAGTGAAAGTGCCTGTGAGAGTGCCTGTGAGGGTGCTTGTGAGAGTGCTTTTGAGAGTGCCTATGAGAGTGCCTGTGAGAGTGCCTGTGACAGTGCCTGTCTGTGAGAGTGCCAGTGAAAGTTCCAGTGAAAGTGCCTGTGAGAGTGTTTTTGAGAGTGCCTTTGAGAGTGCTTGTGAGAGTGCCTGTGAGAGGGCTTGTGACAGTGCTTGTGACAGTGCCCGTGAGAGTGCCAGTGAGAGGGCTTGTGAGAATGCCTGTGAGAGTGCCTTTGAGCGTCTCTGAGATGCCTCTAACAGTGCTTGCCAGCGTTCCTGTGAGACTGCTTGTGACAGTAGCAGTCACATGAAGCAGCTCCATGTGTGTCCATCAATGCGTGGGACTCCTCTTTTCCACCCACAGGTGTCTTTTGTCTCGTGCTGCTCACACACGCACCCCTGCCCCCAGGGCCGAAAGCTCCAGAGCTGCTCTCACCTAGAGCGGGTCCAGGCCCCCACGCACCCCTGCCCCCAGGGCAGCAAGCTTCAGAGATGCTCTCACCTAGAGCGGGTCCAGGCCCCCACGCACCCCTGCCCCCAGGGCAGCAAGCTTCAGAGATGCTCTCACCTAGAGCGGGTCCAGGCCCCCACGCACCCCTGCCCCCAGGGCCGAAAGCTCCAGAGCTGCTCTCACCTAGAGCGGGTCCAGGCCCCCACGCACCCCTGCCCCCAGGGCAGCAAAGCTCCAGAGCTGCTCTCACCTAGAGCGGGTCCAGGACCCCACGCACCCCTGCCCCCAGGGCAGCAAGCTCCAGAGCTGCTCTCACCTAGAGCGGGTCCAGGCCCCCACGCACCCCTGCCCCCAGGGCAGCAAGCTCCAGAGCTGCTCTCACCTAGAGCGGGTCCAGGCCCCCACGCACCCCTGCCCCCAGGGCAGCAAGCTTCAGAGCTGCTCTCACCTAGAGCGGGTCCAGGCCCCCACGCACCCCTGCCCCCAGGGCAGCAAGCTTCAGAGCTGCTCTCACCTAGAGCGGGTCCAGGCCCCCACGCACCCCTGCCCCCAGGGCAGCAAGCTTCAGAGATGCTCTCACCTAGAGCGGGTCCAGGCCCCCATGTGCCTCCCATGACTGGTGATGGGTGGATTCCAGAAGCTTGCAGAGAGGGTTCTCCTGTTGCCATGGAAGATACCAAGTACAGTGACCTCACAGGTGAGGCAGAGCTGCCAGGAGAGTGGAGCACAAGGGGACAGCTGGAGTCTGACCTCAGGTGAGAGCCCCACCCCTCCTTCCATGTACAGCTCGGCACTGTGGGGGAAACACTGCTGTCTCCGCAGCAGGCAGCAGCTGGATACGGCACACAGCCACACCTTGCCGCAGGAGTGCCTGCACCACTTAGCCCCCCGCCTCAAACAAGGCACATCAAGCCTGCTGTCTGCGAATTCAGCCTTCGCCCGAAGTGATGTGAAGGAGCGGGGGCGTCAAGAGTGCATGGGAGGTCACACTCATCTTCTGGTGTGTGTGAGGACGTGCGGTGCGGGTGTTAGATCGGGAGGCGTAGGCAGGAAGTCGTAAAACGGGTGTTTATTCGTATGTTGCATACACCCACGACCACGGCGTCCTGCTGCTGCAAGAACGATAACGATCGTAGCTTGTGGGTCCGCAAACAGCGAACGGCAGGGAGCGTGGCACAATGTTGAATACAAACAGGTTTGTACACGAGGAGGCCGCGTGCAGAGTCCTCGAGAGAAACCTGCCTGCTTCCGTCTCGTGCTCAAGAAGGAAAGCAAAGTGACAACATCTCTCTCCTTAACAGACGAGAAAACATTAGAACAACATACAATGCAAACCTTAACAAAAATAGAAAGTGATCAGAGAATACAAACACATGGAAGATAAAAACTAACAGTTTGTAAAGTCTGACAAGGGAAAAGAATCAAGTTAATCCAGAACATAATCTTTAAATCTGGCAGGTAGCCTTCTAATGCGAGCATCGCTTTCACCAGATGTAACGCCAGGTGTGGAGGCGCGCACAGGTGCGGGTAAAGGGAAACTCTGTTGAGGTTCCGGAACACTAACATCTCGTCACCAACCATAGGATTGCGATTGATCTGCAAAGTGAGAAGGATGGTTCATAATGACGTCAGCGTGTGTGTTGGAAGGAAGATCGACATTCCGTTTGTTCCCCCACCCTCTGTTCCCCAAAAGAGCTGAACCTCGCGTTCGTACTTTACAAACCTGCACAGGTGAGGAGACTCCAGAGGCGCCTTTCAACCCGCTCCTCGCTTCACCCTTTAAACACTTGTTAGAATCAAAATGACTTTTCATGGCATCTTTATTATTTTTCACTCTGGTCTTGATAACATCCAACGACTCAGTTTTGCGCTCAGATTTAGAGGCTCGCCATGTAGGAAACGAGTTGCAATGCACCATTCTGCCCCTAAGTAGGGTAAAAGGTGCAATGCGGTGAGGTATTATAGGACACGCTTCCTCTTTTAGATATTCCACTACATCCAAACCTGAAGAAATGGCAGCTTGGATCCCCTCTTTGAGAGGTCTGTCGCCCCTCTCTACAAGGCCATTGGAGGTGGGGGAATATAGCGCCACTCTAAAATGTTGAATGTCACGATGCTCTAGACATTTGCCCATGCGTTGAGAAACAAAGTGGGTGCCATTATCGGTAACGATGGATTTAGGAGAGCCCTCCAGTCTAAAAATGTATTCTAGAAATATGATAGTGTTATCAGTGGTGGGACCATCACAGAACCAGAAAAACATCCATATTGAAAAATAATCGACCATTAAAATTAGAAATTTGTTGTGTGTGGGCAATAATTCATAAGGGCCAGAAAAGTCCATTACACAAGATACAAGAAGGGGGGTTTGTAAAGTTTTCCATCTTTTGTCGGACAGAAGACATTCTGCACACATTTCAATGGATGGTTACACTTGAGCCTCCATGGAAGGCCACCAATAAAACTCTTTAATACGTTGACAAGTTTTAGAAAGGCCTTGGTGACCTTGATGAGCTAGCCGGATCATTTTCATGCGTAGGTTCTCAGGGGGAATGAATAATTCATGACGCGTGATAAACTCATCAGCAAGGGACAGTTCATCACCACACCTGTAAACCTTAGCATCAGACTCGTGAGCCCTTCTTCATAGTTTCACTAGTGACACCTGGCAAACCTGGGGGGAGCGGTAAACACAGCGGTTAGTCTTGGTGCTGCGCCCCTCCCACCTCTAGCGTTTCGCACTCCCGTGGTACCTCGCGCAGCGCCTAGTAATGGTCAGCGTGATGAAATATGACTGGGAACCTTAGCGCCACACCTGGGAACTAGTAGCGACTCAGGGCACACTTCGCGGGCTTACCGCTACTCGTGATACCACTAGCGCTTCGACAGGAGGTCGCAGCGCTACTCGAACTGATCAGGCGTTAAGCGCGTTGGAGCAGAACTGGGAACATAGCGCTACTCATAATAAGCAAGCATTAGACACTTTTGAGCAGGATCTAAGAACATAGCACTACTCGTAATAATCAAGCATTAAACACTGTTGAGCAGGATCTAAGAACATAGCACTACTCGTAATAATCAAGCATTAAACAGTGTTGAGCAGGATCTAAGAACATAGCACTACTCGTAATAATCAAGCATTAAGCACTGTTGAGCAGTTCGTGAACCTTCAGCGCTACCCGTACGTAACAGGCCTCAAACAGGCAGTCTCTTGATACGCGGCAGTCTCAAGGAAGGGGGGGGGGCAATCCCTCGGAGGGGAATCCGGGTCTCCGATGCGGGGAGGGAATCCCGCGGAGGGGTTCCCGAGTCTCTGAGTGCGGTGCCGCTCCCGGTCGACAGGGGGCGCACCGGGTCCTTCCCAAGCCTCCCGGGGAGCAGGGGGGTGAGTCCCAGGCCTCCGCTCGGCCACGCTACCTCCCAGCCCCTGGGGGTTACCTTGATCTCGGCGTCCTCGGAGTCTTCACTGCGGCAGGAGTTCTTTGCCGCTTCGGGCCCCACAGGCGATGCGCTCGGCGACGGGGGACGGTCCACGACCTCTGACGACCCCGGCAGCGGCGGCGACGGCAGCAACGGGGCCCCGGGCTTCTCCGCGGGCCCCGACTCGCTGAAGGCAACCTCTGGCCTCTGGGCCGTGGCGGTGAGCGCGCTTCTGGTCCCCGCGCAAGGGGGGGTTGACAAATTAAGCGCGACGATTAAGCGCTCAGCGTGGGACTGACACAGGGGATCCCAGGCCAGGTCAGGGAGCGCAGGGGTCACAGCGCTAGTACCTGGTTGATCCCCAGCAGTCCAGCAATCAGTTGTAACTTGAAGTTTCAGTAATCGGTTTCAGCATTCAGTTCTGGCATGAAGTTTCAGCATTCAGTTCTTTATGGCGCAGATGTCACTGGCGCCCTTGGGGGGTTCTGTTCCTTGGGGTTAGGGATTGAGTTGGTGACTAGTTCCTTCCTAGTCAAGCTTAGCAGATGGCCCCTGGGTCCTCCTTTCACTGGGATAGATCAGTGGGCTGTACAGGATCCCTCACTCACTTAAAAGGCAGTCCCTAAATCCTGTCACTTTCAGAGGCATAAGTCCCTGGCTAGGCCCTACCGCCTAAAACTCCTGCGTGGATTTTCCCCAGGTCTGCTCTTACTCCCACTGGCCAACTAACTAGAAAAAGTTCCCTCCCTCACTTAAGTAGCCCTAGGTCAGGTGACCTCTATCCAAGGCGGCAAAAGTAAAAACCACACCTCCCTTCTAGAAGGTTCCAGCACATTCCAGGAGCTTCCCCATTCTACCTATGGGACAAAAAAGGCGGGCTGGTGTCGCAACATTGTTGTGGGGTTCCAGCCAGCTCCTGGCAGCTAGGGTGCTACTAGTAAAGAACACTCCGCAGTAGCAGGGGCCTGTGGCAGCCATCTTGGGAGAAGGGAGCACCTGCACCTTAACACTGGTTGGCAATGAAAAGGCGCCCGGAGACCTAAGTCCAACATAAAAATGAGGGTGGAAAAAATGAGGCACGATCAAAAATAGATGGGGAGACCACCCTAGGGCTGACAGGTCTAACACGCGCCCCCCCCAGCCGAAAGAGGGGAGAGCTACCCAACCTCTAGGGAGTTCTCATCGCTAAGGCGGAAAAACCTGGAGAGACCGTCAGCATTGGCATGGTCAACTCCGGGCCGATGTTCCACCCGAAAGTCCATCCCCTGTAGGGAAATGGACCACCTCAACAACTTGGGGTTTTCGCCTCTCATCTGCATGAGCCAGCGAAGGGGGCGGTGGTCGGTCTGAATTAGGAAGTGAGTTCCAAAGAGGTATGGCCTCAACTTCTTCAGAGCCCAGACCACCGCGAAGGCTTCTCTCTCAATGGTGCTCCATCGCCGTTCCCGAGGGAGGAGTCTTCTGGATATGAAGGCCACTGGTTGATCTTGGCCCTCGGTGTTGAGTTGCGAGAGCACCGCACCTATGCCGTGCTCTGAGGCATCTGTCTGTACAATGAACTCTTTACTAAAATCTGGAGTTGCGAGTACTGGAGCGGTACACATTGCATGTTTCAGCGTGTCAAAGGCTTCTTGGCATGCAGCTGTCCATATGACCTTACAAGGTTGCTTCTTCGAGGTCAATTCTGTCAAGGGGGCTACGATGGTACCATATCCCTTGACAAACCGGCGGTAATACCCAGTGAGGCCGAGGAAAGCTCGGACCTCTGTTTGGGTCTTGGGGGGCTCCCAAGCCAAGATGGTCTCTATTTTGGCCTGGAGGGGTTGCACCTTACCTCCGCCCACCAGGTGTCCCAGGTACACGACAGATCCCTGTCCAATCTGGCACTTGCTGGCTTTCATGGTTAGGCCAGGCGTGGCAGCGCCTGCAATACCTCCTGGAGGTGCTGCAGATGGTCCTCCCAGGTGCTGCTGAAGACAGCTATGTCATCCAGGTAGGCCGCTGAGAAGGACTCCAGACCAGATAGTACCTGATTCACTAACCGCTGGAATGTGGCCAGAGCATTTTTGAGCCCAAAGGGCATCACTCGGAACTGAAAGTGGCCCTCGGGGGTGGAGAATGCTGTCTTCTCCCTTGCTCCATCGGCCATGGCAATCTGCCAATATCCGGATGTCAGGTCAATAGTGCTGAGGTACCGGGCTGCTCCCAGCCGGTCCACCAGCTCGTCTGCTCGTGGGATGGGGTGAGCAACTGTCTTCGTGACAGAGTTCAACCCCCTGTAGTCCACACAAAACCGAAGTTCCGGTGTGGTACCCGGTGGGGCCGCTTTCGGCACCAACACCACCGGACTAGCCCACGGGCTGCTGGAAGGTTCTATGACCCCCAGCTCCAACATCTTGGCTACCTCACGCTGGATGCTATCCTTCACTCGGTCAGAGAGCCGGTAAGACTTGTTCTTCACCGGGGGGCTGTCCCCTGTGTCCACATCATGGGTACACAGATGAGTGATTCCAGGCGTGAGGGAGAACAACGAGGCGAACTGTCCCAGGACATGGCGGCAGTCCCTCTGTTGCTCCGGGGTCAAGGATGGGGGAAGGACTACACCTTCTACCGAGCCATCCTTCTCCTGTACCGCTAGAAGGTCAGGAAGAGCTTCACTCTCTTCCTCTTCGCTCCCATCCGTCACCATAAGGAGAGCAAGCTCTGATCGCTCATGGTGCGGCTTTAGGCGGTTGACGTGGAATACCCTCAGGGGCTGTCGGGGGGTCTTTAGATCCACTACGTATGTGGTCTGGCCTCGTCGCTCCACAATGTCATACGGGCCATTCCACCGGTCCTGGAGGGCACAAAGCTCCCCAGGTTCCATGACCCACACCTTCTGTCCAACGTGCAACTCGACCGTCCGAGCGTTGTGGTCGTACCACTCCTTCATAACGGTCTGGCTAGCCTCTAGGTTCTCGGAGGCCGCCTTCCACAGCTTGGCCATCTGGCTGCGGAACGCCAGCATGTAGCTGACAATGTCACGGGGAAGCTTCTGCGAAGTCTTCTCCCACCCCTCCTTCACTAAACTGAGGGGACCCCTAACGGGATGGCCATAGAGCAACTCAAACGGGCTGAACCCGACTCCCTTCTGCGGTACCTCCCGGTAGGAGAACAACAAGCAGGGGAGGAGGACGTCCCATTTACGCCTCAAGCCCTCTGGCAGGCTCCGGATCATTCCTTTCAAGGTTTTGTTGAAGCGTGCTACGAGCCCGTTAGTCTGGGGGTGGTAAGGAGTGGAGAACCGGTAGGTCACTCCACACTCCTTCCACATGGCCTGCATATAGGCCGACATGAAATTCGTGCCCCTGTCCGACACCACGACCTTGGGGAATCCCACTCGGGTAAAAATCCCCAACAGTGCCCGCGCCACCACCGGTGCAGTGATGGTCCTCAGAGGAATAGCCTCTGGGTACCGAGTGGCGTGGTCCACCAATACCAGAATGAACCGGTGTCCCGCTGAGGTCGGAGGGTCCAACGGCCCAACAATGTCTATGCCGACCCTCTCAAAAGGGGTCCCGACCACTGGGAGCGGTTCCAACGGGACCTTCAATCTAGTCCCAGTCTTGCCACTTGCCTGACAAGACTTACAGGTCTTACAAAAGGTGTCTGAGGCAATTCTCATCCTGGGCCAATAAAAATGTGGGACCAACCGCGCAAAGGGTTTGTCCTGACCCAGATGACCGGCTAAGGGTATCTCGTGCGCTAACTCCAGCAAGAAGGCCCGGTAACATTGGGGGACCACTATAGCCCTCGAAGATCCATGTACCAGCGCCTTAGGCTCACTGTACAGGAGACCATCCTCCCAATACACATGATATCCGCCCGCCTCCTGACTGGCCACTTGGGCTTCGGCCTGTCGCCGCATGCCTTCAAGCGTGGGGCACGCCCTTTGTGCCTGACAAAATTCCTCCCGGGTAGGCCCTCCTTCCACATGCCAGTCGGCAAGGGTCGGCAAGTCCCCCACGGGAACAACATCCACCTCCGCGGACTCCGGGGGCACCTCTCCGGCCTGCCCATCCACCTCACGGGGCGTGTCCTCTAACACCTTCTTCTCTCCACACTTGGCGTTGGGTTGGGCCATAATTCCAGGCTCCAACCCGGGGTGAGTTCCATGCCGGGCAGCCATGGACCGCGTGACTACGCAAGTCCACCCTGGTAATCCCAGCATCTCGGTATGAGCTCGAAACTCGACATCTCTCCACTTGGTGTGCTCCAGGTCGTTCCCTAGCAAACACCCCACAGGCAACGCAGGGCTCACCGCAACTCTCAGCAGGCCTTTGACTCCTCCCCACTCAAATGGAACACGAGCCACTGGATAGTGACTCAGACTGCCGTCAGCCAATACGGCCGGATGGAACTCCTCGGGGACTACTTGGTCTGGGGACACCAGCCGCCTCACTACGGTGGTCATGCTGGCACCTGTGTCCCTCAGAGCTTCCACCTCCTCCCCGTTAACTTTCACCCTCTGCTGATATTTAGCAGTGTTCGGGGGCAGGGACACTACGGGGACCACCTCTCTATCCCCGAGTGAAACCAGGGTCAGGCCTGTCCACTCCCCTTCCCTATCTAAGGGCAGCTCCACCCCAAGCGCTACACGACTTACTCCGGGGCTCTTCCCGCCAGTTGGGGCTGGGGGTCGCTTGCGACACTTGGGATCTCCTTTGTAGTGTCCAATCTCCCCACATTCATAGCACCTCACAATCCTTGGCTGCTGACTCCTGTCAGGGTAAGTAGGTTTTGTGGAATTGGACGGGGGTGGTGTTCCTACTCCTTTCCGAAACTTATTATGGGGGCCTTTTGAGAACTCCACCTTTTTATCTCCCCCCTCTTTCTTCTGGGGGAAACCCTGTCCGCCTTTCGAGCCATCTCCCCCGGGGCCCTTGTGAGACACCCGGGTGCTCACCCAAATATCTACCTCCTCCGCAAGCTCACGGGGATCCATTAACTTGCGGTCCACCAGATGTTGGCGCAGCTCCGGAAAGCACTTATCCAAGAGGTGCTCCCTTAAAAAAAGATTGTACACCCCTTGGTAGTCCTGCACCTCGCTGCCACGCACCCAACCCTCTAGTGCCTTACGGGCATAGTCAAAAAAATCCACCCACGTCTGTGTGGACAGCTTATGGCTGCCACGGAACTTCTGCCTGTACCTCTCGGGGTTAAGACCAAATTTCTTCAGTAAGGCCTCTTTCATGGGGGCATACCTGACCTGATCCGCCTTGGTTAAGTATAACTGGGTGTCCCTGACATTGGGAGGTATATAGCGATACAGGCCCCCTCCCCAATTGCTCTCGGGAACCCCATGGGCTGTCAAGGCCACCTCGTATGCCTCCAACCACTTGGCAATATCGTCCCCCACTGTGTAGCTGGCAATGACTTCTTTGGGTAAATAAAATTTTGACTCATGGGACTCTCTTGGTACGCTGCCACCATTGTCCTTATTGGACGTATTTAACTGGAGGGCGCGCAGCTCCAACTCCTTCAGCTGAAGCTCGTGCGCCAGCTTCTTTTCCTCCATTGCCCATCTCTTATTTTCTCTTTCTCTCTCTCTCATGTTCCTATTTCGCTAGCTCCCATTTTAATTGCCTCTCCTCCCTCCTGTCCTCGTACTCCTCTGGAGACGCGCTCCTCCTGGACCCTGTCCTACTACTGGCCCAAGAACGTCTCCCTGGGGGCACATTTTCGGACATATCTACATTGAGTATGTCTAGTACCTCTTGGGCGCTCTCCTCCTGAGGTGCATCTGGCGCCTCCTGTCCCTCATCCTCTCTCCCTTCTGGGTGGGCCTCTACCCATGCCCTTATGGCGGTACGGAGTTCCGGTCCTTTGGCCCTCCGCACCCCAGGCACCCCCATCCCCTGCCCGAATTCCCTCAGTTGCCTTACAGTGTACCCCTCGAGGTCGGCTAACCGGAACTCCATCGTGACAGGTGGGGACCTAGATACTAAGGAAGAAAAACACTAGGTTATGGGTGACAGTTGTAAGCTAACCAGGATTTTACACCCTCAGTCTGGACAGTGGAATGTAATCAGTGCAGTAATAACAGTTGCAGAGCTTAAATACAATAGGCGTTTAATTGTGGCGCCCTCCGCTTCACGGAAGGGTGCTGTATGGTCACAGGTCCTAATCCCACCGCTGCCACCAATGTAGGACCTGGGGTCACCAAGCCCTAAGGGGGTAACGTGACTCGAGCAGCGGGGCATCCAAAGGCTTATGTGTAAAGCGACCATACAACACACACATCCTCTGAAGCAGGAGATGCACACAATAAGGGACGCCACACAGTAGGATTTGTGCAAATGACTCAAGTTTATCTACGCAGTCAGATGTAAATGCAGTTCATTAGATGGCAATGGCATTACTTTAATACATTAGCATTTGATTCTCCAGCATTTCATGATGGTGCCATAGGCAGTACCTGAAAACATCCGCATTATATTCACCTGCGATTCACTAAGAGGCACTAGGCCACACCTGTAAACCTAAGCATCAGACTTGTGAGCCCTTCTTCATAGTTTCACTAGTGACACCTGGCAAACCTGGGGGGAGCGGTAAACACAGCGGTTAGTCTTGGCGCTGCGCCCCTTCCACCTCTAGTGTTTCGCACTGCCGTGGTACCTCGCGCAGCGTCTAGTAATGCTCAGCGCGATGAAATATGACTGGGAACCTTAGCGCCACACCTGGGAACTAGTAGCGACTCAGGGCACACTTCGCGGGCTTACCGCTACTCGTGATACCACTAGCGCTTCGACTGGAGGTCGCAGCGCTACTCGAACTGATCATGCGTTAAGCGCGTTGGAGCAGAACTGGGAACATAGCGCTACTCGTAATAAGCAAGCATTAGACACTTTTGAGCAGGATCTAAGAACATAGCACTACTGGTAATAATCAAGCATTAAACACTGTTGAGCAGGATCTAAGAACATAGCACTACTCGTAATAATCAAGCATTAAGCACTGTTGAGCAGTATCTAAGAACATAGCACTACTCGTAATAATCAAGCATTAAGCACTGTTGAGCAGTTCGTGAACCTTCAGCGCTACCCGTACGTAACAGGCCTCAAACAGGCGGTCTCTTGATACGCGGCAGTCTCAAGGAAGGGGGGGGGCAATCCCTCGGAGGGGAATCCGGGTCTCCGATGCGGGGAGGGAATCCCGCGGAAGGGATCCCGAGTCTCTGAGTGCGGTGCCGCTCCCGGTCGACAGGGGGCGCACCGGGTCCTTCCCAAGCCTCCCGGGGAGCAGGGGGGTGAGTCCCAGGCCTCCGCTCGGCCACGCGACCTCCCAGTCCCCGGGGGTTACCTTGATCTCGGCGTCCTCGGAGTCTTCACTGCGGCAGGCGTTCTTCGCCGCTTCGGGCCCCACAGGCGATGCGCTCGGCGACGGGGGACAGTCCACAGCCTCTGACGACCCCGGCAGCGGCGGCGACGGCAGCATCGGGGCCCCGGGCTTCTCCGCGGGCCCCGACTCGCTGAAGGCAACCTCTGGCCTCTGGGCCGTGGCGGTGAGCGCGCTTCTGGTCCCCGCGCCAGGGGGGTTGACAAATTAAGCGCGACGATTAAGCGCTCAGCGCTCAGCGTGGGACTGACACAGGGGATCCCAGGCCAGGTCAGGGAGCGCAGGGGTCACAGCGCTAGTACCTGGTTGATCCCCAGCAGTCCAGCAATCAGTTGTAACTTGAAGTTTCAGTAATCGGTTTCAGCATTCAGTTCTGGCATGAAGTTTCAGCATTCAGTTCTTTATGGCGCAGATGTCACTGGCGCCCTTGGGGGGTTCTGTTCCTTGGGGTTAGGGATTGAGTTGGTGACTAGTTCCTTCCTAGTCAAGCTTAGCAGATGGCCCCTGGGTTCTCCTTTCACTGGGCTAGATCAGTGGGCTGTACAGGATCCCTCACTCACTTAAAAGGCAGTACCTAAGTCCTGTCACTTTCAGAGGCATAAGTCCCTGGCTAGGCCCTACCGCCTAAAACTCCTGCGTGGATTTTCCCCAGGTCTGCTCTTACTCCCACTGGCCAACTAACCAGTGTTGCCAGATTTTTAGACCCGTCCCAAGCCCAATGCAGCTCAAATACAAGCCCAAAATAAGCCCAATCAGACCAGTTCCAGCCCTAAAACCAGCCCAAATTAGCAAGTGTCCAATTAAGCGCAAATCGACATCAGAACCAATTTTAACGACAAATATACATTCTATTCAATATACAGATGGTGTGAGGGTGTTAACTGGGCACCTGCCTTAATGCTACTAATTTTTAAGACCAGTTCTCCCTGTGACTTTGTCATGTTAAACAGGCACTGCTCAGAATACAATAGTCGAAAACATAGATTTTCAGTTTACGTGTTTCTGTGACACAAACAAATACATGATCAAATGTCTTTAAAGTTAAAAGAATGCATTTCTGTAACATGTAGGCGCATTTCAGAGCTTTCCGAACTCGTGCATTGTGTCCAGGCCCGGTTCTAGAGGGTGGGGCAGGCCCACCCAAACATGAGCCTGGCCCACCAAAACATGAGCCTTGGCCCTCGCAGTGAGGACATGAAGGGCAATATAAAATGGGCGCTTTAATTTAAAACGTTCCTCCAAACGTTGTTTTTCTTCATATTCTGGGAGATGCGTTATTGGGCCTAGGCTCAGGTGGTCCATGTCAAGTACAATAGGGGCATGGCGAAGGGAACAAAATTCTTTATTTGACACCGAGTAACATTTGCCTACCGTCCTGTGCTGCGTCGATATTTCCATTACTGTTCAGCATTTGAGAAAAGAAGTTTGTTTTTTCTCATTCACCTTTCCTGACTACTGCAACTGCTTATCAGATCAGGCGGTGACACAAGGAGTAGGTAATCGAATGTATTACTATTTGTTTTTATTTCAAAAATCTGCACAAGCCCAGCAAGGCACATACTTTGCATATGCTTCATTTAAATTGTTTTTATCATTAACATGGCCATGGATGCAAGGCAACAATAAAAAATGTCCAGCGAACTGGTGATTAATGATCATGCTGGAGAGCAGCCCTTTGCCCGTTTGTAGTTTTGAAATGCAGATAGGCTGTATTTTATTTGGATAGCTCAGTGGGTTACTGCCTTTGTCACAGAGATTCTTGTGCTACTTGCAGTTCAGAAATTACAATCCTAACATAGGACAGTGACCTATGAACTGTCATCAAAGAGCTGCATACAAACATGGATGGTACAGTTAGACCTTTTTTTGTGTTACTATATAGTTAGAAATTCCACAGTCTTTCATTATTTTAATGTTGCTCAAATGAGTTTGGTCCGATATACATTTTTATTAGTAAAGCCAAGCCCCAACCACTGGGTATGCTTTAAATCCCGAGTTTGTGCTTTCCCAGCCCAAACCCTCTTAAAATATACTGCCCAACAGTATGGATGACATTTAATTCCTACACCTTGTAATCCTCATTGACTTATGTGACATTCCCTATAGACTGAATGACACATACTTGTATGATTCATTGTCTCTGTATATTGTGTGTGACACCCTACACTGATATGAATAGCGCTATACAACAAATGAAATGCATATGATAGGGGGCAAAACACAGAGACCTGAAGGCACTGTTGGAGGTTGGTAGCAATGGTATCTGCTGAAAAAGAGGTGCCAAAAAAGACTTTCACACTAGCGCGCCGCTAAAACACGATTGTGTGTGTCATGATGTCTCACTCACTGTCACTTACCTGGTCGCTGGTGAGTCACGCGGTCACCGGTGGTGGGTGGCTGGCAGACTGGACACTAACGCTGCCTGGCAGGCTGGCAGCAGGCACGGTGGAAGTGGCTGGGCCTGGCCGCTGGCGGGCTTGGGGGCTGGACTCTGAGTGACTGGGGCCGGAGTGACTGGGGGCTGGGGCCGGAGTGACTGGGGCTGGAGGCGCTGGAGCGAGGTGGGCCAGGGCGGCTGGGCCTGCGGACTCGTGTCGTCGTTACTCGTCATCTGTCTTGCTCTCAGTCTCACACGTCTTCACTGCCTGCGGGCACGCCGCTACTGCACAGTACTGTGTGAGGTCGGTGACTGCTGCCTGTGAAGTGCTTTACGCTGCACCCGCACTGACAGTGACTCCGCACAGTCACTCATCGTCGTCCGACCTCAAGCAAGCAGAGTCAGCAGTGGCACTCAGCAGACAGACACTCAGACTGAGTCTGTCACAGAGTCTCTCTTGAGTCTCGATTCAAGTAGATCGCCGCCGCCGCCGCCGAAAAGACCGTGCTCAGTGAGGAATCGGATTCGGAATGGATGATGGTCCGCTGAGGTCACGCACCGTGACGCACGCACGCAGGGGCTGGCCAAAAAATGATTCCCAGGGCCGTCATTGGTAGCGTTTTCGCGGGCTACTGGATTGACGGCCCTGGGGGACCCCCACATTGGCCCGTGCACTCACGCGACGGACTCCTCGTGGTCGGCTCGGCTGTAGTAAATGCGCATCCAATATCGGCGCCCGCCCAGGCCAAAAAAATGCGCACAACCATCTAAAACAAGCCCAAAAAGTAGCCCCCCGCCAGGCATGGTTTTTTCCCGCACAACTGGGAAAAAAGTCGCCCAATTGTGCGGGAAATAGCCCAATCTGGCAACATTGCAACTAACTAGAAAAAGTTCCCTCCCTCACTTAAGTAGCCCTAGGTCAGGTGACCTCTATCCAAGGCGGCAAAAGTAAAAACCACACCTCCCTTCTAGAAGATTCCAGCACATTCCAGGAGCTTCCCCATTCTACCTATGGGACAAAAAAGGCGGGCTGGTGTCGCAACATTGTTGTGGGGTTCCAGCCAGCTCCTGGCAGCTAGGGTGCTACTAATAAAGACCACTCCGCAGTAGCAGGGGCCTGTGGCAGCCATCTTGGGAGAAGGGAGCACCTGCACCTTAACACTGGTTGGCAATGAAAAGGCGCCCGGAGACCTAAGTCCAACATAAAAATGAGGGTGGAAAAAATGAGGCACGATCAAAAATAGATGGGGAGCACACCCTAGGGCTGACAGGTCTAACAGGTCTTTTGGTGCTTCTACACACTGTTTGAAAGTGGCCACATTTTTTGCATGAGGTACACTTTTTGCCAATAGCTGGGCAATTGGGTGAGTTACCAATATGTGATCGGCATCCACATCTGTAACATATTAGGGTTCTTTTTTGAAAAGGTCTACCAGAATTGTCATTTGAAATAGCAGAAATGGGAACCTCAGGTTGAGCAGTAAGGGAATTGACAGATTGCCCACTATGAATGCTTTTGAGGAGACAATGGAGCGTTCAATTGACTTTGCTATGTCGATTTTTTCAGACAAAGTGGGCTTCCTGCAACTCAATAATCTCTCCTGTATCTTGTGAGAACAACACCTGAAAACAAATTGGTCTCTAATGGCAAAGTCTGTGTTTGCACCAAAGTCACAGGTCGATGCAAGTATTCTCAGTTCTGCAAGATATTCCTCAACAGTTTCATCAATATTTTGTTGTCTTTTAAAGAAATTATGGCGTTCAAACATGATGCTTGGTTCTTCTTCGTAGTGTTTTGTTAAACGAGCTAGAGTGGTGTATCCTGTGTGGTACTGCCTGGAAGGGGATGTGATGTATCCTTTGTGGGATTGCTTGGGAGAAGGTGTGATGTATCTTGTGTGGGATTGCTTGGGAGGCTGTGTGATGTATCCTGTGTGGGATTGCTTGGGAGGGGTTGTGATGCTTGGGAGAGGCTGTGATGTGTCTTGTGTAAGATTGCTTGGGAGGGGCTTTGATGTATCTTGTGTGGGGTTGCATAAGAAGGGCTGTGATGTATCATGTGTGGGAAAGCTTGGCAGGGGATGTGATGTATCTTGTGTGGGATTGCTTGTGAGGAGCTGTGGTGTATCCTGTGTGGAATCGCTTGAGAGGGGCCATGATGTATTGTGTGTGGGATTGCTTGGGAGGGGGTGTGATGTATCCTGTGTGGGATTGCTTGTGATGGGATGTGATGTATCCTGATTGGGATTGTTCGGGAGGGGGTGTGATGTATCTTGTGTGGGATTCCTTGGGAGGGTGTGTGGTGTATCTTGTGTGGGATTGCTTGAGATGGGCTGTGATGTATCTTGTGTGGGATTCCTTGGGAGGGTGTGTGATGTATCCTGTGTGGGATTGCTTGGGAGGGGCTGTGATGTATCTTGTGTAAGATTGCTTGGGAGGGGCTTTGATGTATCTTCTGTGGGGATGCATGGGAAGGGCTGTGAAGCATCGTGTGTGGGACTGCTTCGGAGCAACTGGGATGTATCCTGTGTGGGATAGTCTTAAAGGGCTGTGAGGTATCCTGTGTGGGATTGCTTGGGAGGGGATGTGATGTATCTTGTGTGGGATTGCTAGTGAGGGGCTGTGGTGTATCCTGTGTAGCATTGTTTGGGAGGGGCTGTGGTGTATCCTGTGTGGGATTGCTTGGGAGCGGATGTGATGTATCCTGTGTGGGATTCCTTGGAAGCGGGGTGTGATGTATCTTGTCTGGGATTGCTTGGGAGGGGATGTGATGTATCTTGTCTGGGATTGCTTGGGAGGGGGTGTGATGTATCTTGTGTGGGAGTCCTTGGGAGAGGCTGTGATGTATCTTGTGTGGGAATCCTTGGGAGGGTGTGTGATGTATCCTGTGTGGGATTGCTTGGGAGGGGATGTGATGTATCCTGTGTGGGATTGCTTGGGAGGGGGTGTGATGTATCCTGTGTGGGATTCCATGGTAGGGGGTGTGATGTATCCTGTGTGGGATAGCTTGGGAGAGGGTGTGATGTATCCTGTGTGGGATGGCTTGGGAGGGGTTGTGATGCATCTTGTGTGGGATTGCTTGGGAGGAGGTGTGGTGTATCTTGTGTAAGATTGTTTGGGAGGGGCTTTGATGTATCCTGTGTGGGATTGCTTACGAGGGTCTGTGGTGTATCTTGTGTAAGATTGTTTGGGAGGGGCTTTGATGTATCCTGTGTGGTGTTGATTGGGAGGTGCTGTGATGCTTGGGAGGGGCTGTGATGTATCCTGTGTGGGATAGCTTGGGAGGGGTTGTGATGCATCTTGTGTGGGATTGCTTGGGAGGAGGTGTGGTGTATCTTGTGTAAGATTGTTTGGGAGGGGCTTTGATGTATCCTGTGTGGGATTGCTTACGAGGGGCTGTGGTGTATCTTGTGTAAGATTGTTTGGGAGGGGCTTTGATGTATCCTGTGTGGTATTGAATGGGAGGTGCTGTGATGCTTGGGAGGGGCTGTGATGTATCCTGTGTGGGATGGCTTGGGAGGGGTTGTGATGCATCTTGTGTGGGATTGCTTGGGAGGAGGTGTGGTGTATCTTGTGTAAGATTGTTTGGGAGGGGCTTTGATGTATCCTGTGTGGGATTGCTTACGAGGGGCTGTGGTGTATCTTGTGTAAGATTGTTTGGGAGGGTCTTTGATGTATCCTGTGTGGTATTGATTGGGAGGTGCTGTGATGCTTGAGAGGGGCTGTGATGTATTCTGTGTGGGATTGCTTGGGAGGGGGTGTGATGTATCCTGTGTGGCATTGCTTGGGAGGGGGTGTGATGTATCCTGTGTGGGATTGCTTGGTAGAGGGTGTGATGTATCCTGTTTGGGATTGCTTGGGAGGGGGTGTGATGTATCCTGTGTGGGATTGCTTGGGAGGGGGTGTGATATATCCTGTGTGGGATGGCTTGGGAGGGGTTGTGATGCATCTTGTTTTCTGAATTCATCCCCAGACTCCATTTGCCTCCACTCTATTGTTCCCAGTAGTCTGAACACTAGGTGTATGCATTGTTCATTTATCTTCTTGCATTCTTCCCCCGCTAGCCCTGATGCTGCTACATCAGACAAAGTTTTTAAACTATTTTTATTAAACTGCCGATCTTTGCCTAAACACTCGGTTGAATTGTCCATCCTGCTTACGGAGGAAGGTCCTGATGCCCTATTCCTTACTGAAACCTGCTTAAATACAGCCTCAGACCCCAATATAGTTCAGGTTCTCCACCCTGGTTATATAATTCAAAGGGTAGATCAGGTCAATGGCAAGGGTGGGGGAATTGCCATTATTTTGAAAAGTCATCTTATTTGTAGGACTTCTGGGAGCCCCTTGCTTGACTGTGAAAACGTTGACTTTTCAATAGGACTTACACCCACGTTAACCCTATCTGGCATTCTGAATTACCATCCCCCGGGATCCATAGGCCAATTTTGTAAGTCACTTTCAGAAATGGTCCCTAAACTAGCAAGTTCTACTGAAAATTTCACCATCCTCGGAGATTTCAATGTTCACTTCGATGATTTAACTTCTAAAATCGCATCTGAACTGTCTTTGGACTTAGCGGCCCTGCAGCTTACTCAAAAAGTATTACATGCAACACACTCAAAAGGGCACCTCTTAGACCCCATCTTCTCTGGTCTGAGGGAGCTCTCTTGTCAGACTCCGATCCCTATCCCTTGGTCAGATCATTTCCTCAGCCCTTTTACCTGGTCTCCTACTCATGTCGCTCTTCCAACTCAGCTCATACAAACTAAGTCTCGCTGCTGGTCAAAACTTCCCTTAGATAACTGGATACCGGCACTGGAAAACTCTAAGCCCAACAGAACACTAGATCTAGTCCTTCCTAAAACGACCATCCAGTTACATAAAGGACCTAATAAAGCGGCCTGGTACACCCCAAACTCCGAGAATTAAAGCAAGTCTGTAAAAAGACAGAAAGAGTTTGGAGAAGGGACTTCTCCCTGAATAAGAAGGAGGAATATAAGGAAGCTATCAAAATCTATAAAACTGAAATCAAAAAAGCTCAGGCCCTATATTTTGAGGAGATCAGAGCCTCAGCGGCTAACTCCCCCAGTGAAACATTCCGAATCGTTAAAAAACTATTGAACGTTCCAGCCCTACCCGACTCCCCCGTAACTACAGACCAACATTGCAACGAAATGGCAGGATATTTCCACAACAAATTTCAGACTATCTATGGATCGTTTTCCCCTACCAAAGGCCACAATTACCCCCATCTGTGACAATCTACACACAGAGAGTAAGGAACCCTGTCTATTAGCCTTCCCTTTAATGGACTATGACTGCTTCCTTACCACATCTGCCACTGTAAAAAGCGGATCACCCAGCGACCCTGCCCCGCTTAGAATCCTTAAGCAGGTGACAGAGGTAGTTAGCCCGGTCATTTTGGATCTGATCAATCCTTCTATATCCTCTGGGATGGTCCCCCCCCTTGGAAAAAAGCTATGGTTAAAGCTCTCTCGAAGAAGCCTACCCTGGACCCAGACTGTTTGGCCAACTACAGTCCTATTTCACTCCTCCCGGGAATCAGCAAGATTTTGGAGAAACACATAAATTCCACACTCTCTGCCCATCTGGAGTCTAATAATCTTCTCCATCCCACTCAAACCGGCTTCCGCCCCCGCCATGGCACAGAAACCGCTCTCCTAGCTGTCATGGAAGAATCCAGAAAGATTCTCGACGCAGGTGGCTCATCTGCCGTGATTCTTTTGGACCTAAGCGCGGCCTTCGATAAGGCCAATCATCGTATCCTGGTCGACCGACTCAGAAATCTGGGCGTGTCCGGAATAGCACTGACCTGGCTGAAGTCTTTCTTGGAAGGGAGATTAATCCAGGTTGTCGAGGGCGAGGCCATTTCTAAACCGTGGCCCCTTCTCTGTGGGGTTCTGCAGGGTTCTTCCCTGAGCCCAACACTTTTCAATGCCGATATGGCCCCTTTAGTGGACATTATACGTCCCTGTGGAGTGAATATCGTGACATACGCTGATGACACACAGCTGGTGGTTTCACTTAACCACTCAGACTTGGCCTCCCGCTGTCTCTGTACCTGCCTTGAAGAAGTAGCCAAGTGGATGAAACACTCTCACCTGAAGCTAAATGGCTACAAACCGGAGCTTATGCTCCTTGGCAATCCGCCGTTCTTTAGAGCAAATACGATGTGGCCATCTGCAATGGGATCGGCACCCATCCCCAAGTCAGAGATAAAAAGCCTGGGGTTCTGGCTGGACTCAGACCTCAGTCTTAAAGTCCAGACCAAAAAGGTAGTTGCCTCCTGCTTAGGTATTCTAAGGCTGCTGCGTAAAGTGCTACCTCTGCTTCCTTTTCAGGATAAGAAACTTGCGGTCCAAGCACTCATTTTGTCACGCCTGGACTACGGCAATGTACTGTACCTTGGTGCTCCGAATGCGGTCTTTGCCAAACTTCAAATGATTCAGAACTGTGCGGCAAGAATTCTTATGGGAGCCCCTAACCGGCAATCTGCTAAACCCGCCATGAAAGCTCTTCATTGGCTACCTATCCGGGAGAGAGTCCACTTCAAGGCCCTATGTATCACTCATAGACTGCTTGGAGGGAATGGACCCAAGATTATCTCCTCCCTGGCCAAACCCTACCGGGCTAACAGGCCTTTACACTCAGAAGAACAACATCTGGTTTTCGTTCCGAGGATTATGAGAGTGAGAAGTGGCGGCCGGCTATTCTCTTATAATGCCGCCAAACTTTGGAACTCCCTTCCCCTTCAGCTACGAAGGGAGACCAACCACCTGGCCTTTCGCAAGTTGCTAAAAACTTGGCTTTTCCCCAAATGAGTCTCGGAAGCTTCAGTCATTCTTCAGCGCTGGGATGCCCATAGGTAGCCATGCGCTTTAAAAATGCCACCTCATCATCATCAACGTGTGTGGGATTGCTTGGGAGGAGGTGTGATGTATCCTGTGTGGGATTGCTTGGGTGGGGGTGTGATGTATCCTGTGTGGGATTGCTTGGGAGGGGATGTGATGTATCCTGTGTGGGATTCCTTGGGAGGGGGTTGTGATGCATCTTGTGTGGGATTGCTTGCGTGGGGGTGTGATGTATCCTGTGTGGCATTGCTTGGGAAGGGATGTGATGTATCCTGTGTGGGATTGCTTGGGATGGGCTGTGATGTATCTTGTGTGGGATTCCTTGGGAGGGTGTGTGATGTATCCTGTGTGGGATTCCTTGGGAGGGGGTTGTGATGCATCTTGTGTGGGATTGCTTGGGAGGGGGTGTGATGTATCCTCTGTGGGATTGAGCGGGAGGGTGTGTGATGTATCCTGTGTGTGATTGCTTGGGAGGGTGTGTGATATATCTTGTGTGGGATTCATTGGGAGGGTGTGTGATGTATCCAGTGTGGCATTTCTTGGGAGGGGTTGTGATGTATCCTGTGTGGGATTGCTTGGGAGGGTATTTGATGTATTCTGTGTGGGACTGCTTGGGAGGGGGTGTGATGTATCTTGTGTGGGATTCCTTGGGAGGGTGTGTGATGTATCCTGTGTGGGATTGCTTGGGAGTGTATTTGATGTATCCTGTGTGGGATTGCTTGGGAGGGTATTTGATGTATCCTGTGTGGGATTGCTTGGGAGGGTATTTGATGTATCCTGTGTGGGTTTCCTTGGGAGGGTGGGATGTATCTTGTGTGATGTAACATGTGGAGGATGGCTTGGGAGGGGTTGTGATCAGGGCTGGGCGGAATTTGCGGAATGCCTCTTCGCGGAATATTGAAAGAAATTGTGGAAAACGAGCGCACAACCTGAGGGACCGTGTGCCCGGGACTGGGGTCCCTCGTGCTTGGGCAGGCTCCCCGATCTCCCCGGCCTGGCTGCGTTGAGAAACAGGGACCAGCCCCGGGCCTCCTGATTTTTGGTCAGGGCCTGGGATCCCACGTCCTGCGGCCTGCCAAGTGTCCATCTGCCCGGGACAAGAGTCCCTGGTGCAGAGCCCCGGAGCCCTGCAAGGGCAGGCGGGAGCCCTACCGCCATGGC
Organism: Triturus cristatus; assembly: GCF_964204655.1. Taxonomy (NCBI): domain Eukaryota; kingdom Metazoa; phylum Chordata; class Amphibia; order Caudata; family Salamandridae; genus Triturus; species Triturus cristatus. Next base: position 42,286,081 of record NC_140593.1, read on the forward strand.
TCGGTGTGGGCAACTGGGAGTCCTTTCGGTCCCGGCCATCTGGTCGCACCTTTCCCTCTGCCATCTGGTCACACGCAATGCTTTCCAATGGGGTGACCAGATGGCCGGGCTGCCCTGGAAGTCCCGATGGGGGCTCATTCACCTCCCCAATCCCAGGCAGGGCTCCAGGAGGTCGAGTGCGTCCGGGCCTAGGGTCCCCTCCGTCACCCGGTGCGCACGGTTTACCAGAAAGGGGGGTAGCCTTCCTCCGGATTACTAGGGGCAGGGTATGCCGGGACACCCCTCCTGGGGATGGCGGTTCTGAGGCGGGGACCAGATGGGCTAAGCTCCCTCCTCCAGCCCACGGCGAGGCAAAGTGCCTGGGACAGGCTCCATGGGTCCCCCGGGCAGCCCTGCAGCCCCGGAGCCCTGCAGCCCTGGAGCCCCGGAGCCCTGCAGCCACGGAGCCCTGCGTGGGCAGGCGGGAACCCTAGCGCGAAGGCTCGGGTTGGACAGATGGGAGTCCTTTTAGTCCCGGCCATCAGGTTGCACCTCTCCCCTCGGCCATCTGGTCGCGCGCAATGCTTTCCAATGGGGTGACCAGATGGCCGGGCCAGCCTGGAAGTCCCGACGAGGGCTCATTTGACTCCCGGATCCTAGTCAGGGCTCCAGGAGGTCGGGCGCATCCGCGCCTAGGATCCCCTCCATCACTCGGAGCACGAGGGTTACAAGAAAGGTGGGTAGCCTTCCTCCGGATTAGTAGGGGAAGGGTATGCCGGAACACCCCTCCGGGGCTGGTGGTTCTTTGCCGGGGACCAGATGGGCTATGCCCGGGCAACATCCTCCCAGGCGTTCGGGGCTCCCTCCTCCGGCCCGCTGCGTTGGAAAGTGCCCAGGACAAGCTCCACGGTGCCCCGGGCAGTCCTCCCCCGGGCGCCCGGGCCCGAGAGCTCCGGTGGTCCTCCAAGTGCCTGAGGCCCAGCCGGGGTCACCGAGCCCCCGGAGCCCTGCGTGGGTGGGCAGGCGGGAGCCCTACCGCTATGGCTCGGCTCTGGGCGGGCAGACGGGAGTGCTTTCAGTTGCCGGCCATCTGGTCGCACCTTTCCCTCAGCCATCTGGTCGCGGGCAATGCTTTACAATAAGGGGGGCCAGATGGCTGGGCTGGCCTGGAAGTCCCGATGAGGTTCCATTCACCTCCCGTATGCCAACCAGGGCTCCAGGAGGCCGGGCGCGTTCGCCCCTAGGGTCCCCTCCGTCACTCGGAGCGCGCGGGTTTCAAGAAAGGGGGGTAGCCTTCCTCCGGATTACTAGGGACAGGGTACTCTGGGACCCCTCTCGATCCTCAGCCGGCAGCTGGACGGGCCCAGATGCCGCCCTGGTTCTGTCCCGGGGCCTGTTGCATGGCAGGGTGCC